>NW_008705398.1:5150025-5242190 GCF_000326865.2 Helobdella robusta | reverse complement strand
TTGCTGAGAAGAGAGAAAACCGTATGGTTGTGCGCAGAGCTGAGATTCAAGCTTTTGCTCTCGAGATGGCTCCTACACTTGACATCCCTCCTGAGGAGTTCAAAGCTTCAAAATGTTGGCTGGATCGCTTCCTTCAGCGGTATGAACTTTCACTACGAAGATCAACAACACTGTTCAAGCTTGAGGATAAAGAAGCTGTCAAGAGAGCTCTCATGTTCAAGTCTTTCATGGATGGTTTGGATTTTTCAAAGTATCAGCTTTCCAACACGATTGCTATGGATGAGACTGCTGTTTACATGGGTCAGGACACTCAAAAGACAGTCGACTTCAGAGGAGCTTCATCAATTTATGTACCATCAACTGGATATGAAAGTGCACGCGTCACCTGCATTTTGGCAATTCGTCTGGATGGGAAGAAAGCTGCTCCACTTCTTATTACCAAAGGAAAGAAAGAAAAGATTGAATGCCAGGGAGGAGTTTATGTCTTGGAATCAGAAAAGGCATGGAGTACGCAGAATGTAATAAGAAAATGGGTGGACCTTATGCTGCCACTTGTTTTAAGAGGAAGTCAACGAGGTCTCCTCATTTGGGACTCTGCAAGCATTCATCGTGCAAAGGATATGAAAAACTTCTTGGCAGAAAGAAGGGTTGATCAGGTTATGATCCCAGCAGGGATGACTGCTTACCTCCAGACCTTGGACATTGCAATAAACAAGCCTTTCAAGGATTACCTCAGACTTGAAATCAATGATTATATTGAGAATAGGATGTCAAGGAACAAAAATAACAACTTCGTGAAGCCTAATCTGCAGGAGGCAGTCTCTTGGGTAAGGAATGCATGGGGCAAAATCACTGATAGCTGTGTTGCAAAGGCTCTGAAAGCAGGGTACTTGGACAAAACATCGCCATTTGAAGCGAGCTACATCGCAAAACACGATAGATTGGGACCTATGATACTGAAGGAGCTGGAGTCAAATGAAATCTTGGCTGGAATTCAAGGTCTTGATCTGGAAGAAAATGATGATATCCCAGAAGATGATGATCTTATTGTATTTGGGAAAAATAAATGATGTCGAAAAAATTGGCATAATAATATAAGCCCTCCCTCGAATATAAGACCTAGGGCAATTTTTGGGAAAAAATTAATATAAGACCCTGTCTTATATTCGAGGAAACATGGTATATATAGCAAGTAATTAAGTAATAAGATATTTCTGAATTGAAATCAAGTTTAAAATATAAAGTCAAACTTATATTTAAAAAATTGTTTCCGGCATTTTCATCGTTTGGTCTCTTGCGGAGTAAGTTTTGTTGGACTGCTCCATCTTCCTCACCCAGGTACTCGTCCCTGTTGTTCTCTCCTATTCTCTCCATTTAATTTTAAACTTTTAAAATTCAGTAAGTAAAAAATATCAAATAATGATTATTTTTAAAAACTCCGTTAAATACAGAACTTTCTAAGACACATTAAATGAACTCTCGAATGGCAAACATGACTTGAAAAAGTTTATCAATTTTAAACGGGCCGGGAACCCACTGGTGTTTCCATTGTTATATAATGCTTAAAAGAGTTTGAAAAGCCAAAATAGATTTGTTTTAATTATCACCACGCAATATAATTAGAATACTCCAAAAACCGTGTACCGCTATTCAAAATTAATTTTCAATATAAATTTAAAATTTCTAATTGAAAACAATCCAATCCAACAAATACGACTTTAAATATAAAATCCTATGTTGAGCATTTCGACGGAGGAATTGAAATGACCGATACTTGGAACTAAAAATAAAGGACTAGAATTGCACATTGTATTCTTTTCATTATAAACTTTACAAGAAGCAAGAACAGCATTGACATCATGAATTTATAATTATTTGTGCAGAAAACATACAAATAGTCTATAAATAATGAATATAGTTGATGTGAAGATCGTTCGGTCATGACTCAGTTCCTGCGATCAACAAAAATTCTTTTTCTTCACTACCTTCAAGTTTGCGTACATTGTCAACGTTATGTAGAACTCTGGAGGCCAAATGCATCACGCTGAGAATCATATTTTTTCCGTATAACGTCTTTTTCTTTTTCGTGCTTTATCCTTTCGGGAAATTGGCGATCATCGACCTCCACAAAACCCGATGTTTAACTCTTTGTAGTAGTTGAAATGTGATGATATTCAACAAGTGACACAAGGACTTAACGAAGGTTATTATTCTTTGTTGACCGCGATCTCTTTTCCCTGCAATCTTTCCAGTAGTTGTTGGAACCTTAATACACTGAGAAGTTTATTAAGGTTCAAATAGCTCGTTATAAAAAGGCTCAAAGCTCGTTTTTGTTCGTAACAGCTCCATATATTTATTATTTTATATTTATTATTATACATGTTTGTTATTTGCTATTCTTATTCTGATATTTATAAAAAAAATTACCATAAAATTATATTTTAAAATGTATTTTTGCAGAATAAAATGAAAATTTAAAAATATTAAGAATGTTTAAAAATGTTCAAAGCTTTTGAAATATTTACACAACAAAATCAACAAAGGATTGAAAAATAAATTGAAAATGATTCAAAAGTAGGTAAAGTTGGATTTTGTTACATTTCCATTGAAGGTCACTGACATTTAAACATGAAACTAATGCGAAAAAGACACTTACCTTGTAAAAACGTTCAAAACGTCGAGGTCTAACTATGTTATATGGATTTATAGTTAACAATTATTATTGAAAAATAAAAAAGAATCTAATGAAGATTGGCATTTGAAATCGTTTAATTGAAGAACTTGTTCTTACATATTGAATAGATTATCTATCACGTAACTAACTTTTTAACTAAAATATTATTCAATAATAATAAAATTATTAATAAATTTTAAAATTTCACGATAGTTGTGTGTGACCAATTAATTGATTGACCAACTGATCGATTGATTGATTAGTTAATTGATTGATTAATTGATTGATTAATTATTTGTTTAATATCACAGTGCATCTTATTTCATGGGCGCGGATATTTGAGTCCAGTTGGTCAGTTGTACGTTGTCAGGGTGGTCTGATTGGGGTCCGTCATGTTGTTCTTTATCGTCCTCGTGTCAATGTCCGACAAGTATATCTCAGGGATAGTTCCGTGCCCCTGGTTTGCCATCGGGTCCATACCCACCTGGCGAGAAAAAATGATGAGTAAATAAATAAATAAATGAATATATATATATAAATAATTTTATTTCTGTGATTTTTTGGACCATACGAGCCTATAATGGGCTTCTGGTGTGTATTTTGAAATAAATAAATATATATATATATGAATTGGAAAACTGTACATTATCCTAAATTTAATAAAATAAATAATGACGACAAGAATTTAGAAATATCGAAAAATGTAATAAAAAAACTATCCAACGCTATAAATTCAGTAGACTTCATAAATTACTGCATTAATTATGTTTTTTTACCAGCATATATTATATATAGGTATCATTGTGTGTGTGTGCGTGTGAGTTATGTGTGCATATCAGTGTGTGCGTTACATTTGCTATCGCCCACTACGTTTCCAGCCACTGTTACCTGGATTGAACCCCCATCAATTCCACAGTCATCAAACTGATTTGACCCAGTAGCGTAGTTGCTGGTGCAAAGGGACGGGGCGGTCCGATCCAGGTGGCATTTTTCACACTTTACTCCAAACTAATTAAAAGGATTTACAAAATTGTACGCGAATATGATACAAAAGTCATCCATTCTTTGAAATTATACAGCTTCTGACAGCTTCTGCAATTGTAAGTTTTTGGAACTATCGAGAGTTTATTTTCGTTTTTTCCACCTTTCCCTCATTGATGGGTTATTTTGATTACAATCATAAGACAGGACAGGATGTAAAAAAAAGTATAGAAACACGTTGGAGTGCCTAAGAAGAAGCCACAACTGTTGAAAAAAACATTTTTCGAACAATTTAATGACATTAGAAAAAGACTTATAAAGAGTTATAAAGACTTATAAAGACTTAGACGAATCAAAAGCTGTAACAGTAGGTACCCATCGCAGTTCTTTATTTTTTGGGATGAAAGAATCGTTAAAAAAAACACGTTTCGAGCAACAGATTTTTGAAAAATATTTTGACGTACTCAGCTACCCAGCTGGCCTCCGGCAAGACTCCCTCCCTTCTTTGACCGGTGCTGTTTGTGTGCTTGCCCCCTCGTATTTATGCGTCGGTTTGTGTTTGTACGCTTGTTTGTCATCATGTGACACTTGCCTTTATCTCGAAAGTTTGTGTATATGTGTTTGTGGTTTGTACGTATCAGTCTTTCTGTCTGTAGGTGCGTATCTTCGAAGGTACGCTTATACTGAATCTTCTTTGCTTGTATAGATGTTTGCATACTTGTATATATGTAATATTTATGTATGTATGAATGTATGTATGTGAGTATGTATGTATGTATGTATGTATGTATGTATGTATGTATGTATGTATGTATGTATGTATGTATGTATGTATGTATGAATGAATGAATGTATGAATGAATGAATAAATGTATGTATGTATGTATGTATGTCTGTATGTATGTGTGTGTGTGTATGTATGTATGTATGTATGTATGTGTGTATGTATGTATTTATGTATGTATGTTTGCATGTATGTATATATGTTTGTATGCAGGTTTGTATGCATGTACGTGTGAGTATATATGTATGTATGTATGTATGTTTAAATGTATGTATGTATGTGTGTGTGTGTTTATATGTATGTATGTATGACATTTGGTCTACATGTTGTGCTGATATACGTTCTTATACATGCACGAAAGCCCCTCCTTATACGTGCACTTATTGATTTTAATTTTCTACAAGAAGGTAAGTTATAATGTAGACATGTGTGTCGTGTGTGAGTGTGTGTGTATGTATGTGTGTGTGTGTGTGTGTGTGTGTGTTGCGACACAAGTATGCGCGAAAGTCCATACATGTGTCGACAAGAATGTATGTAGGTTGTGTGTTACGGAGTGCATGTTTGTTTACACGTAATTGTGTGTGTTAATTGTATGTATGTGTGTTTGTATGCATGTGTACGCGCGCACGTCCATGGTGCGTGTGCGTGAGTAGTTTTTGAATGTTTTTTTATTTGCACGGGAGGTTGTACTTGCGTGACTGAAATTTGTCATCGATTTTCAATTTAAACGAACGCATGAATGAGTGAGTGAGTAAAAAAATGAATGAAAGAAAGAATAAGTAAATGAAAGAATAAACGTGCAGACAAACAAATGAAAGAATTAATTATGTTATGAATGAATGAATGAATGAATGAATGAATGAATGAATGAATGAATGAATGAATGAATGAATGAATGAATGAATGAGTGAATGAACAGATGAATTAATATGTAGATGGCTAATTGATTAGGAAGTAGATAAGTGAATGAGTGAATGAATGATTTAACAAAATTATGCATAAAATAAGCAAATAAAACAGTTAAAAAATCAATTAAATGAATAAAAAATGAGAAAAAGAAAAGAAGAAAAACGAGCAAACAAACAAAGGAACAAACAAACATGCAAACAATCAAAAAAGCAAACGAACAAACAAACAAGAAAACAAGCAAACAAACAAAAAAACAAGCAGGCAAGCAAACAATCATGCAAACAAACAAACTAGTAAACAAACAAACAAGAAAACAAACGAACACGCAAACAAGCAAGCAAACAAACAAACAAACAAGCACGAAACCTGGTCCTTGCTATTGTTCTCCTTTTCTCTGATGAGCTGCAAATTTTCTTTGGCCTGTGTTGATTGATGGATGGATGGTGGTTGTGGTGGAGGAAAATTAAAATGATGATGATGGTGGTGGTGGTGATTATGTAGAAAACAAAATAGGAGTGTATGTTAAAGCTTGTTTTAAAAGTAACTAAGATGGTGATGATGATGGATGAAGGACAAAAATGAAAGAGAACAAAATCGATGAAGACCCTAAAAGCAAGGGAAATAGAGATGGTGATGACGACGACGATGATGAAGATGATAACGAAAAGGATGACAACGACAGTTGTCGACTGCAATGAAAAAATTATAATTTTGAAGTTGATGAGGATGAAGATGATGATGACAAAGAAGAAGAAGATGGGTGAAGATAGAAAACAAAACTGAAAGAGTGATAGTGGCATGATGGTTAAATGGTTAAGACGTCGGGTTCTACTGTTGCAGTAACCAGGTTCGAAAGCAAGCAGATCCCCACCCATCACATACATTGTGTAAGATAGCAAGGATTCACACGAGTGTGTGTGTGTGTATTCACGTGTGTGCTGTTCTTCTGAAAGAATTACTCAGAAGAGAATTTGCAATAATAGTAAAAATAATAATAATTGTTATTAGGATAATGATAATAATAATAACAATAATAATAATAATAAAAAAATGAGTGACGATAGATGTTGATGATGAAAAGATGATGACCAAAAACCATCGATAGATCCAGAGAATGCAACTAACCAAACAATTGATGGAGACGATGAATACGATGTGGAAAATTAAATAGATGCCTCCCAACACACCTATCGCGATCTGCTCATTCCATTATTTCGAGGAATTATAGATTAAAATTCATTAATATTAATTATTAATGAGTTTAATATTCAAGAATTTAATTATAGTTAATAAATTATAATTATTATTTGAAATAATTTGTAGTGATGGCCACTCTGGTTTAGTTTGGTGATGACCAAGAATGACCGCGAGTGTTTTAATGGTGATTTTAAAATTAGGTTAGTGATTTAATGAAATTTTTTGTACATTAATAACCGATTATCATCCAATTACAACCCGACACGTAGCTACAGCCGAATTTAACCAAAACAACAAAATACCGATGAAACCGATAATACCGATAAAACCGATGAAACCGATAATACCGACCCTGTCGGCGGAAATAGCGGTCGTTTCGTTGATGCTGTTCTGTATGGCTGTGACGACGGCGTGCCACACGCAGATGCAACACAATATGGCCATGGAACTCAGTATGTACTTGTCCTTCATGTCCAATATGATATTTTTATCACATTTTTATCATTTTTTTATTATCATTAATAAATTTTATTGAAAAATAATAAAAAGCAATAACAATAATAATAATAATACTGTTAAAAGAGTTTATTAAAGAATATTAAAAAGGCGATAATAGTAATATTATAAGGAGAGTGATAACGTTAAATGTTGCTGTAATCAGCTAAGTTTATTTGACTTTTAAACTTATCCAATCTAAAGAATAGAATCATCTTATTTAATAAAAAGGCAACTCTATGCAGCAGACGTACACACACGTACACATACATACACATATATAAACATATTTATACACATGCATCCAGGTACACGCACACGCGCGCGCACACACACACAAACAATACTGACAAGGTAAGTTAGGTATGAGATCATAGGCAGAGATTGATTGACGACGAATTTGAATGAGACTGTGGTCAGCAGCAGGATGAATGAAAGCTGCAGTCTGTTCTGTGGCAGCCCCACACCCACTGCAAACGTGGCGAAGGACAGTGAACAGATCAGGAACTGTTCTCATTGGTCAGTTTGTTTCGAAGTGGGCGGAGTTTAGACACAAGTTTAAACGTTACAAAATCAATTTTTTATATTAGTAAATGCAAAACAATATTTATTTTAAACTCAACACTTTTTATTTATAATTCATAAAAATTAATTTTACATACATAACATTGTCATCATTTATATAGCGCCAACTGCCTTGATCTAACTAAAGTGCTTGGATGTGCAATGCCCATCAAACACACAACATACACACAACTCACACAAAACACACACTCACACAACTTACGCACACAACAGACACGCAGCACAACACAAAACACACAACACACACGTGACAGATTGGAGATGTTCAAGCATTCGAGCACCGCCACAGCAGCAGCACAACAGGCGAACATTCTACACAAACCCGCCTAAATAAATACGCCGTAACTTTGAAATGACGTTTTCGCTCACCATGACGATGAGAATGTTCCAGATGAAGAACTCTGGTCTTCTAGAGGCTTTGCATGCAGCTGAGAAGACAGGATGGAGACATTGGATGGATTTGAAGGCCTCCTCTCTCGTCCGTGTCCACGTGTGGATCATCTGTTGATGGTGATGTTGAGATGTTGAGATGATGATGTTGAGATGTTGATGATGATGATGTTGATGATGATGTTGATGATGATGTTGAGATGTTGATGATGATGATGTTGATGATGATGATGTTGATGATGTTGATGATGATGATGTTGATGATGATGATGTTGATGATGATGATGTTGATGATGTTGATGATGATGATGATGGCGATGATGATGTTGATGATGTTGATGATGATGATGTTGATGATGATGATGATGATGTTGATGATGTTGATGATGATGATGTTGATGATGTTGATGATGATGATGATGATGTTGATGATGATGTTGATGGTGTTGATGGAATTGAAATGTTAAGATATTGATGATGTTGATGGTGTTGGAATGTTGAATTGAAATGTTGATGTTGCGGTTGATTTTTATAATGTTCGTGTTGATGATGATAATTATTTTAATTAAATTAGCTTTAAAAAAAATAAATAAACAGATAATAATAATAAAAACAACAACAACAATAATAATAATAATAACAACAATAATAACTGAATAACTGAATAATAATGACGAATTGACCTTATGGAGCTTCCATTCCTGCTCGTCCACAAAGGATTCCACGTTGAGGGCACATCTGTCGTTGGGGTCTTCCACGAACTCCACCTCCTTGTCACTCAGATCCGTCGTCAACGATACGGTCAAGTCCTTTGTTGCAGTTAGTTCATTCATTTCTTTCTTTCTTTTTTGTTACTCTTTCCATTCGTTCATTCGTTCGTTTGTTTGTTCATTCATTCATTCATTCATTCATTTCTTCATTCATTCGTACATACCTACATACATACATACATACATACATACATACATACATACATACATACATACATACATACATACATACATACATACATACAAACAAACAAACACACACACACACACAAACACACACACACATACATACATACATACATACATACACACATACGCACAAACACACATACGCACAAACAAAATACGTACAAACATTTTGATATTATTTTTAATATTTCAAGTGACGACAAAATAGTGATGAATGGTTTGTTTCAACGCGCAAATAATTCTTACGCTTGAAAACGCGGAGGTATGTTCATAAACATTGGAACATATATACATTAACATAAAAAACATATATATACATATTTCATAAACAGTAAAACATACACGACATATACATAACATAAAAACACACACACATACATCATAAACGCTGAAACATACAAGTTTACATAATCCGCAATGTAGAGACAGGCGCTTAAAAACAAGCACTGAAACAAAAATACAGTAAATATAAATAAATAGAAAAAAAACAAATAAATGGTACATCCAGATAGGCACACAGCCTCCAGATACACCCACATTCACAAACACACACACATACAACCGCACAATTTTAATGGCATAAACTAACACACAGACACGCACACACAGACAAACTCGCACATAAAGCATGCACGCGCGAACACTCACTCAGACACACAAACAGAAGAACGCAAACACAAACAGAAGAACCTGCGTATCAAACGGAAATTGATTCAACTCCATGTACTCGAGAAAGGAACCGTTCACCCTCCTCTTCTGACATATCATGGCGGTGCCTCGGCTGTCGAACAACACCGTGTGCCAAACTGTCTCCTTCGGGTCGCCGAACACGTTGTCGATGGAGAGTTTCGGAGACCAGTAGTTGCTCCAGTCGATCTCACTTGTTGGCTGGTTGTTCGTTTTTTATTGTTTGGTGATGCTGCTTGTTGATTATGTTGTTGGTTATTTGTTGTTGTTGGTCGTTGTAGTTAGTTGGTTAGTTGGCTGGTTGGCTGATTGTTAGCCAATCAGGGTTGATTGCGGTGAACGGTGAGCAATTGTTTGATTATGAGCATTTATGACAATGCATTTTCATAACTGTAATAGGCTGTTGGCGTTTATTCTCTGTCGTTACGTACTGTTGACTCAAGATTTGTTTAAACAAAATTATCAACTGCAACCATCAAATTGATTCTAAACATTTGACAAATATTTGAAAACTGTCAGCACAAAGTATAAATTAAAAAAAAACCGATATAACGATATAAGTTTTTCAAAGATAGCTTTTAAAACAATTTCAATAAAGAAACTGGTCGCATGGCGGTCATTACTGATGAGCGTTCAGCAAATACTAAACAGCCAGTGATTAATTGCGCCGTCGTCCTTAACTGAGATTTAAACATCATTTTAAACGCTTGTTTGAAGTTGCCCATCACAACAACTCAGATACTTTCTAACTAAGCAAATAAAGACAATCATTTTGAAATGCTGGCTGGGGTAAACACACTTTATCTTCTACTACTAAAAATAGATCATTGACATAAAATGACAATATTGCTGAAAAACAAAAAAAAGAAATGCGGTGAACAAAAATGATGATGCGCAGCCAACATGCAATCAATAATAGTATGAAGCAAAAGTCATTAACTAATTTTTTAAACTCAAAATTTAATGAGAAAAATTTTTAGTCTAAAGGTAGGAAGTAGCGATTTTATTTTAATTTCAAACAATTTATTATCTATTAATTAACTAAATCAGTAACTAAATATTTAATTAACCAATTAAACAACAAATCGATTAATCGATCGATCATGTAGCCAATTTCACTAATCAAGTCAGTAACCAACAAGTTTGAAGTTTATCAACCAATCATTTAACCAATCACTTAACCAATCAACCAAACACAACCGACCAACCAACCAACCAATCAAGCGACAATCAATTAACCAACTGACCGACCGACCAACAACCAGTCAACCAACCAACAAAGCAAACCAACTAACCAATCAACCAGCTAACCGACCAACCAGTCAACCAATCAATCAACTAGCCAACCAATCAGTCAACCAGCCAACCAATCAATCAACCAGCCAACCAGATTTTGTTTCCCGTCAAGCGCAGGTTCCCGCCACTTAGCTTGCACAAATGCATCGGCAGCAAATCGATCCCTCAGGGTATCAATTTCGCCAACTTTCAAGAAAACCGTTTTAACGTAAATCGTAACCTATGTTTTCGTGTGTGTGTTTGTGTGCATGTGTTTACGCTTGTGTGCGTGTGTCTATGTGTGTGTGCGTGTGTCTATGTGTGTGTGCGTGTTTATGTGTTTATGCACGGGTATGTTTGTTTGTATTAGTTGTCATCATAATCACAAATAAATCATTTTCGTCATCACCGTTTTGCCCATTACCATCA
This sequence comes from Helobdella robusta, assembly GCF_000326865.2. Taxonomy (NCBI): domain Eukaryota; kingdom Metazoa; phylum Annelida; class Clitellata; order Rhynchobdellida; family Glossiphoniidae; genus Helobdella; species Helobdella robusta. Next base: position 5,230,825 of record NW_008705398.1, on the reverse strand, counting down.
TCTTATCGTCGTCATTATCATTCTAATCATCTTGACCTTTTCTTTCCTTGTGACACTGCTGTTGATTCCATTGCCCAGTTCATTGCCGTGTACCTTCGACAAAAATGGGTCACTAGGTTTGCTCGTTAGTGGTTGACTTCCTTTCGCACTGGCAGCTGATTGGCCGGTGGGAGGAGCTTCTTTTTTGGCCGCAGAAACACATGACGCCAGTGCTTTCAAATGATCTCTTGATTGGTGAGGATTTGAGATGATTTGTGATGATGACAAGCAAGTATTTGAGATTTTTAAATGATTCCATTATCATAACTAAACCTGAATTAACAAGCACGTCCTAATTAATAATAAATAATGAAATGTTGGCGTGCGTGCATCTGCATTGCATGTTCTCAACATTTGCACAATTCACTTGAGGCAAGAAGGGCATTGACGTCACGCATTGGTAGATGATTATTGACGTCACGCATTGGTAGATGATTATTGATTGTGCAGTGGGTGATTATATAATGACGCAAATGCTTCTAGATCCAAGTCAATGCAAAAGTTTAAGTAGTATTGCTCAATGCCTATAGTAAGATGCCAGATAAATGATATTACCATTGGACTAAATAGTAACAAAATAAATCATGGTTTTGAGTTAAATTAAACTTTTACAACTATTAAAACATGTTTGAGTAAAAAATTAAGATAATGAACTAGCGAAAAATTATTTTTTTTACAAATATTTTATTCATTCAAAGTAAATTAATTAGTTTCTTATTGAAAAAACATGTTGAACAATTTATATAAAAAAATTATTTTTAAATTTTTTAAAAATGTGTTGTCATCTGTAATAAACCAAAAAGCGAAGTAGTGAATAAATGAACAGAGATTGATCAAAAAACTGCAACATAAAATTTACCATTGAGTTACGATACATTCATAAGTGAAGTGCAAATGTTCCGCCTTATACCATTGGAGTATATAGTTAGAACAAGAGTTAGAAAAAGTAGCGAAGTGAAAAAACTTGAAATGAACTTTAATACAGTTGTAAATTTCTAAATTGTCTTCGATTAAAAAATATTGATATTTAAAAATTTTAATAAAACATTTTTAATGATCGTGACTTCAGATTTTAAGAACTTGAGTTTTTCTCGTTTGTAAAAATGCCACCAGTGGAGAATAAAACTCACTGCTTCTGGCGACCTACCAAACGTAGATCTTTCCATCAATTTCGGTTTCATTTTCCAAACATCAAAGAAACTTTTTCCACAAAGTGAAAAAGTTGCAAGGAGAAATAACTGGCATGTTGAAAAAAATTGTTTGAGTTCCGTCGAAAACTATTTATTGACTAGCATGTTGGAAGAAGTTGAGTTTCGTCAAAAACTAACTTTTGACTGGCATGTTGGAAGAAGTTGCTTGAGTTCTGTCAAAAAGTGGTGAGCATTATAAAAATTAAATGACAGATTTAGGTATAGTAAAATATCCAAATTTTGAAAAATTGTTCAGTTGAAGATGCCCTAATCAATCCTAGAACATGAACGCAATCCTCAACTGAAAATAAAAATCGGAGTTGGTTGACGGCATCTGATCGCAGAAGTTCCATGCTTTCGAAATTTCAACCTTCCCACTTTTACAAATATTATGAATTCTTCATGACATATTTAGATTTATTGATTTAAAAACTTTTGGCTCTCCGAGTTAGAAAATTTTTCTTCAGTAACTCGCAGATTTTATTAATGAAAACTTCCATACAAACTTTGATACAAATTTAAAACTTTTCTTTAAGCGTTCATCTTCAAATAAGGAAAGATGTAGATATGTCAAGGAAAATGATAAACGGTTGATAAATAAGTGATGTCAAAGTTATCGAATTAATAACAGCAGTACTACTACTTAGTATTAGCAATAAAATTATAATAAAGTAATAGTACAGGTAGGTAAAGAGGAAATTGGGTAGGTATGTATGTAGGTAGGTAGGTTTAAGTAGGTAGGTTAATGTAGGTAGATATGTTAGTAGATAGGTAGTCATATAGTTAGTTAGTTGGTTATTAGTTAGTTAGGTATGTAGGTAGGTATGTAGGTAGTTAGTTAGTTAGCTAGTTAGTTGGTTAGTTAGTTAGGTATGTAGGTAGGTAGGTAGGTAGGTAGGTAGGTAGGTAGGTAGGTAGGTAGGTAGGTAGGTAGGTAGGTAGGTAGGTAGGTAGGTAGGTAGGTAGGTAGGTAGGTAGGTAGGTAGGTAGGTAGGTAGGTAGGTAGGTAGGTAGGTAGGTAGGTAGGTAGGTAGGTAGGTAGGTAGGTAGGTAGGTAGGTAGGTAGGTAGGTAGGTAGGTAGGTAGGTAGGTAGGTAGGTAGGTAGGTAGGTAGGTAGGTAGGTAGGTAGGTAGGTAGGTAGGTAGGTAGGTAGGTAGGTAGGTAGGTAGGTAGGTAGGTAGGTAGGTAGGTAGGTAGGTAGGTAGGTAGGTAGGTAGGTAGGTAGGTAGGTAGGTAGGTAGGTAGGTAGGTAGGTAGGTAGGTAGGTAGGTAGGTAGGTAGGTAGGTAGGTAGGTGGCAACAACAAACTAGCGCAACAAATTCTATTACAGTTCGTCCAAACCTCATTGTGGCTTCCAGTCCCTTGAGACTTGTAACGAACTCCTCGCATTCCTCTTTTGACATGCGCAATCGCTCGAAGGACGATGACATCATCATTAATTATAATTAAATAATTTATTGTATTTGGTAAAATTATGGTAATTAGGTAACTATAAATGTAACTATATATAAATAACTGTTGGTTTATGCAATCGAAGCAGTTGTTAGTGGGATAACTTTTTCTTTTTGCGATCTTTCGTAATTATTAATATTTAATAATTAATATATAATAAAAAATGTTATCAGCCATTTTATAATATTTTAACGATTTAGATTTAATTTATTTTTAGGTGAAATATATAAAATGAGTGAATATTTCGTCGATTTCGAATTTACAAAAGATATTTATTTAATATAAGTTTATGGGTAAACTAGATTAGATAGCACATACAAATTAAAATAATTACCAATTAAATATATCATTAGAATGCGTCATCAGTTACTCTATTTTTATGAGAGAAAATATGAACGTAACTTGAAGTATTTGACTTACAATGACTGTTTAAATGACTTACTATCATCAAATATCATCAACTGTAACGTCAAAAAAAACATCAATTGAATAAATGCTAATATTTATTACATCAAAAAAAACACTCTACTTAATTATATTTAATTACATCAACAAAAAACTATCAGTACGACAACAACAACAATTTTTACAAAAACAAATTTCATCCATTAGGTTCATTGCAATTAACGGCTGGCGAATAAGATAGCATTTTGCGCTATATCATGTATGAAGTACGTGTATATATATATATATATATATATATATATATAATAAATATATATATATATATACAATGTTTGTGTGATCACCATGGTTTCAAAGCAAAACAAATCTATAATATAGACCTGTGTGTTATTAACATTTATGGATATGTACGGTGATGAAATGAATTCAATTTTTTATGCACGTGTCTGTGAATGTGTTTGTGTATTTGTGTATGTATGTAAGTATGTGTTTGGTGGTGAGATTTTAAAAATAATGTCGCCGCACACACATGTGTTCGTTCGGACATTCAAACACGTAAATACACACTTATACAAAAAAAACAAAAAAAAACTCACATAAATACAGATATATCGACAAATGCACACTCTAAAAAGCATAAAAAAAATCATGCACGCGGACGCAAACTAATACATAAACAGGCGCGCACACACACACACACATTACACACACACACACATTACACACACACACACACATTACACACACACACACACACACACACACACACACACACACACACACTCACACTCACACACATTGACAGACAGATGCACAACAACACAAACAGAAGCCCACACCACAGACACTCGTACATTAACAGACTCACCCATATACAGAAGCACATCTACACATACAACCACACTCGTACGGACACACACAAACAAGCACACATAATGGCGTCCAATTAAAATTAAAGGCTTTTCCACCTGATCAGGTGGATGATGATAATTTAGAGATGTGCCATAACAATGTCATCTTCGTCTTAACACTCCACAGCAGCTCATGTTTTTGTGGTTATTTTATTTAAAAATTTAATTATAACAATTTTAAATATAATAACATAGCTGAGACTATCCTACACGTAATAAAATACTGTATTGAAAAATTATTAATTGTTCATTTATTTAACGCCAATTATTTTGTCTATGAAAAGCATAAAAGTTAACTTCTATTATAGTAATAAAAAAGTGCAATGAAGTCGTTTTTCACTTTTTTCTGTATTATTTATTTATTAATTAAGAAGACCGCTGAATAGAAGCTGTTAACAATTTGTTGGTGGTCTTGTTATAGAATATGATATAGTATTAATAAGTTATAATATAGTATTATCTAAGACATAAGACAAGTTAACTGTTAGTTAAGCAGTTGTTAAAGTACTTTTTTTAGTACTAGTACTTAGTAGCCAAAATAGGCTATTATATAGTTTTATACATGTACATGTTATAGTGTATTAGGTGGGTAGTATTATCTAGCTAGTAGTTGTAGAAACAGAGCACAGAGAGATGGAGTCTGAGATGTCCTCTGGCGAAAACATTACAAAGGCCTTCCTTGAATTTCAAGATGGCTTCAATTATGAATCAGAAATTAAAGAGGTTTAAAAATGTTGTATAACAATTTTTATATGTAAATTTTGCTATTTATGTTAAAATCTGTATATACATATTCATGACATGGGATGATCTGATCTAATCAAGGGACGTCTATCTTTCTTTGTATTTTTTAATATTTGGCTTTTGATTCAGCCATTTATTTATTTATAGATTGCAAACAACTAGAGTACTCTGAAATGAAATTAACCAATAACCATGTATCTTCTTATTTTTTAATTTGTTTTTGTTAGTGGCTTAGCATACTTAGCAAATCTGAAATTTGGTTGTGTCAGGCATATGTTAATTTTTTACAACTTAATCTTATTGTAACTTGCCTAACAGATTCAATGGTGTTTGTAATATTCTGTGTTACATCTACTAATTTAAATTTTCAATTTTTTAATTTTTAAAAATTAAAATTACAGTGAATCAATTTCAAATGTTTTTTAATTTAAATGTCAAAAGAGCATAAAATTAGTGGTGAGGGAGCTGGAAGAGCAAGCTAGAAACATTTTAAACACCGTACAGGCCATTCACCACAAGGATGGCTTCAACAATGGTTGCTATTGAATATTATTATTATTAATTGTGCAGTTGTTAACTTCACTAATGATGATTTATTGTCATGGTGATATTTTTTCCCATAAACATTTTAAGTTAGACAGATTTGTGAGAATTGTAGCAGCAAATTACGAGAAGTTCAAACAACGCTAAAGGCATTGGAGTCAAAATTTTCTCTCATTTGCTATTATAAGTAACTATTTATACTATATACCATTCACATTCAACTAACTCTAATGCGCTTTTCGAAAAGTTTTAATTTATAGTGGAGAGAGTGGTAGTACAATGATAACAGTTATCCTCTTCTACTGTACCACTCAGGGAATCAATGACATACGGACAGAGATCGCATACAAATACAATGAAGTGCTTGATAAGGGCAAATTTTGGGATAATTTGAAAATCATATATTTATACTGATACTAAAGTACACGTGAATATTGCATTACTCATATTGCATGTAAAATGTGGGGGCTTCTTCGCATTTGAATCTGGTCACTGCAATTCACAACCAGACGTCTTAACCACTAAGCTACACTGTTTTGCCACTCAGTTAAACTACCACTACTACAGTTGCAATAAGTGCATGTAATTTTGGGTTATAAAATTTGAAATGTCAATGTAGATACAATGATCTGTGGAGGATGACGATGCAAAAACTCTGCTTCCTGGCTTGCTACATTGCTTTCCTCACCGATCAATCGTTTCTGCCTCATCATAAGTGCGCTGAAATTTTTGCAAGTTAGTTGCAAGTCATTTATTATGTTAATTATAAATAGTATTGTATAAATATATATATATATATGTGTGTGTGTGTGTTTATATTTTATTTTATATATTATATATATATATAAGTTTTATATTATATATATATATATATATATATATATATATATATATATATATAAGTGTTTATATTTTATATGTTTATACATGTTGTTAATTATCATAATTATTTATAATAGTATCTATATTATTTTAAGTTATAATACTTATTAATATATTATGTAATAGTATTTTTATGATAATAATAATAATATTATTATTATTATTATTATTATTATTAAAAATTAATTATAGTAATAGTATTACTAATGATGATAATTGTTGTTGTGAACAGTTAGCACTAGCAGTGAAAGTGGTTTCCATTTGGAGCTGGAAGATTACCTGATCGGTCAGCTGATGTTGGCGTCTGAACTGGTACATATTTTGATTGGCATTCAATAATTAATATTTTTAAATTCATCAAGGTTTTTTTTATATGTTTTGTTGTTGTTTAAACAATTTTTTACAATTTTGTAAAATTTTTTTTAACAATATTTTTTAACAATAATTTTTGTTAGAAATTTAAGTCTTCTATATCATTGTAGTCCCGCCTCTCGACCAATGCCGTGACAGCAGGCATGTATGACCTACCAATCAGAATCGCTCGTTTCATGGCCGAATTAGATTCAGGGTTTCGCCTCTTGAACTTGAAGAATGATTGGCTGAGGAAGAGATATGATGGACTGAAGTATGATTTGAAGAAAGTTGAGGAGATTGTTTACGACTTAAGTATTAGGGGACTGAGACCTCTTGATGCAGATAAGGAGTTGTCTAGTTGATGCGACTGTTGGTTGGTTTGTTGGTCGGTTGGCTGGTTTATCGATTAATTAATTGATTGATTGGTTGGCTGGTTGATTGGATGATTGGCTGGTTGGTTGATTGGTTGGTCGATTGGCTGGTTGATTGATTCACTGGTTGGCTGGTTCATCATTTAATTGAATATTTTATTCTCTAATCGTTTCAAAAGATTAATTCACTTGATTGTTGGCCAATCGATTGGTCAATAGATGTTTGATTGATTAATGGATTAAATGATTTATTTATTTGATTGATCGGTTTCGGTCGATTGGTTGATTGATTGGTTTGTTCACTCAACACGATCGAATTATAATATTTTTTATATGTTTTGACTTTAGCCTCGATTTTTTTTTTCTACTAACTTCTTAAGATCGGGAAGTTTGAATGATTTATTGCCTGCCCTCAAGATGAATGTTGATTTATTATTTTTGTATTGAAGTCTGCAGTTTTATTAAATAAATTATCTCATAGCAGATATAATGCGATATATCACAATATTCATCAAAATAAATGACGAACAAATACGTTGAAAATAACAAAATGAAAAAATAATGAATGAAGATACACCGTCTCTAGTCATTAACATGTGTTTCAAATTTAATTTTAACTTAACACTATCCTTAAAAATTGAGTGCATGCGATTCTTCACTATAATCAATTACAACGGTTGTAGGTTTTAAAATTGAAATTTCTTTTAATTTAGGAACCCACCCATGTTGAAAAGGCATATGGAATGATCGAAACGCGTATGCACATTAACTGCACGCAGTGGCATACACACACACACATACATATATTTGTATGTGCACACACTTGCGTCTATACTTGCAGTCATATTTGTGTGGTGAGCTTGCGATGTGATAACGCGTAAAATATAGCAACTAAACAACATATATCAGTGTAACATAACAATATTTAACATTCAAGGCAGATTATTAATGAGGTGTTATATACATACGATTTTTCTAACGGTAGATCGTAAATAGCTCAAGTTTCTTGAGTTCAAAAACAAAATTATTAACATTGTAGAGGCGCAGGATGTACATACTTGAGCATTTGGCCACATACACAACGTATCAATTAGAACACCAAAGATGGTAGGAATACCGAAAAAAACCTTTTTTGTTCTATCACGTTTGTATGTTCCATCATGCTTAAAACAAATAAAAATTTTGATTCTAAACTCAAGAAACTTGACAATGATTGACAATCAAACGTTAGAAAAATCAAAAAATTAAACAGGAAGTTAATTAACGCTGAACATGCTGTGATTTTCATCAATAATTGTTGAAAATTTTCTAACAGTCTTAATCATATATATATATATATATATATATATATATATACATACATGTATATGTATATATATATATATATTAAAACGACTTATTTGGTTGATGGAACAGATGAACAGCTTTTTATTAGACAAAATCGTTGACGTTGAAAAAACAGAATGTTAATACTAATTCATAAAATTCAATGTGAGCCCAATATAGAAATAATAAAGTGCATGGAGATATTTAAAAGGAATTCGATAAATCACTCGCGTGTAGTTGCTAGTTAATCATGATTTATATCGCGATGCACGAGACATGAGTGACATGAGATAGCAGTACTTCGTTCTAGTTTGAAAAACAAATTTAAACGTTGATGAGCGATGGGTAGGACTGCAAATTTAAAATGTCAGATGAGGAGAGACAAACTAAAATAAAATCATTTACTTTCTACATTTATAAATTAATAATTATTTTATACAATTTTACATTTTCAACAAATTAAACATTTTTTTTTATCAACATACATACATACGATGAATATATATCTTTTTTCCATCAACATACAAATGTATATATATATATGTTTGTGTGTGTGTGTGGGGTGTGTGTTTTAACTAATCAAATCAATCAATCAATCAATCAATTAGCTTACAGCGCACCTCAATGAATTTTGGGTCTTGAGATCCGCTCTGAACTTCGCAAGTGATGGAGAAGTAGTCAGAGAAGTAGGTAGAGAGTTTCAGAGAAAAGGACCAGAAAAAGCAAAAGCAGATTTGGCAAAAGAGTGTTTAACTCGAGTTAAGAAAAAGCGAGAAGAAGAAGACGATCGTAAACCGGGGCGTTTAGGTTCAATTAATATATCTGATAAATACTTAGGAAATAATTTAGATTGAGACTTATACATGAACGTGCAAATTTTAAAAATTATTCTATATTTTATAGGTAGCCAGTGCAAGAGAATAAGATATGGAGATGTATGAAAAAGAAAGGGGCACGAGCAACTAGACGAGCAGCAGAGTAAAAAGCTTTACTTAAAGGATAGAGTATAGAGTCAGGAAGACCATAGTAGAGCGAGTTACAATAATCAATCCTAGATAAGACTAACGAAGTAACAAGAAGGAGAAGAGTAGGATCATCAAGAAAAGGCAAAAGTTTTTTTATTCTACGTAGATGAAAGTAAGAGCTTCTAGCAACACTATTAATCTGAGAAGAGAGAGACATAGTAGAATCAAAGATAAAACCTAGACTACGAAACTTATGAGAGACATCAAGAGTTTTAGAATCAGGTATGATAATAGGAGGAATAGTAATTGAGTGTTTAGATTTATTAAAACAAATTAATTCAAACTTAGAAGGATTAAGTTTAAGACACATAGAGTCAGACCAAGCGATAATCGAAGAAAGACATAGAGATAAATTATGAAGAACACTATTGAGATTAGATGGAGGAAAAGAAGTATAAATATAAGAATCATCAGCATATAGTTGACTAGAGAAAGAAAAGTTATTAATAATACGAGGTAGTTCAGAAGTATAGAGTATAAATAGAAGAGGGCCAAGGATAGAACCCTGAGGTACCCCGAAAGTAAGAGTAGAGGAGTTAGAAGTAGAATTATTGAGAACAACAGAAGAAAAACGATTACAGAGATAAGAAGAAAACCAAGATAGACAAGAATCAGTAATATTAAAAGAAAGATGCAGCAGTCTCAAAGCTGAAAATTTAGTGATATTTTTGTAATAATTGTACATAGGACAGTGTCGACCTTAATTTTTTATAAGTATATATGAATATATGCATATATGAGTGTATTTGTGTATGTTATGTATCATATATGTATATGTGTTAATTTCCATTTATACTAGGTTCAAGTAAAATCAGTATAAAGTATTTTTTCAAGTACCCTAGTAAAAAATTTTCCAAAAAAAATTTTGAACAGTGGATTATTACATGTAGTGTATCTATAATATTGTAAATATATATGTAAGTATATATATATATATAATATATATATATATAAACATATTTAAACATATAAACATTTATAAATATAATAAATATATAGCATCTATGTCATGCTCTCTCGCAATAAAAATAAGAAGGAATTGGAAACAAAATAATGGAGGATATCACGTGATGTGACATTTCCTAAAACGCCATTGTAACAAAAACAAGATTTGCTACGTAAACATGTGAGGAAATTATTAAATATTTTATATAAAACGATACTCATGCAAACAAACTTGCACGCACATACACATATATGTTTATATGTATGTACATCTATATTGTGCATTCAATGTACACATTGCATAATTATAATTTAAAATGGATTTCTCGACATCCAATGAGAAAGCATGCATTTCCTCCCGTCAACCAATGGCCGCAAAGTTTTCGGCAGAGGCACCAACTGAAAAGATGATCATGATGAGGAAGATCGTCACCATCGTCATCAACGTCATCGCCATCTGTTTCAATATATTATGAAGATAAATTACTTTACACTGATGAAGCGTTCTAAACAATTGGCGTCTTCAGAAATTATATTTCGTGCTAAAAGTTTAGATGATTTTCGTTGGTATGTTTTTAATTAGTGACTCTTTTAAAAAAGTCTAAGCATACAAAGTTACGCAACGAAACATCGTCTGCATCGTTGTTGTAGACAATAATATTTTAGTCATTATCATCATCAAAATTTCCTCCGCCTTATCAACATCACCACCATCAATATCATCATCATCAGTATCATCTTCATTGTTACTTATTGACACGGATGCAGAAGAATGAGTGCAAACAAATATATAAAACCTAAATAGCAATAGAGTACAAAACGATGGAACACAATTCAATACACTACATCAGCATCATCACTTAAAATTGTAAAATATTCTCTTGGTCCCTCATTGCTTTTAGACCTGTATGGATGGTGTTTAAAAAATTACATGATTAATCTAAATCAGTTATTGATGACAACTATTGTTTTTATCAATTTTAAATTATTCTTATTTTCATAATAATCATTATCATTGCAATCATCAACATAACCATTATCCACATTATCATTAATTAGCATCAGCAGATAATTTCGTTTTTGAGCCGTACAAATGCAATAAACATTTGCCTACATTTCTGCAGGCTCGTATATTTTTTTGTTATATTGCATCTAGAAGATTAAATTATATGCAAAATAAAACTTCAAAAAATAAAATTAAAACTATTTGATGCTTTAGAACAGCGCTTCTCAATCTTTTAAGATTCAAAGACCGCTTTAAAAATGTGCGTCCCAGCCGCGGACCACCACTGAAAATATTGCTACTAGCGCACTTGAAATATATATATATATATATATATATATATATATATATAATTATTATTTCATATAATGACGTAACAGCAACACAATTATATATTTTAATAAATGTTTTAACTTCAAATTAAAAAGTATAATGTTCGTTTTACTTTGATGTTTGCATGCAGCGTACCTCACGGCGTATCTGACATATCAATTTTTATGTCAAATATGAAACAAATTGTAATTGCATCTTTTACAATGAACAAATTTCACTTGCTAACAATAACGAATAATAATAAACAGGTGGTTTTTTAACGTGCCAACTACATTAGAAATAAGGCTACATTTAGTTTCAGTGTGAGTCTTGAGCTTGCTTATCCAAACGAGGCGTAATGCTCGAAAGACTCAATCGGAGTTCATCTTTTTCATTTTTTTTATTTAAAAAAAAAAACTTCACTTCACACTTTGCTCGCGGACCACCAGGTAAATGTCCGCGAACCACAGGTTAGAAATTATATAAAATTTTCAGTTAAATTTTTTATTTAGAATGACGTTTGTTTGTGCCACGAGCTAATTTTTATTGTTTTTTCAAAATTTTATAATAATATAAATAAGGTTTGGTTTATTTATATTCATATTTAACTTGTTTATATTGGCAAATATAGATAATGTAAACTAATGAATGATAATTAGCCAAATCCTAATTAATTAATGATAGTTGTGATGCCGTTGTATCTGTTAGGCTAGGTTAGGTTTGGTTAGGTTAGAGAGGAACGAAAACATGAGAATTTGAGGACTCACTTGTTTTTTTTAGACTTGCACATAATGATGTCCTCCCCTCCTCAGGTTGACAGATTTTCTGTATTAATTTTCTGATGAGATGAAAAATCTTGATAAATTTCTCAACGAGCTACGACAAACAGATAAAAATAGCAACTGAAACTAATCATAAACTTATAAACTTCGATATTTAGGTGTTTGAAAGCAAATAAACTCATGCCACATGTAAACTCACATGCACAAAACATACAATACTTGCAAATACCTTACAATACAGTCGGAAACTGATCGAAATGGGAAGGAAATAACGAGGGATATTGATAATGGCAGTGAGTAGGATATGCTGATGCTCTATGTGTTTCTTCATAGCCTGACCTAGGCAAAGCCTAATGTGCACAAATGCATGATGTATGTGTGTTTATGTATATTTATATGTATATATATGTATATTGTATATATATATATATATATATGTGTGTGTGTGTGTGTGTGTGTGTGTGTGTCTCCACCATTATCATAATCTATGGATCTGGATGTACAAGCGTTCATTGTACAAACACAATATTATGTATTGTATACAAATATAATTACATAGAAATACACACTGGTATATAAATGTATCTTTGCAATAGACATACAAGAACAAGATTATACACGTATGTATACATACAAGTCATATTAGTGAACATAAAGGATTATATGGATGTCTATACACTACATGTACTACTTAAAAATGTATAAATTTGTATGGACATGTATATGTATACAAATGTATATATTTGTTATAATAATGTATGAGACAGCAATGTCCTTGCAGCTTTGCGTGTCCTCTGCTGAGATGTTGTTCGTACATTCTTTGTACGCTAGTGGTGCTGTTGCTGAAGCTGACTGCACGGTTGCGACTGCTCTCAGCCTGGTCCCTCCTATGATTCAGACCAACAACATCATCCACTAGTTTTTTTAATTTTGCAGTTCTTCAACTGTCCATTTATTTTTTAAGTCACTTGTTTGCTGTACTTTTTGTGTTGGTTGGATTGTTATGTTGATTTCTTGTCATGTTTGGATTGCTGTGTAAATACTGCCAGATGTTTACTTATTTCAAAAAAGTTATACAAATCTAACTCATCTAAAAATCGGTTTGAGATGTAAATAAATGGCATTATTTTTAAAATTATTTAAAATGTTTCTTTAATTTTGTCGATTAATTAATTGCATTCTGTATAGTAACGTAAGTAAGTATCTGATATCTAAGCGCCTGGTATCTAAGTACTTTAGCAGATTGCATCTAAATAAATTGTATTCAAGTATCAAGTATCTTCTAGGTTAGTACTACCTCACATTTAGTACATGGCTCTTAGTACATAAGTACCGAATACCCAACCAACGTCTTGCTGTTTTGAACTTCAACAGTAAGAGATTTAACTGTATAATTTTATTTGGTTAATTTCTCAATTACATTTTTATGCTTTGACTTGACTCTATGTATCATTCTTATTTGATACGTTTGTTTTTGACTTTTTTGACTTTAGTTAAATTAAACAAGTCAACCACGACACTTACACATGGGGCATGGAGTTTAAACATTTTTAACATTCAAATTCATTGAAGAAAATTATTCAAAATATTTAAAAAATATATTAAAATGTTTTGAAAACAATTAATTCGACCACGAAGATCAGATCTAACATATGAATATTGTTCAATACAACAACAACGTAATAGAATTTATCTATAAATAATAAAATCATCTTATTTCTTGATATTGAATGATTAAATCCAATTGCACGTGCAGTTCAACCGGGAATATATACGTTGTCATTTAAAATAAATGCTTAAAATAAATTTACAACCATAATTATTTTTCACGAAATAATATTTTTTTTTATAAACAATTCGAAATTTTTTTGGTCATATTTTTTCAAATTTAAACTGACTTCAATCTTGACCTTTAACCTCAAAATAATGGTAAGGTCACGGGATAGAGAAAATTAACGATACATTTGTGACAGGAATGGTATGTTTGGAAAATAAAAATAAAAAAAAAATTGTCTTTTTTCAGTTGCATGTTTAACAAGAAAGTAGCTAAAACATCAGCGGGTACCAATCAGTCCTTCTAACTCATCTTCTATTCATTCTCCAAATCTGGCTAAATTCTCTTAAATAAATAAATGAAATGCAATATTAAATGCGAGAAAATAAAATAATTCTTTTAATCATTGTACTCATGAGGAATCGAAATAAGTTACTGAGGTGGCAATTTAAATAGCCCTTGTGAAATAATGACGTTGATTGTATTAAAAAACAAATTGAAATAAAATAAATTAATTAAAATGAAAAAAGACCAACAGAATATGGTCGGTCCATCGTTCCAGCGTCGCTCTCTAAAATACATTATTCATTTGTATTTTTACTGGCAATTATAACAACAACAAACGAGCAACAATTACAACAACTACTACTACAACTACTACTACTACAACTACTACTACAACTACTACTACTACAACAACAACTACTACTACTACTACTACTACTACTGCTACTACTCACTACAACTCACTACTACTAGTAATGATATTCACTACCACTAAAAAAACTATCAATATAACTTCTGCCTCAACTAAAATACCATTTTATACAATATTTTTGTTTACTCTCAAAACTGCAAAAAGCTACTAAGGTTACTTCAATTGCTAACCTAATACATTTTTATCTTTTCATATTTATATGTAAATGTATTGATATTTATATGTAGTAATATATATGTTATATATATTTTTTATTTATATATTATATGTAGTAATTTTTATATTTATATGTAGTAATTGTTGTTGTTATTATATATATATATATTTTATACTTTTACTATTACCCTGATATAATTAAACTAAATTTTGACAAATTTTTCTTTTCAATCATTCTCAAAGATATTTACAACAAACAAAACGCACGACGCATGTTTGCGTAAATTGATACATCACGCGCGCTGCCTGTGACATGACAGGCGGGGATCAATTAGCATTCGAATCTAGTTTCTTCATTAGTAATGCCACGCGTCTTAACCGTTACACCATCGCGTCACTCAATATTATTTTAATTTATATGCTACTCTAATATTATTAATTATTAATATTACTTTTATTACTAATAAAAGTAAAATAGAACTTACCTTTTACAACAGCAACAGTAAATGATGAAAATAATTATCAATGCCACCACAATCACTCCAACTATCACTCCAATTAACCAGGGCTCCATCCTTTTTGAACAAAATTTTGATTGTTTCTTTAAAATTATTCAGAACTTTATTTATACTATAAGTTATATATTTTTAAATTATTAATAATGAAAGAAAACGAGAAGAACTTTTATTCCGCAATTAAAAGTTTCATGAGAAATAAATACTAAGGATGATCAGACTAGAATTTGTAAAAAAAAATTCATCTAATCTGTCCACACAAATAATTGTGATAATTTAAATTATTGCTAATAATTATAGTTAAAAAAACATTCAAAACCTAATTTGAGTGGATAGCCAAACTCTACGAAAAATGTCGTAAGATAAAAAAAGTTAACTCGAGCAAACGTTAACTCGAGGGTAGATCAACCTTTAAATACACTATCAATTGAATATGGTTATATACATGTATATATATTTAAGAATTTATATATATATATATATTTAGGATATATATATATATATATTAAGATATATATATATATATATATATATAAATATGATGTCGTGTGTGGATCTGATTGGCAAGATAAACCACGGAAATTTTGTGACTTTCTATGCTGATTAGCTGATTCATTCTAATTATGATGATGTCACTAATTCGTTTATTTATTTATATTTTCAATCATTTTATTTATTTGTCTTATTTGTTTGATTTTTTAAGATTATGGTTTCATTTTTCTTTTTTTAACGTATCATAACAATGATTTTATTGAAAATTTATTCTTTACGCTATATATTTACTAACATAATCGTAGGAATTAATGTAATTTTTGAAGTTGTTGTTGTTGCTGCTGCTGCTGTTGTTGTTATTGTTTTTGTTGTTGCTGCGGGGTTGCAAATTTGGGTTTTTACTTTTTTTCAGTTTTTATTTTCTGCACTGATTTTGACCAACCACCTTATCAATGCAATAAGATTAGTCACTTTTTTTCAATAGGCATTCGAAACTATCATTTTAAATTGTTTTGATTTAGTCAAAAATATCACAGAAAAAAAGCGAAACTCATAATCATCACCATCATTATTATTAGTATTACTACTATTAATTATTATCGTTACTATCTTTTTACAATATAAAATGTTCGATAGTGTTCATCAGTTTGACAGCACATGGCACGCATGTGCTGACTAAAACATTAGAAAGACATTATTAATTAGTTATTAATTAATTAGTTAATTACCTACTTAATTAACTAATTAATTAATATAATAATAACAAATATTAATAGCCAAAAACATTTAATACAGTTTAACAATTACTGGAGATAATTAGTCTAATATGACGATATAATAATAATTATAACATTTATTATAGCATAACAATTTATATAATAATTACCAATAATAATTAAATAACATCACAATTAATGTTAAGGCAATTTATTTATTAATGTTTTCTTTTCTTTGTAGAATTCCCGCCTTTTCGTTTAGGTCGTTTAGACAGCCTGTGTGGTTGGATATGTTTTTGGTTTTTACAAGTATCCAAAAAACGCAATTATATACGAATTACTTTGTGAATTTATGAATTATGTGAATTTATGAATTATGAATTTAAGAATTAATTCAAGTATGAATTTATTTATGAATTTATATTAAAAAGCTACATTAGTTATGTTTGTGTAATCACTGATTACTCTGAAATGATTACATTAAGGATGAATGAAGATGATAATGACCTGACAATGATGAAAGGATGATAAATTGAAAGGATGATAAATTCTTTTTTTTATTTTGATAAAATAATTAATCAAAAATTATAACATAAAATAATAAAATATTATGAAATAATTATTAATAATATTGTCTAAAAGATCTAACCTCTACTTGGATTGGCATCTCTACGCCTCCCTACCGGATTCATTCCACCTGACTCGATGCCTGTGCATATCTCTGCCATTAGAAACATCAAATTTTTTAATCAATAAATTAATTGATCAGTTAGCTAATTAAAGTTAGCCAACTAATTAAGTGATTAGTTAGTTAATTAGTTAATTACTTTTGCTTATGGCATATTTAAAATTAATAAAATTAACAGCATAATAATAATAATAACAATAATAATATTATTATTAATAGCATAATTATTTTAACAAATTATAATTACGACAACGAAATAATTTTTTATTCGTTAGTTAGTTTTAATTATAATTATAATATTTAAAATAATAATAATAATAACAGCAATAATAATAATAACAACAACAGCAATAATAATAATAATAAGTGTAATTATTTTTATTATTATCATGTAATAATATAACATATATATTAAATCATAATAATTATATAGTATTATATGTCACATACTATAACATAACGAATAGAATATATTAAAAGTAATTATAAATAAAATTAATATTATTATTATTATTCCATCTAACTTACCCGTTCTCAGAGCAGCATATTACATATATCGCTACGAACATTCCGACCCCTGTCCCAATTCCTACTAGAATATACACAACCGTCAATAACTTCATCTACCTTTATTGAATTTCACTTAATTAATTATATTCAGTTTAACAATTTGATTAACTAAATTATTTTCAACGAGAGAACGAGGCTAAACCATCCACCGAGTCAGTCATTGGCAACAACTTAAATGTATAGATAGATGCCAGAACATCGATAAACATGTTAAACCCAGACAGAATGCTGGTGGTTATCGCATACGTCAGCCAGTTACCGTGACTACAAATGAATATATATATATATATATATATATATATATATATATATATATATATATGTGTGTGTGTGTATGTGTGTGTGTGTTTGTTGTATATATCTATATATACATATATATGTAAGTATATTAGAAGAATATAACGGTGTTGTATTACTAATTGCAGGTAATATCTTGCCGAGGTTTGATTGGCTGCTGGAGTCGAGAAGGCGGGAAAAGCAAGCAACTGAGGTTAACCATGGAAATTTTACGGATAATTATTCGTTTTGAAATTTGAAATTGAATTTGAAATTTTCTTTATTTGAAACTAAAATGATTTCGTAGCTGGAAATGCCGAAAATTTATCGAAACCTTTCCAAATTTGTGGAAAATATTGCAAATTTTATGCTATATTTAGAAACTATGGCGTCGTAAATGATGAAACATATATGTGTATATATATATAATATATATATAACTAGCTATATATATATATAACTATGATGTCGTGTGTTGATCTGATTGGCTATATATATATATATATATATATATATATATATATATATATATATATATATTATATATGACATTTGTATATGTAGGTGTAGTATGTGTGTGTGTATATATATATATATATGAACAACATAGAATGATGTGTAAAAATACAGGTATACATAGGTGTGTTGGAGAGATTTGGTTGGTTGCAGTCGGCGTAAAAAGGAAAGACCAGCTATGAAAATTTTCGAAACCATCGGAAATTAGGTGGAACATTTGCTAAAATTAGAAATTACTACGCAGTAAAGTTGAATATATAATTTAAATATAAAATATAATAATAATAATTTTTATAATTAGGAAATTACGAGGTTACCGGCGCCAAATTATCTATAAATAAAAGCGTCTGTGGAACCCTCGTCAGGAACTCTGCTTAGGGACTTCAGGAATCATAGTTTAATCAAATTAAATTCTCACATTTGCAACATAGAAGTGAGTTTTTTTATTATTTCATTTATTTTTCAAAATTCATTTCTGGTTTTTATTTTGTCTTATTAAAATGTTTATTATTAAATTTACTTTAAAAAAATTATTTTTAAATATAATGTTCCAGGTGCTATCGTGAAAATGGGCTCTATACTGGAGTTAGTGTAGATTATTTCATTTAAAACTGTTACCAGATAATCAGAGATAAATTAAACAAAGCAGTTTTAATTTCTTAATTCAAATTTAAAATAGTTAAATAATTTAAGAAATTTGAGATGATTAAATAGTTTTTAAAAGTTTGAAAAACTGCTACTCCAATGAACGCACGATTATCCAATCATTTTTGACCTTATTGTTATATTAATATTTTATTAATTTATATTAATCAACTTAATTACTTTATTCATTCATTTGGCCAATTTTTATTTACTACATTCATTCGTTCGTTTGTTCATTCATTCATGCATTCATTCACTCATTCAATCAATCAATCATTCATTCATTTATTCATATTCTCATTCTCACTTTCATCATATATTCTTTCTTTCTTTCTTTGTTTTTCTTTCTTAAGTTCAATCAATCATTCGTTCATTCACTCACTTATTCTTCCATCCATCCATCCATCCACCCATCCATCCATCCATCCATCCATCCGTCCGTCCGTCCATCCATCCATCCATCCATCCATCCATCCATCCATCCAATCGGTCAGTATCTTCAAGGAGAAGCCGGAAAGACCACCAAAACCTCCACGAGAAACTCGTGTGGTTAGTGATGATGATGATGAAGATGATTGTTATGATTGTGACGATCCTCATTGTAACATTCGTCATCGTCATCATCATCATCGTCTTCATCATCATCATCGTCTTCATCATCAAAATCGCAATCATCACCACCACCATCATCAACAAAATCACCAACATGATTACAATCATCATTCCCTTTGACTCGGCAGAGACAATCGTTTGATTCGAGATCCATCGCGGGAGATTGGATGAACATGTTGGATGAAGATCTGGCTGGAAATCCCCGTTACCATCACCCTGACGGTCATCACCACCATTGAAACCAGCACCATCATCATGATCATAATCATCAAGATGATGATAACAATGATGAGTTTGGTGATGACAGACATGACATTATCATCATTTATAATAGACATTTCAATGTTATGATATTTTTATAATCGAATATTAAATAAATGAATTTTATTCTGCAATAAATGTTTGTTAATCACAGTCAGAGTTGTGATGTTTTTTTTAAATGCACATGTGTTTGCCCGTTCATTCGTTCGATACGTTCGTGCGCTTAATTGTTTATTCAGTTCATGTTCGTTCGTTCGTTCATTCGTTAGTTCGTTTAATCGTTCGTCATCCGAGTAACATGCCAAAAGATGTCGATGATGACGATGAAGAAGGAACACACATACTACACACACAAACACATACATGCACACACACACACAACATGCATACAAACACACACAAACACTCACACATACATGCATACACACGCATATAGGAAAAAAGAAGATGACGTGAAGATTCTGGGGTTATGACGATATCAACATTGGGGTTTTTCTCTATCCCACGTCACGTGAGATTAGAGCAATTGTGAGTGAAAAAGAGAAACCCATCATCGTCATCGTCATTATTATTACTACTACTGTTATTATTATTAACTACTTATTATCACTACCATCTTTTATAATATAAAATATACAGACAAACAAACAAATAAACGGTTCCATGATTCTCATCAGTTTGGCTGCACTTGTCAGCTTGTGTTACAAAAATTGATTTTGGAAGAGATTAATTAATCATTCATTCATTCATTCATTCATTCATTCATTCATTCATTCATTCATTCATTCATTCATTCATTCATTCATTCACTCAACCATTCATTCATTCATTCATTCATTCATTCATTCATTCATTCACTCAACCATTCATTCATTCATTCATTCATTCATTCATTCATTCATTCATTCATTCATTCATTCATTCATTCATTCATTCATTCATTCATTCATTCATTCATTCATTCATTCATTCATTCATTCATTCATTCATTCATTCATTCATTCATTCATTCATTCATTCATTCATTCATTCATTCATTCATTCATTCATTCATTCATTCAACCATTCATTCATTCATTCATTCATTCATTCATTCATTCATTCATTCATTCATTCATTCATTCACTTAACCATTCATCCATCTCTCCATTTATCCCTCCCTCTATTCATCCATTCATCACTCCATCCATCTCTCCATCCATCCATCCATTCAATCAGTGAGCTAGAAAACCAACACCAAAACCAGGACCGAAATCAGGAATAAGACCAAATTACCCTCCACCAGAAAAACGTGGGGTTAGTTATGATGATGATGATGATAATGAGGATGATGGTGATGATGCTGATGACGATGATGATGATTATGATGTTGATTGTGATGACGAACTTCATTATTTTTATTATTAATAATATTATTGTTGTTAGTGTTCTTGTTGTTGTGGTTTTGTTATTGTGTTATAGTTATTTTTATCATTGTTAATTTATTATTATTATTGTCATCACTTTTCATCTTCATCTTCATCACAATTAATGCCATCATCATTTTCACCACAGAACTGACTGGAAATAACGGTCGTCATCACCATAGAAACCATCATCGTCATCATAATCATCATCGTCGAGATGATGATAACGATGATGAGTTTGATGGTGAGAAATATTATCATTATTCCATTGTGATGATATTGAATAACTTAACGTTTGTTATCAGTGATTTTTCCTACAATAAATGTTCATTAATCACTTGAAAAGTTCTCTTGTCTTTTTTATTATGGTCTGCCCGTTCGTTCGTTTAGTACGTTCATGGGTTTAATTGTTCACTCAGTTCATATTAAATATTCAATCGTTCGTTCTTTCGTTCGTTTGTTCGTTCTTTTATTTGTTCGTTTATTTGTTCTTTTAATTTTGTAATCTGCTTAATTTTTCTTTCAATCATTCAACCTACTCGCACTCTTATGCATTTATTCATCCATTTACTCTTTTCTGTTCTTTCGTTCCGTCAAACCATTCATTTCTTCATTCGTTCATTCTGTCATCCGCCAGTTGAGTCGCATTAAAATTAAAATGGAAAGGCAAACTCCTTCAAATGAGAAGCATGCAAATTCTGAAGATTACTACGCCGATCTACTTACTGGCGTGCAGACAGGCAGACAGGCAGACAGACAGACAGGTAGGCAACCAATGGGATCAGCGTTACATCGCTGCTTGTGCAAGAAGACGACGACGATGACGATGGAGATGATGATGACGACGATGGAGATGATGATAAGAGTGACAAAGAAAATAATGATTACAGTGATGATTTTGTGTTTAGGGTGTAAGCATTGATGCCTAGGCAAGATGATGAAGATGAAGATGACAATACTGATGACGATGACGAAGAAGGTGATGATGATGATTCTGTGGTTATAATGACATCAACATCGAGGTTTTTCTTGTTATGCTGAAGTTTTATTTATCTCGCCTTACGCGCCATTCGAGAACTTGTGCGCATTTGTGTGTGTGAGTGTGTGGTATGTGTGTGTGTGCGTGCATGCGTTTGTTGTTTGTTTTGTGTGTCTGTGTGTGCGTGTATGTGTGTATGGTAGATGGTTTTTATAGTGTATTTAAAATTGAATAACATAGTACTAATTGCACCTGTATCGCATAGTAACAATTAATTGTTCTAACCTAGCGAATAAATAAAAACATGCTAACTTTTATTGTGCTTTGTTCACTCGCTAGGAGTAAATTTTATCGTAGTTGGAGAATTTCAAGATTTGATGCATTTAATTTATAATATTTAAAATAAATTAAAAAATTATTTAAATAAACCATTTAATTAATTATATATTTAGCTTAATTATTATAGGTAAAATGATAATAATGATGACGATAATTTTAAAATCAGTTATGCGTGACAAGCAAGAATGCGTGACGCTGAATCTGAATGCAGTGACGTTTAACAAACTTTTATTTTTAGATTAATAATAGCAAGTAAATAAACATTTAAATAATAAAAATTATTTAATAAATCAATGAATGAATAAATAAATAAATAAATTTATTCATTAATTGTCGAAAATTAATATCGTTAACCGCTTAACTCGAAAGTATACATTTTCAAACTACACGCACAATAATTTATATTAAGTTATTCGAATTTATTTTATTTTATTTGAAATTATTAAAATTAAACATTAATTAAGCGCTAAAAATGATAAAAATATTATTATTATTGTTATCATTATTGTTAGTTTTATTAGTATCATTATTACAATTATTAGCATTATCATTTTATTATTTTTATTTTATTATCATGATGATTATTATTATTATCATTATTACTATTATTATATAATAGTAATAGTATTATTACTATTATTATATAATAGTAATAATGATAACATATTAATGATAGAAAATATAATATTATTGTGAGAATCAATAAAAAGCAAAAATTACAATGAAAATAATTACAAAAAAAATAATAATAATATAAATAGTAACGAAAAAATTATTATTATTACTATTAACAACAATAATAGTAATAATAATAATAATAATAAGCGTTTTATAAAAATAGAACAATGAAATTTTTATGAATTTATAACCCAACATTTTGGTTATTTCGTCATTGTTTATTCGTTTGCTCGCTCGCTTGTTTGTATGTTTGTTTGAATGTTCGTTTTTATGTTCTTTTGTTTGTTTGTTATATAAAATTAACATCGGGAAATACAAGTGTTACAAGTTATTGCATAAGTGGTTCGCATAAATAAAAATAATAATAATAACTGTTTTGAAATCAAAACCGTTGGAAAATCCAATACTACATCGTTATTATTACTATTATGATTATGCTGTGGTTATTATCATTATTATGAACAATCATGTTTGTATTATGCTATAAATGACATTGTGGGAAATAGAGGTTATTAATTACGTATTTCGTAATGCTTATTATGCTTATTATTATTATATTATTATTATTATTATTTACTATTATTATATTATTATTGTTAATAATAATAATAATAATTATTATTATTCAATATTCATTATGAATGTAACCAGGTCTATCAAAACCTTTGGAAATTCCAATTGTCAGACAGCTGGTTTGCTGTTTATTCATTGACATCATCACTTTTTGTCATATTACAAATGTCGTCATCGTCGTCGTCATCACATAATCATCGCCAACATCAATTTCATCGAAGTTGTATCGTCGTCATCATTATGGCATTGTCACAGTGTTCGTCAACATCATCATCATCGTCGTCGTCTTCATCACCGCAGTCTTCGTCATCGTCATTACTGTTGTTGTAATCAGTGTATTTATTAATCACGTAACAACGCCATCTTCCTTTCCTCCTCCATCTCCTCCATCTCCTCCTCATCATCCATCATCATCATCATCATGAGTAATCGTACGACCAGTAACTCATGTAACTCCATCCACCAATCATGTTAGTCGCTTTTGATGACGTCATTGTTGGTTTCTTGACCACGTGATCTCGTCTCCATGACGATACCTGTCCAGATGGTGGTGGTGGCGAATGTGAGGGCAATAATGATATCTTTGTTGATGGTGATTTTTGTGGTGATAATAAATCTGATGACATATATTCATATGAAAATGATGATGACGACGATGATGTAAAGACGATAATTAAAAATAACACTGAACAAACGATGAATGCAAAATATTTTTTAAAAAGCTAACTCTATGTTTGACGCGCTCTTTCACCGTTTTGCTCTTCCTTACAATCTTCTTGACAAAACTTTTTCTAAGCAATTTCATTCGAAATAATTGTTAAATATAAATATGTGCTACTACATGGTTGGGCGGTACATAATTAAGTGCTACATAATTAGATGACATATTTATTTATTAAAAAACGGCTTGGGCACGCCCTTGGCCAACAATTTAAAATAAAAGTCTCGACAAAGATTAAAAAAAAATAAAATAGTTACTTATTTAGCATTTAAGAAAATAAAAGTTAACAGCTGAGTGTCAAAGTGAAGTGGGATGAAAATTATCCGACTCCAACACTCTGGTTAACGAATCATTTCCAAAATCAAAATAAAAATAAAATTAAGAGCTACATAATGCATTGTTGCAAAATGAAGCCAACACCACACCTGTTAAGTCCATTCATTCCTCTGCGAAAGTCGAAATGGAGAAAAATTCTGGGGAGGTTTCGTTTTTTGCCGGCTGTGACGTCATAATCCTGAACACCACCACCTCCATGCTGGTCACCATCATCACCACCACATCTTTTATTATCAACATCATCGCCATCGTCATCATAATTACAATTTCTGGTACCAGCATCATTATCATCATCGTCGTCGTTATAGGCCATGTTGACGGTTTGGTTTCGTTGGTGGGTATCGACTGAATGGATTCTTTTGTACATTTTGATTATGTTGTTGTTGTTGCTGGTGGTTCTATGTTGTTGCTGCAGCTGGTTCTTTGTTGTGGCCGCTGGTGTTTCTATGTTGTTGTTGCTGCTGGTTCTTTTTTGTTGTTTTGTTGTTAAATGATGTTATTTATGTTGTTGTTGATGATGGTGTTTTTGATAATGGTGATGGCGTCTATTTATTTATTTATGTTGTTGTTGACGCCGTTGATATTGCTGTTGTTGTCGTTGATTTAAGAAATAATCTTCTTGTTATTTTTTGCATTAAACTTTCGTTGTTGCAACCATTCGAAAGGAGATCATAAAATCCTTGCATTGAAAAAAATTCAAAATCAGCTGGGAAAATCCAACAAATCAATTCATTTCGTAATAAATCTCACATCATCACACGCGCACAGATTTTTATTAAACAAGCGCACTAACATACATTGACTTTATATATGTAAACATATATATATATATATATATATATATATATATATATATATATATATATATAAATAATGTTCGATGTACAAAAATGTGTATAGTAAGTACATTATTCACGATAAACGGTCAAAGCATACTTACTTACTCACCCACTTAACTATTTTGTGAGAAAAACTTCCAAGAGTTTGAGAGCAGCAAGCAGTGCTTGTCAATCACAGAATGACGAATGAACGCTATCGTAATGCAGGAAGAAAGAGCCTGGCTTCAAAAACTAGTGTAAATGAAAATAACACACACATACATACATACATTACATACATATTTTCACTAACCTAATTTAACATACAAAGACAAAAAGACAAAAGAACGAAGGCTTTCAAAATCACACTCGAACAAACACACACTGACACGAGCACATGAACAAACACACACGCACTTACTGGCTAAAAAATAAATGCAGCTATCGATACGTGAACCAATTTCTAACAAGCTATCATCACCATCCTCGTCGACATCTTCATCTTCCTCTTCATACAACAAATATAAACACGTGTGCTTGTGTTCGCGCGCGCATTTTATATGCTCTTATATGTCATATATATAGATATAGATATATATATATACATACAATAATATTGCTGAACTTATACAATGCTTCTGGTGAATTGACCTCAGAAGCGCACTTTTGATTTCCTTCGCTGTTGGATCTTGAGCAGATGATTCTTCAGACGTTTCTTAAAGTCACTTTGACTGATGATGTTGACATTTTTCAGGTCATCTGAGGACGCATTTCAAATTTGAAATGGTTACCTCACACCAATCCGGAATCTGACCCGGATACTACTTCTTATAAGATTTCTATTGGTATTCCTATTCTTAAAAACTCATCTTTAGATCCTTTCTTTTTATAAAATTATAGACATGTTACTAATATTACTTTCATCTCTAAAATAATAGATAAATTATTTTATAATCAATTGTCATCTTATTTAAACTCTAACTCCTTGCTACCTGTATCTCAATCTGGTTTCGGACCTGCTCACAGTACTGAAACTTCTTTACTCAAAATACATAACGATATTCTTCTCTCTAGTGACAATAGTAATCTTACTCTTCTTCTTGCTCTTGACTTTTCCTCTGCTTTTGATACTGTTAATCATACTATTCTCTTGAGGCTGCTAGATCATTCTTTTAATATTACTGATTCTTGTCTATCTTGGTTTTCTTCTTATCTCTGCAATCGTTTTTCTTCTGTTGTTCTCAATTCTCAATAATTCTACTTCTACTAACTCCTCAGCTCTTCCTTTCGGGGTACCTCAGGATTCTATCCTTGGCCCTCTTCTATTTATACTCTGTACTTCTGAACTACCTCGTATTATTAATAACTTTTCTTTCACTAGTCAACTGTATGCTGATGATTCTTATATTTATACTTCTTTTCCTCCATCTAATCTCAATAGTGTTCTTTATAATCTATCTCTATGTCTTTCTTCAATTATTGCTTGGTCTGACTCTATGTGTCTTAAACTTAATCCTTCTAAATTTGAATTAATTTGTTTTAATAAATCTAAACACTCTATTACTATTCCTCCTGATTCTAAAACTCTTGATGTTTCTCACAAGTTTCGTAGTCTAAGCTTTATCTTTGACTCTAGTATGTCTCTTTCTTTTCAGATTAATAGTGTCGCTAGAAGTTTTTATTTTCATCTACGTAGAATAAAAATCTTTTGCTTTTTCTTGACAATCCTACTCTCCTCCTTCTTGTTACTTTTTTAGTCTTATCTAGGATTGATTATTGTAACTTGCTCTACTATGGTCTTCCTGATTCTACACTATATCTTTTAAGTAAAGCTTTTAACTCTGCTGCTAGTCTAGTTGCTCGTGCCCCTTTCTTTTCTCATAAATCTCCATATCTTGTTCTCTTGCACTGGCTACCTAAAATAATTTAACAGAATTATTACTGTGCGTAATTGTCACAAATGAATAAATAAGCACGCACAATATCACCATAGCAATACAGAAAACAAAATTGTTACTATACATAAACTAAATATAAACAAACATAGACATATTCCAGCGGAAAATAAAAATGTTTTCAATTCTTTTTTTAACATAGAAAGACAAATTCCATGTCTTCTCATTGATGCCGGTAGGCTGTTCCAGATGGTCGGACCACCAATATCTCTCGAAGCTCTGGAACTCTCTACCTACTTTTCTGACTACTTCTCCATCACTTGCGAAGTTCAGAGCGGATCTCAAGATCCATCTGTTTTCAAAATTCATTGAGGAGCGCTGTTGAACATCGCGGAAATAGCGCTTTATAAGCTAATTGATTGATTGATTGATTGATTGATTGAAGCAAATTGCAATCACCTTACACCGGAACCACCAACAAATTCATATTATCCGATCGTAGATGCGAACCTGAAGCAGGATCTTTTTTAGAAAATTAGTCTGAAACATTAGAATTAAAAATTATTTCTTAAGTACTTCTCAGATATATTAATTGAACCCAAACGCTCCGGTTTACGATCGTCTTCTTATTCTAGTTTCTTCTTAACTCGTGTTAAACACTCTTTTGCTAAATCTGCATTTGCTTTTTCTGGCCATTTTTTCTGGAACTTTCTACCTCCTTTTCTGACTACTTCTCCTTAACTTACGAAGTTCAGAGCGGATTTCAAGACCCATCTGTTTGCAAAATTTATTGAGGAGCGCTGTTGAACATCGTGGAAATAGCGCTTTATAAACTAATTGATTGATTGATATGGTAAGACAGCCGAAGTTTGGCCGGAGCCGACTTTTGGTACAGGGATAATCTCTATGTGTTTCCAATAATGTGCAGCAAATGTACATAGGCACATATTTAAGTATGTACGTACATATACGGCGAAGTGTACGGATGGATGTTACCAAGGATCCACGCAGTACCGCCCAACTATATGGCATGCATCACCTAACATACGTACGACGCACACGCATAGAGTCTATCGAATCCATTTACAAGCAGGATGATTTCTACCTGCCCAGATGTGCGTGCATGAACTAACAAGTTATCGATCAATTGAGGCACAGAGCGGTTAATACGAGAGGCAAACATAACAGAACGTGCAACTCCCTGGGTCATTAACATTCATTATAACAAAGTCTGTTGAACGACTCACATTTTTTATGAATGTTATTATTATGAACGATTGTTAACTTAATTTAAAAATTCAATGTGCAATTATTTTTAGAAAACGTCTTTGAATGTGGAAACGGCTAATAGAAACTGATTCTCAACATTAAATACATAATTTTGCTTTTTATATGAATAATGAATAAGATTATTCATTATCAGTATTGTTTTAGTATAAGTATGCATGTATTATACGGGTGTGTGTGGATGTGGTTCGTGTGTGATAGTATGTGTGTGTAACATACATCTTTATTTTATTATAAGTATATAAGTGAGTGTGTGTGTGTGTGTGTGTGTGTTTATTTCTGTTTTTGAAAAGTCATCACATATAATAATGTTATAATAACATTTTATTTCATTTAGATATAGGCATATGTTTTTCGCGCCCATCATTTCTTTATGTTTATGTTTATAGGATAGGAAAAACAAATGAGCAAACTGCTTTTAAAATATCTTTCAAATATATCAACATTCAAAACGAAAACTATCAGAATAACCAAGCATTCAAAAGTACGGTCCATTGAATAGTTATTTAAATAACAAGCCAACAACAAGCAATAACAAGCCTCTCTCACTCACTCACTCACTCACTCAGCCGTTCAATTTCTTCAATAATATTTCTGCTCCCTTGCTCTCAAGTTTCTTGAGCGTGGATTTGCAGTTGAGTAGGTACTCTTTTATTCTTTCTGTCACTCTGTCATTCTCCAAATCCAGCATACTGAAAATTACAACAACAATGAAAATAATAATAATAAAAACAACAACAACGATAATAATAATAATAACAAGAGTAATGACAAAAACAACAATGACAATGACACATGCAAAACAACAAGAAGAAGAACAACAACAGCAACAACCACAACGTGATTAGTGTAGGTGAATAAAAAACCTCAAGTAATAAAGTAAAAACGAAAAGTTGAAAAAATAAAAAAAGTTCATTATCATTCCAGCAGCGAATCTGGCGGAGCAGTAGCAGTAAAGTGTCCAGACAGACCAACGTTAAAGCCCTCGTGTTCGAACGCAAGGAAAACCCCATTCACCACTTGACAGAGTGTTTTGCATCAAAGGCACGAAGCAATGCGCACGAGGTTTGCTTCTGGTTGGTTGGTTGAATTCAAATGCACCTTCAGCCCTCACTGGGCGACCAACCAGTTAAAACTTTCCTCCTTTCTTCCCTCCATCACCACAGAGCCATCAGCATGGCCATCTCAATCGAAAGCAGTCAGCAGGGGAAACAAGGGCGTGACGTCATAAAGAAGCGACGACAGAAAATATTTCACACTCGTACGCCTTCAACAAAAGAAGCAACTGCAACACAAACAGCAACAACAATAACAACATCAACAACAACATCAACAACAACAATTACAACAACAACGATACGAAAAAATCTGCGGAGCAACAAACACCAACAAAACCGCATTGAAATCCTCATCAAAATCATCCCAATTATCATCATCATCATCACAACCATCACAATCATCATCATCATCCTCACAACCATCATCATCACAATAATCACAATGATGATGATGATAAGAACATACTTGATGATTACGAAACATCCGCGGTTTGACTGCAGCCAGGACTTCAAATGCTCTCCAGTCACTGAATCCAACAAGACCAGCGAGAATAACACTATTGGGGTCGTAGTGGTGACGATTGTAATGATGATGATGATGTTGATTGTAGTGATGATGATGATTGTGGTGATGATGATGATGATTGTAGTGATGATGATGATTGTAGTGATGATGATGATTGTAGTGATTGTGATTGTAGTAATGATGATGATGATTGTAGTGATGATGATGTTGCAAATGACAAGTAGGTACATAATAGTTCCAATGATTTAGACTGTGATGATTAAAAGGTTGAGTAAGTGTGGAGAGGAGAGCATGCAGATGGCAGCATGGGAAGATCTAAAAATGAAATGATGACGACGATGATGATTATGATGATGATGATGGCAACTAACCCTCCTCCCCCCTCTTCATTCTCTCCCTATCATTTTGAATCAACTTCTTCAAGGTCACGTGACCGCTTGAATCATCGATGAAGTGGAATCCTGCGAAACAACAACAACAATATTGGAAATAATAATAATAATAACAACAAGGACAACAATAACAAAACATTAACAATAATAATGATGCCAATAAGAGTATGAAAAAGAGAATAAAGAATAGATGAGATATAATTCATGCAGGTGGCTATTACTCAAGCCCCATACTCGTTTACTGTAATGTGTATGTGTGTGTGTGTGTGTACCTACACGTGTGTGTGTGTGTGTACCTACACGTAAGTGTGTGTGTGTGTGTACTTACACGTAAGTGTGTGTACCTACAAGTGCGTGTGTGCACGTGTAATACATAAAACATTTGGCGGTCGTCATAAAGCAAAAGTCTGACTGCATAAAATTGAGGAAAACTTCGAAAGCTACTCCGAACTGCTCGGAACTTCATGATGGAGAAATAAAAATAATGCCAACAACGGCAAAGAAGACTATGAACAAACGAACCAAAAAACAAACGAAAGAACGAACAAACGAAAGAACGAACAAACGAAAGAACAAACAAACGAAAGAACAAACGAACGAACAAACAGACAGACAAGAAAACAAACACACACAGAGACAAAAATAATAACAACAATAATAATAATAACAACACTCTAAAAATAACCTTTGTTGAAGGACGTCATTGTAAATGGTTCAGCAACCAGCTCACAAACTGCCTTCATAACTTTCGTGGGATCAGCTGATGACGATGATGATGATAGTAATGATGATGATGATGGTGGTGATGATGATAATGATAGCGATGATGATAATGATAATGTCAGAGATGGTAACGCGAAACGAACAACAACACAAACAAACATCACAAGCAAACAAGGAACACCGCAAACGAGAACATTAAAGACAAACAAGCAAACAAACAGACAAACAAACAAACAACGACATCCCAGCAGGCAGGGAAGACATCAACTAACTAGCAGCATTTATGACGACAGCAGCCACAAACAGCAGCATGGAGCTGTCAGCTGTCATACTCCTGACGTGACTGGACATCCAGTCCATCAAGGTCGGTGACAGGTACGACCACAACTCCATCTGTCTCGTCTTTCCATCCTTCTTGCTGTCATTGCATTATTATTTAATTATTTATTTATTATGAAATTATTTATTATTATTATATTTAATACAATACAATTTTATTTGACCCCAAAACAAATTTCTAGGTAGAGGATGGCTGTGGCGAGCCACCTAACACAGAAACACAAGTTTAAAAACCGAACACTGAACAATGTCAGAAACGAATGTAGATTAACATTACGTCCCTAATCAAATCCCCACACAAAACGTGCGAGTAGCTAGGTAAGACATTCATGTTATACGGTAATTAGACTTTTTTAACGATCATATTTATTTATTTATTTATTACACAACTGACCAGAGGACCACACATGTGCCTACCTAACCAACCAATGTCATAAATATGCATACAGCCACCGTAATGTACTTGATCAAAATACCATATGAAATGTACGAGTATCTTAGTAATAGGTCACTGTCTGTGTGTGTGTTTGTGTGAATGTATTGATACTGCGTTTGTGTGTGTGTGAATGTATTGGTACTGCGTTTGTGTGTGTGCGTGTGAATGTATTGATACTGCGTTTGTGTGCTTGTGTGTGCGTGTTTGTTTGTGTGTGCGCGTGTTTATTCAGTTCATTCACCACTGCCACCACACCACACAATTACCGACCTGTGTTCATTTCCATCTCCAGAGCTGAGTATCTTAATGACGTCGGGGTGGAAGAAAAGGGGGTTGCGGGGGCAGGTCAGGTGCAGGAGCACTTTGCGGCCGTACTGGTCGGGTACCAATTCATCCAGACCTTTCATCATTTCCTGGGTTCATGTGTTGATGTGAATGATGACGTTGATGTGAATGATGACGTCGATGTGAATTATGACGTTGATGTGAATTATGACGTTGATGTGAATTATGACGTTGATGTGAATGGTAATGAGAATGTCGTGGACAACAAGTATGAAAAAACTGATAAAAAACTGATAAAGATATAAAAAGAAGACGATAATGTAAAATGAGTGAGCAATGATAAAATAACATCAACAACAACACAAAGACGCCATAACGTGATAACATTAATAACATGAAGGCAACCAGAGAATGACATCAAGAGCAGACTAACATCGAGAATGGCCTTCTGAACAATCTTGGTGTCATCAACGGAGTCGAACATGGCCAACATTACAAAATGGCCGAACTCCTCCTTACATGTTTTGACCACAAACGTCTTGAAAGTCTTTATCATCACTTTGCGGTCCTGATGATGATGATGTGGTGATGACGATGATCGCGTGATGATGACGGTGATGTGATGATGACGATGATGATGGTTCATACCGTGACGAGGACGTAAGCTAATATGATGATGAGAATGGTGATGAAGTAGCTTTTGTGATGATGTTTTTTGGGGTGCCTGAAGATGATGTGATTAAATGACAATGCAGCAGCTTGAATGATGTGGTTTGATAATGAATATTACACCATTCAATGATATTTTAGTAGAGAACAGTTTTACGAAGATGTTACTTCATGTCAATAGATAATAGCTATTTGCTGATAAACCTAAACAACCAACCAGCCAACCAACCGACCAACCAACCAACCAACCGACCAACCTTTGCATTACCAAACCAGAAACACTTCATAGCCACTCTTGAGCCAAGTTTTGTGTGAACAAAGTGGATGATATGATCTCTCAATGTTTCTATCATTTCCTTCATATTTCAATCAATCAATCAATCAATCAATCAATCAATCAATCAATCAATCAATCAATCAATCAATCAATCAATCAAGTAATAAAATAGTCAAATAAATTCAGTCAATCACATAATTAGTCAATCAATCAATTAATTAGTCAATCAATCAGTCAAATAATCAATGAAATAAATGACCAATTCACTATTCAACAAAACGAACGAATAAACAATGGAATGAATGAACTAATGAATCTATCAAGCAATCAACTTAGGAATCATAAAGATAGCGATAAACACAGCATAGACAAATTAGACAGCTCCATCATAACGGCATCTCCAATAATGTTCAGTCCCTTGCACTAACGGATCTCTGCGGCTGGTCGCATATTTCAAAGAAATCGTGGAACAACTTGTGGACGAATGTCATCTGGAGGACGTTCCTGTAGAAAAAATTATTATTCAACAAAACATCAACGATCATAATAAGCTAAATAACGTTACATATTTAACAATAAATACTGAATAATTTTCAAATACAAATAAAAATATAATAAAATAAAATGACAAAAATTCTAAGCTGAATAACAACATGTAACAAATAACAACAAGGAATGATTGATACCCTACACAGTATCATGCCTATCAAATAAATGTCCAGTCACTTACTTCTCAATGAGGGAATCCAACATTTTCTTGAGGAATTCGACGACTGACGCCTTCTTTTCGGGATGCTCCCTTACAAAATCAATCACACTCATGCTCATGTTCGCTGTCTGAAAAGTTTTTTGAATAAATTATTATAATTAGTAGAAAATTATGAACAACTTTTATGGAAAGGAAATAGTTGTTTTTTATTATCTATTTGAGGTATATGTTAATTATGGCAGCTAACTTTCTCTAAAAAATACGAAGGCCCATAAAACTCCATCTCCATCTGACTTCGCTGAGCTGCGTTTGAATAGTCATTATATGCACATTCGACCACTTCACTGGCCTCCTGAATAAATTATGCTAATCATTAAATCAACTGTTAAGTCTATAGAGTATTTGTTTAATTAACCAATAACCAATATTACATCAAATTAGGTTTTTAATAATTCAATAATTATAAATAAATTTATTAACTAATTAGCCACTGAAAAAACTGTTAATCATTAATTAATTCACTAATTATAAATTAATTGATTTACTAATTAGCTATTGAAAAACTATTAATTAACCATTAATTAATTCACTAATTAATAATTAATTAATTATAATTAATTGGATGAGGATGTAACCCTGTGTTTGATTAGTTTGGAGATGTGTTTCCTTATTACCGCATGGATATCCAATCGGTGCTCTTTTGATCTGATCGCATTGGATGTCAACGCAAAAATTTCATAAAAACGTTTATTCATAATGATCAACATAAAAGTTTATAAAAAAACCAAAGAAACAAATAAATAAATGGAGACATAGATATATAAACACAGAATCGAATAGAAACAAGTGCTACCTACCCATATTTAAGAAACTTCTTGATAATGAATTTGGCGAATTTAGATTTGATCATCAACAAAATTTTATCTGAAATATTGTATTAGTGATAAATAATTCTAATCGTTTCAAATTAAATTTAATTAGTAAATAAAATTATTTTAATATTTTAATATAAAAAACCTTTAATCTCGAGGAACACTGAGTTTCGTTGCTTTGCATCGCCATATTTGATGAGAGTCTGTACAACACGAGATGTGTCGTGGGCTAAAACAAGATGGTCACACTTGCCAGATACTAATTTGAACAGTTTAAGAAATATTTTTGCTCTTTCTTTGGGGTCTAAGTCAGCTCTGAAGGACATATAATTGTTATAAATCGTAATTGGGAAAAAGAAGGAATGAAAAATAAACTCAATACACACTGTCTTATCTGCTCCCACAAAACTTTTGACTCGTGGGCCACGTCATAAAATTCATTTTCTCTCATTTTCCTAATCTTCTTTCTATCGCCGAAATCAGATGTGTCTAACTTCACCTTATGTTTACCTAATAAGAAGAAAGGATTAAAACATCATATTAATTTATTATTTGAGATACCCAAGATATTAACACTTTTATATTATAAATAAATTGTTTAAAAAAAATGTTCAATCAATAAATAACTCTTTGAACATTCAGCAAATCTAATAATCGAATTAACCTCCATCTGCTTCTTCTGTTTTGGCAATTTTACTGGGTCTAGGACCATTTCCCGTAGAGGACTGATATAAATTATAAATCAAATATTAAAAATAAATTTTAATTATTTTTTTAAGTGGTAGAAATTAATTTAGTCTACTCTTTCGTGATGACATAAATCGGCTATGACCATTCATATTATAATTAATAATATAATCCACTGAGGGTTTATAAAATATTAAATATTCATTTTATAATAAACAAACTGATTAACTTAATTAACTGATAAATTTTAACTTCAATCAAACAACCAACCAACCAATCAATCAATGTGGATTAATCAACCAATTAATTAATCAATCAACCTTAGTTCGTTTGTTTGAAGAGTTTTTCAGGTTCAGATTTTTCTCAGTTTTTGTTTTTTGAGTTTTGTCATTGTTTGCTAATTTTTTCAACTTTTTAACCTTTTTAAGATCTGTTTTTTTAATGTCGTCACCATCATCATTATCATTCTCCATATCTACGTCGTCTACCCCATCGCTATCGTATTCATCATCACGATGACCATCATTCGCCCCAACAGACTCATCATCCTCATCTTGGAGATCCACCTCCTAATTAAAAAATTTATAAAGTTATAAAAATTAAAGGTAAATAATTAAAGGATGAAAAATTTTAAAACCATCTTTTCAGGAAGCTTTTTCGATTTCATTTCTGTGACCTTCTTTTTATTAATTTTCTTCATTTTCATTGAAATTTCAATATCTACTTTGATTATCGCTCAACAATGTGTTTTTTTGAAACAAAGAATTGAAAACTTATTCAATTGATTTCCAAAGATGGTAAAAATTTGTAACGTTAAGTAATGCAAATTTTGGCAAACCTACTATATATATTTATTTATTCTACATATATGCATATATTTATAATACACACACGCATACATATATATATATATATATCTGCAACCAATTTTCATTATTTTCCTTTAAGCTGTTTTAACCACACTTTCAAGCACTTGCAAAAACTCATCTCATCTAATTATGTTTCAGATGGCTTCATGAGTTCTCAAATCAGGTTAATTCACATAAGCTGAGACAAAATTATAAGAGAAGATTATAAGACATATTTTGTATGTATGCACTAACCATATACTTAGAGTACACAAACACATTTAATGAGTGATCGAAAAATTATTCCAAGTGGTAAAATTTAGATTAATAAACTAGTTTTTTCGTGATCACAATGTTAAGTAAAAATGAACTATATATTGAAAAAAGTACAGCAAAGTTCATTATTTAATAACTGAACATAACAGACGCAAGTTTCATTCCACATCTTCCACTCGACTTACATTTAATCAATCAATCAATCAATCAATCAATCAATCAATCAATCAATCAATCAATCAATCAATCAATCAATCAATTTGTATTTTGAATTAGCCACAGTCAATCCCATTATCCTGCTCTCATAAGTTAATTATTATAACGGTACATAATAACACGTCCCTAGCTCACGTGAAAAAACTCATGTTGCATTTACAATTTTTTTTAAAAACCTAAATATAAAATAAAATATAAATAGAATATAAAAATATTTACAAATATTTACAAAAATACAACTTTACATAGTGAAATCAGGCGTTATCGATAATATCTAGATATACAACAATTAACACTTAGGACATTAATTCAGGCCATTGCCTCCTGCCAACTTTTCTTCAACTTGTGACAATCTCTTATGTAATGAAATTATAACTGATTTCATCTGAAAATAATTGAAAAAGTAGTAAGTATATCATGGCTGTGTGATAACAACATTGGCAACTTGAATTACAATAATTAAATATCTATAAATGGTATGAAATAAATTAAAATTACCTGATCAATTTCACAAAAATATTCTGTCATGTTAGGTGAACACGTGGTACCAAGTTGCAACCTAGGATATTTATTTAATTAATTAGTTAGTTAATTAATTAAATAATTAAATTGTGAATCTACAAAGACAAACAAAATAACTCACAAATTAACAATATGACAACCAAATTAATTCATAAATTGAAGAAATGTAACACTTTTAATAATCAAACACCTACATATTAATTCGATCAACAATAAAGCAGAAAGAATTTCTGAACTCATCGAGCTGTTCGGGGGTTGATTTGAAGGTCTGGCCAAGTTCCTGGGAGCACTTTGAGCAGGTGACTACATGGTATGAGCTGCATGACGAACATTAGGGTGCCAATGCGTTGCATGGGAAAAAATAAAATGCTATTTTCCGTGGTCTTATGTCCTAAAAGTTTTCCTATTCATATCAATTACAAACAGGAAAAATTTCGTTCAGATTGCTCCAAAATTAGAGGTTTTCCAAACACAGCAAAAGTTGCAACTCGTAATAGGTTATCATATGCAGTATTTGCAGTTACCAATTTTATGCCTCAACACATACCAATTTATGCATACTTGTATTATTATATATGAAAACTGACAAATATATTGTTACAGTCCTAGTTTGTCTTAAATATTTCTATTTTAAAGGCAGTAGTGTTAGAACATGCTAAAGTATTTGTTCATTTGTGTTGTACATCGTTGTTGACTGACCACAAAAATAGACAATATTTAAATTTAACGTCTAAGCTACAGCTGTTTATTGATTGAAATTTATAATTTATAAGTCATGAGAGCTATTTATTGTTGACTTAAACAAATTACAAGGTCTATTTTTGATTGAAGAGGACACTGCAATTCCGTCAACAAGCGACATCAAAAAACCGTGTTAAATTTGGCTCATTGGCGGGGTGGCAGAACACATCACAGGTTCCAAATTACCATCAAATCAGCAGGTTTTATCTCGTTTCTTTTAGTATCAAAATAATGAAAGAAAAAGTATTCAACAAAGCGCTACATTTGCTGCTAGTAAAGTAACTGTGTTGTGGGAGAAGGCGAGAATTCCCACACGTCAGCAACATCACATTGTTAACAAAATAAAGAGAGAACATAAACTATGGCAGAACCTTAGAAAAGCAGTTAAACGATGTAGTGAAAGTCAGGAGCACAATGAACAGTCATTTACATCGGCACTTGATAAGTTATTTGATGTTGAACTTGACCAAGATATCAAAAGATAAAGATTTTTTGATAGCACAAAGGGAGAAGGGAAGCACTGGTGCTTAGGTGGTATTGACTTGGTGCTACATGATGTGAAAAAACGACAGCATAATAGAAATGAAAAAGCAAATAAAAGATATAAAAGTGAAAATATGCGTGTGGCCTCCGAAGCTGCAGCTGCCTCTAATCAAAGCCAAAGGAATGACTCGTCTACCACCAGTAGTGACAATAGTGAAGACGATCCATAGTTTGCCCACCCCTGATGTAGATGAACATATAAAAAACTACAATTCCGTAATAACAAAACATGAGAATCAAAAACATTTCCTCCTGCAGGTTGTTGATTGTCATCGTCACCAGTTTCCTCTGTCTGTCAAAGAAGTCAGTTATTGTTGAAGAACTAATTAACATTGCAATAGAAGCTACATTATGAGCGAAGTAGTTCTCGACCCTCGTATGTTATACTTGGGGTTAATTATGCAACCAGTAAATATTGTCTGATAATTCTGAAATTTTTTCTTTGTTAGCTCAGTATATAGAGGAATAAATCCAGCCCGTGAGACTTATTATCACATAAACTTCAATTTTCAATGGCACCCTGATGTACATTACACACATGAACAATTTTAACACATCATTATAGCATATATTTCACACTTAGAATAGATTATTTAATTATTTAGAAAAAAATAAAAAAGCACTAACCATCCTAAAAAATGCTTGTCAGCTGAGACAAGCAACCTCTGATCGACGTTAACGGAACCACAAAAATGATCTGATAAATTTATTGAAAAATAGATTAAAACAACAAATTGTAAGACAAGCAGTCAATCATTCAACACATTCAACATTGTTTTTTCTAATAAAATAATTCTTCACCATGAATTTAAACATTATCTTTTTCATCTTAATTACTAATCTACTCCATAAATATGGACCACGCATTTTTAATAACACTTATGCTAATTAATAATTAAATTCTTATTCATTGTTTGTAATGTAAAATTCAACAACTTAAAATTGAAAATTGAACTTAAAAGCTCAACAGCTCAATCAACAATTCCATCTGCAATTTTGTTTTATGAATTCATTTTTATATGATTTAATTAATTTAATTTGATCTGTAAATATAAAGCTTCAATTAAACAAAATAAATAAAAAACTTAGATTAGTGATAAATTCAACTATTTAGCAGTGACAGTTAATATCTCAGGACATTTTCATCAACCATTTTCTATGATCTTCAGTGTAGATTAAACATTAAAAAAATACAAAAAATATGCAATCAACAACTTCATAAACTTTTTTTAATTAATTCATCCTCGTTTATTCATTCATAAAATTAATAATATATATTTCATTTCATCATCATCAATAAAGTAAAACAAAAATAACAACACTACATACATAAATAACCAAATAAATAAAATAAAGCATAAAAAACCATACTTTGCAAAATTAGGAACGTCTCGTCATTCCGCAACAAACTGAACGAATCCCCAATTATTTTATCGCAATTTTTGCAGAAGTAGACAAATATTGGTCTCTTCTCCGCGAAAACATCTTTGTTACCAACATCCTCCAGCATGATCCTATTTTCCTGCCTCTCTACAGTCTACAATTATTTGTTTTTTTGTTTCTTGAGTTTTCAAAATGCCGCGAAACACGACTTTTTGCCGAAATTCACTTTTCAGAAAGAGAGATGCCTAATTAATTTAAAAGAGCTCATGAAACATGGATGAAAGTGAGGTTTAATGATGTATTCAATTTACATAGGACGATGACGTGACAATTTAGTTTATATATGAATAATGTATGTGATTTTTTTTAAGGATTGTGAGCGATTCTAAAAAGAATGGAATTAATCAAATAATTGGTTAAGGTAGATATGGAACTTTCCGGATTCAAACATCGTTGCAAAAAATGGCGCGGAAATTGGAAGCAGACAAGATGATAATTATCACCACTACGTCACCACTGGAGAATAAGCTCAGACGGTGTGAGTGTGACATGAGTCATCGTCATTGCGCGATACCCCGGTTCAAATAGTTCTACTGTCTTAAAAACTCGAAGATCATCATATCATAAACTTCGTGGATATGAATGATGATGCTATCTAGAGCTTTGTTACATCATAACTCACTAATATATAATATAAAGGGAATAGCAAGCTTGGCGCAAAAAATAACGTCTATTTATTTATTTTATTTTTCTATTTCAATAAGCACATTTCAGTTGTTATTTTGATGTTTCAATCTCAAGCCTATCTTTAATTTGTCGATAGCTAAAGTGGTTAACGAGTGTCTGCCATTTAAAGAAGTTAAATTAACACGTTCCAACACTAAAAAATTTGAATCGAGATCTCGATATCGTATCGTTATTATCGGCAGTATCTGGTATCGTCTCATTCATATACTTATAACTCATTACAGACTAAATTGCGATATCGTATTAACGTCGTATTATTTTAAAATTATAACAAGACGCAAATGCTTATTAAATATCAATTGATTAAAACAATGAGACAGAACAAAAATTTTCCTAAGGTAATAACAAATTAAAAGAAATCTACCATGTGTCAATCAATAAGATACAATATTAGAATTTATGATTCAAGTGACAGTAACTACCTAAAAATATTGAAAATGGAATAAAATAAATTTTAATAAACTCATAAATAAGAAAGCATCATTTTTTAGCTTTACAAAGGGATTGAACTGCCATGTAATCTTTAAAACGTTTACATGCAAACTGCAAATCTTCCAGCGGAATCAACTGCTTCCTCTTTATTGTTTCCATCAATTGTTCCCTTGCACAACCAGCAAAACAATTCGCCAGAAAAACAGGCAATCCTCTGAACTTGTCTGAGTCGACAACAAATAAAGGCACTCGCACAATTCCAAATGTCTTTCAAAATAAATATTTCAAAGTGATATAATATTTAATAATTATTTAAACACTCCCTTTAAAACTATTTTATAAATAAATTTAATTGCATAATTTTAATTAGTGAGTAAGACCAATCAGTACAAACCTCAGTTCCCCAATGTGAAGCGTTGACAGAATCTTTTTCAATTTCATAAAATGATTCATTGCTTACTTCATGTGCATAAAAGTGTGTAACAAACTTTAACTTATGATTGACAGCTGTCATGATGTGATCTTCCTGCTTAAACTTGCACTTTTCAAGGTCTAGATTTAATTCTTCTTGGTATTCTCTATTCAAACAATCGACCACACTCTCAGTAACTTCTGAATCCAGCAGACCACCTCCAAACCCAAGATTACCTTCAGATCTCATCTGCATCTAAGATGAAAAGTAGAAAATTAGAAGGAAGTTAGTTTTATGATTTCATTAAAAATTGTTAAATATATTATTATTATATTCAGTTAAGTGACGTTAATATAATAAATCAACCTTATCTTACAATTAAATTACTAACTCATCAATCATTTAAATTAGAATATAAAATCCCTAAAAAATAACATTTATTAATTATTACTTATTAGACAAAACTATAATTTTACCTATAAAATTGAAAAACTGTTTATTATATAATTACGAGCTACAATAACACTGACAAAGACAGTTTTGTTGTCACTACATCTTATTAAAAAACAATGTGGAACACAGCTAAT
The DNA here is from genome assembly GCF_000326865.2 of Helobdella robusta. Taxonomy (NCBI): domain Eukaryota; kingdom Metazoa; phylum Annelida; class Clitellata; order Rhynchobdellida; family Glossiphoniidae; genus Helobdella; species Helobdella robusta. The sequence continues at coordinate 5,187,888 of NW_008705398.1, read as the reverse complement.
AGAGTAGAAGTAGCAGCAACACAAAGTACAAAGCAAAGCAAAGGAACAGCAATCTAAAAGTAAAAGATATAATAAAACCAACCAAAACCAACCATGATATTAGCATGTCGTTTGAACTTGCCCCAGAGGACATCATCTGATCTGGAGAATATCATGCCGTGGGCAGCCTGCATATACTTCTCGTAGCACTCCAATCCCTTCTCGTACGTTATTTCATCATAATCACTGGTGCACTGATCCGGAACGCCGTACGACCAGATATCAACCGTTTCGCCGTTTGCTATTTTTTTTATTTCCATTTTTAAGAGAGATATTAAAATTAAATCTCAAAGGATTGAATTAATTTTAGGATAAATATGATTGATGCGCCCTCCTGACAATGCTAACTGACATCTAACGACAGGACAACAAGCGGTTGGTTACGTAACAAAATTCACTTTTAAATTTAAATAGGACATCCAAGAAGTTAAAGAATTTTTGAACTGGTTTGTGTACGTGTACATTATATTACATATAGGAATTGAAATAAAACATTTGCGAGGAATGTTAACCTTATGTAAACTGGCGTCATCGCGTTGTATTCATTGGTCCATGCCATATAATTAGAACAAGTCCTGCTTATCATCTGAGCCTAAACTGTTGTGATTTCTCACTAACAATTATAATGGATGTGGGACATCAAAGTTTATAATGAGATACGTTTGATGGGCCAGTGTAAAATATCATTAGGCAAATTATTTTAATGAAATTATAATGCATTGATTGTAAAAGTTGTATTCAAAAAGTCATGAAGTTTTTGTAAAAAACTTTAGTTTTTTTCTTTTATTTCTTCTATTATTATTATTTATTTTATTCTATTTATTTTTTTATGTTTAAACATTTTTCTTTCTCCGCTTTTTTATTTATTTTTTCACTTAATTGTTTAATTTTGTACTACTGCCTTGCATGCTGTAACAGTTTCTGCGTCTATCAGATCCTGAATTTTAAAGAATAATAATAAAAAAAATACTTTGAAAAATAGATAGATTTGGTGGAACCGCACAAACTTTGACATTCACAAATTTTGACATTTAGAACCATGAATTTTATTTTTAGAACACTCACACAAACCATAGAATCATGTAGGATTTGTTCTAAAGTTCAATATTAATAATACAACACTCGAGTGTTAAGTGTCTAATTTATTACCAACATTTCATGATAACAGCACCTGCAGCTTAACTACGTCAATGAAACAATGCATTTACTAAATTTACTATTTAGTAGTTCATTCCTTTATTATCTTATTCATGCACTTTTTCTTCAAACACTCATTCATGCATTCATTCACTTTATTGGATCATATAACGAGGTAACCCAGAACATTTCGTGCACTATATATATATATATATAATGTAGGTACAGAATAAATAAATGCCAGTTGGATGCTTGAGTGGGTATATAATAAAAGTGAAGTGGCAAACGTATGAAATCAACGGTGGTGGCAACTTAATTCTTGTAGTCTTCATTACGTTGTTGTTGATTTAGTTTTCGTGTAGTAATTAATTGTTATTTTTATTAATTTCGCGTGTTTGTGTGTGTGCGCTGTCCGTATCCTGTATTGTATATCAGTATATTATATAATCAAGGAACCAATTATCAATAATTACGACGTAGAGAGTCAAGACTGAAGTTTTCGTTCGTAAGTTAATGTTTTAGTTGATTTTAAAAGACTAGACTCGTCATAATCAATTCATATTTTTGGCTTATAAATTGCAATTTTCCGTGTAAATAGATAGATTTATTTTTCTAGGTCAGGTTAAATCGATAACAGCATGGCTGACAGTAAAACATCATGGCCCGAACTCGTTGGAAAGGTTTTGAAAATTAATTTCAAATAAAAATTAATCTCAAATAAAATTAATCTATTTTGAATATACTTTTTATAACTTTTTTTTATTACAAAATATTTCAACTTTTTTTTATTTAATTTGTGCATTCAGTTTGATATAAAGTTAGTTAAATGTTCACAGTGCGGTGAGGAAGCGAAAGCAATTGTGTTGAGAGAAAGGCCTGATCTTAGCGAGGTTATTAAACAAATTTGAAAATTATCAGATAAAAATGTATTTTTTTTATTGTCTCCTAAGTTACATGTTGTAAGTTTTTTTTTATCAATTCATCCGTTCATTCGTCAGTTCTATCAATCGCCCTTCATTCTTTCAACAACGCAACCCTTCTTCATTGTTCGATGTTTCATCATTCATTTAGCTATTTCTCTGTTCATTCATTCATTCATTCATTCATTTCTAATTTTTATTGAACTCGCAAGGTGGAAGTCATCAGAGATAATTCTCCGGTAACGATGGATTACAGGGAGGACAGGGTGAGAATATTCACCGATGAACATGGGAAAGTTAGCTGTCCTCCATCGTGTGGATGAAGTGGAGGAGGAAGTGGAAGATGATGATGAGGTGGAAGATGATGATGAGGTAGATGATGATGGTGAGGATGACAAAAATGTTAATGATTGACAGAATTATAAAAATTACGACGATAATAATGATTCAAATGATCCAGCCAAACTTACCAAAATTAAATTAATTTATTTAAATATATTTCAATGTAGCTGTCTCTTTCTATTCCACTGAAATGTAAAGAACATTAGTATTGCATGATCAAGCTTTTACTTTTTTTGTATGCAGCTCTTAGAAACCATAGTCGCTATTGAAACTAATAATGGCTCACATTTTTGAGGTTTGCCTTTTATCGAAAAATTAATTTAAAAAAATTTTAAGTTTTTTTCTCAGAGTTTCACCTGGGTACTATTAGCAAAAAACATAACGGGATACAAAGGCACACCTGCACGCAAGCGCAAGTTTCTGCGTCTGTCAGATCCTGATTTTTAAAGAATAATAATAAAAAAAATGTTATTCGAATTAGAAGCTGATGGAAAAATTTTGAAAAGAAAATTTTTTTAGAGGAAATATAAATAGAAGTCATGTATTTTTAACGTTTAAAAACCAAAACTAGTTGAATCATTTGTTCCAGTGACTTAACTTAAGCAACATTTCATAGGGAATCACATGAAAAGATTATTGACCATATATTATTCCACAAAGATAAGTGGATAATTCTACCTCGAGTTTTACATATACAACTTTTTATGACACATAAAATGTATTTATTGACTTTAGCTCGTGATGTCGAAACACCTCTACCAAAAGCCGCATTAGCTCAGGATTTTGAAATTAAAGTGAGACGGGTTCAAGTGTAGAGGGATTGATTGTATGCTCACCCACTTCGAACAATTGTGATTTGCTATAGGAACCTAATTAATAAATAAATAGTAAGAAAAATGGTTTGTTTATTTATTATTTAATGTTTTATTGTTGTTAAAATTCTTTAGTAAAATGTTGTTGATATTTTCATTCGAGTGAAAATGTGTCCTCTGGAAATTGCTTTTCGGGCAACTGACCGACCACAGGCTCATCCTACCCCTCGCCACTGGTTCAATAATTTTAATTTGTTTGATGATGTTATTTTATATTTTCGTAAGTTCGTGCACGACGAATCTATCGTTCAAACATACGTGAGATATTTGTTGAGAGTCACAAAAATAAAATCAATTTATTTTTTCTGCAATTTTCTGAAAATATTTGTAAATAATAAATTAGAAACACATTTTTATGTACTTCACTCACAAAACCTGGTGGATTCGATAAAATATCGTATAAAAAAAATAATGAGCCCATATCTAAGCGTTAATGATACAAAATTTCAGAACTGAAAAAGATGTAAACTAAATCACAAAAACAAGATTTAATATGTAAAAAAATGACATAGTGTAAATGAAACATAAAACGTAATTTAAGGCAAGCCAAACCGATCACACGATTTAAAACAATTTATGAGTGTAAAAGTTATATACAGAAAAAACAACAAAATCTGTAATCAATCAGAATTCGTTAATGAATTGAAATTTTCTTAGATTTCTGCGGTATGCCTGATTTTTCAACTTCAAACTGTGGCCCCTCGTTCTTCCACAATAAGAGGGAGACCAACATCAACAGGACTGGACATCATTTTGTACATCCATAGATCATGTCGTCCCCGTTCTTGCCATTTGTTAACCTAGTGAGATCCAAATGTTTTAACCTGTCCACGTATTGTTATGCTTCTTTGGTTTTTGCAAAAAGAAATTTCATTTCATTAAAATACTTACATACCTACGTACATACATACTGTTATAATTGCTGAAATGGTCGAATTTCGCTATAAAATTAATTTCAATTGATTGTTATTATCTTTATTATCTTTGCTATATTTGCCATCTTTATAGAACTGTAGAATCTTTCGATTGTTTAACTACTGAATTATAAGCACAGAACGTGTTGTAAAAGTAATGAGATTGTAGTTTTTGATTACGAAGTGGCGTTGGAATATGTGTGCCAGTTGTTGGGTAATCGAGTTGAGCCGTGAATTAATGGCAATCGTTCGACATTTAGCGCAGACTGTGATTTTTGAATAATTCATTGGTTCTATTACTGTTGGCATTGAAATAAATAGCGGATTCACAGAACTTTGACAAGGAGGGCCAAGATTTTCAACATAATTCGATGACCGGGAAGAGAGAATTTGAAAATCACTTTCCAATATAAGTTGACGATCGGAGAGAGGCGGGGATTTTTTTACAAAGTTGTTCAAGTTTTTCAATGTTGACCAGGAGCCAACATTTCAACAGGGGTGCCAACTTTTTTGGTAATGTTGTTACAATTTTACTTACCATGACCTTCCTACTTAGTTTCTGGATGAACTGAATGTTTGTGACGCAAAGTTCATTACTTGAACATAACTCCAGATGTCTCATTTCATTGTTGTTTTCTTTTTCACCATCTATACCATGATTTCCAACGGTTTTTCCTCATGTTTTATTATCGCATCCTATTTTTTCATTATTTTTTAGCAACTAGCATCAATATATCATGCCTTCTTATTTTATCGAGTACCCCTTGCAAAATTCTGTAGAACTCATCTTTGTTGAAATCATCACTATCATCCGTGGGCGCATATGCCTCTATGAATGTGACATTAGCATGTCTGAACTTTGCCCGTATTTGGATTTATTCTTTCATTTACGAAATTCACATTCGTTACCGTTTTAGCCAGCTTGGATTCTATGACTGTGGCCACTCCCTTTTCATGTTTGTTTCTAATATCTGGTTCTGATTCATGAGATGCCATCTTGCCATCTCCCGTCCAATGTGTTTCACTGATCCCGTATATCTTGATGTTAAGTCTCTACATTTTCATTGCCAATTAGAATGGTTTTCTTGCTCTGTGTAGGGTTCTAACATTCCAATGTCCAACAAAAGGGGTTTTTTAACAAAAAAATGACGTGATAAGCCAAAAAAAGTCTTCAGCCGCAAAAATTGGTCCCCCTGTCAATATCAAAACTCATATTGAAACAATTTTCAAATATCCTCCCTCGGTCAACGTTTGAAAAATTTTCAAAAGTTAGGCCCCAACCGCTAAAGTTGTCTGACCGGATCTATGTTTTATAAAGTTGTAAGAACACTGATGTTTTAGTAGAATTTTTTATTTAATTTTTATTATTTGCTTGCTTTTTAAATTTCGTTTTTATAAATTTTACCTCGGATCCAAATTCGTTTAAACTTCATCTGTTTCTTGGATGGTCACAGGTGTCCCCCAGGTTACGACAAGATGAAAACTAGGAAAACTGCAGCTTTGCATTTAATGATGAAGGGCTGATTTCAATATGTGGATTTATAAATCTGCGTTGTTTGAGAAGTTATAAAAATGTTTTCAGCTGTTTGCATGATCACTTTGTTATTAACTTTTTACAAATTCTGATAGTCTTCAATATTAATAGCAAGTAATAATTTAATACTAACCGAAGATTAATAGTCCAACTATTGTTGAAGATGTAGCATGCATGTCTCGGTAAAAAGTTTTGCAAATGTTTTTTGGAACGTTGAGGGTTTTTAAATGTAGCAGAGGTTGTTGTTATTGCTATTATTTTTGTTGTTCTTGTTGTTTCTCAAAATTTTAACGAACTTTGAGAATGGAGCAAAGGTGGTGAATCAGAAACTTCTATTTTTTTTAACAACGTGACAATAGAAAATAAGAAAGAAATATCATAATATACCGGCCGATCAACTAGAACTTAATAACTTAATTATTTTTCAAAATATTCAACTAATTCAGCAAACGTTTGATAAATTTAAAAATTAAAACAGTGTTTTTCAAAAAAATATCCTCAACTAAAAATAGAAAGACGTTTTGAGTTTTTTAACTTTAAATCTTCATTTAAGTGACTAAGATGATAACGAAAAAGAAAAAGACTACTAAAATGATGATGATCAAAGTGGTGATGATAATGATGCTGATGAAATGGGATGCTTGCTGTTCAGAGGTTGTAGAGATGATAAGACAGGCGGAAACGGAAGTCCCCATTCATTATCATCTCATCTCTCATTGGCCGCACTTGAAGAACAAGGTAATTATGATAATGATGGATGGTGATCATGATGGCAATGACAAAAATGATAATTAAGTGAGCACTGCTTTTTATTCAATAAAAATAAATAATAATAACAACAACAATAATAATAAATAATAATAATACTAAGAAAAAAGTTAACCAATATTAAAATAAAACTTTTTTCAGCGTTATCAATACATTTTAATAACAACTTTAATAATAATAATAATAATGATTACTATTTGTTATAACCAAAGTTTTGGAGTCGGTCAAAGATTTTTGCTGGAGTCTAAATTTATTGATGAGCCGGACATGGAGTCGGATATTTTTAATCTGACTTTAAAGAAATTGAGTTTGTTTTGTCTTATTCTAAATGTATTTTTTAAAGATCGTGTATTTTCGAAGATGTAGGCCTATGTTTATTAGTATTATTTTTGATATTTTGTAACTTCTCGAATTTTTGATCTTCTGTTGTTCTTGGAAATAGAGCAAAAGTAGGTCACCATTCTTTAAACTTTCCGAAATTACCTTTAATACTACAATAAATGTTGATAATGTGAATAAAATCACATTATTTTCTATCGGTATGTTTTGAAACATAAATGTAAAATAATTTTACTAAAAGAAATTACATTAACTGAATTTGCATTTTTCCTAAGTCGAAAAAAATTTTAATTTGACTCTGGCACCATTATTACAACTGCAATAATTACAATTCAGAAAACATATACCGCCATGTATGAGATCTGGAATGATAGACCAGATGTCCAGGTAGAACCATCATTCTTAGCCCAATCATTCTTCTCATCATTATCATAACGACGGCTTTCATTATCATCTTAGTTATCACTACCACCATCTTCAATCATATCGTCGTCATCATCATCATCATCATCTTCATCACCATCCCAATAACCAACTTCAGGTTTAAATAGTCGGAAATATATCAACACCAACCAACCGCAACATCCCATCCTCATCAAGATCATTACCATCATCATCAGCATCATATTATTATCATCATTATCGTCACTTCTATCATCATTAACATTATAATTATTATCATCACCCACTTTCATCATCACCAACAACATCATCATCATCACCGTCAGATCGAAATCATCAGAGATGTCTTCAGCAGTCCAATGATAACACCTGACTACAATGAGAACAGGGTCAGACTCTACTGCTACAACCTCATCGTTGTCCAGGAACCAAGGATTGGATGATTGATGACGATGATGATGATGATGTTGTAATGATGGTAATGATAAGAATGAAATGATGAGGATGATGAAGATGATGATGTTATGATGATGGTAATGATGAGGATGAAATGATGAAGATGATGATGTTGTAATGATGGTAATGATAAGAATGAAATGATGAGGATGATGAAGATGATGATGTTATGATGATGGTAATGATGAGGATGAAATGATGAAGATGATGATGTTGTGGTGATGGCAATGATGAGGATGAGATGATGTAATGGTGGTAATGATGAGGATGATGAAGATGATGATAATGACGATTCGAAGATGATGATGTGTAAATCCAATTACGATCATGATAAACGATATTATAATGACGCCAGTAATGATTCAACGATGTTTTGATAGGGTGATGAGTTTATGATGGTGATAAATATAATGCTGATGGAAATGTTGTGCTGATTATGAAGATGTGATGAAGATTAATAAGGACGATGTCAGTTATGATGCGATGATGCTGTGATAATATTCCAACATCATTCGAGAAAAAAGGTTACTTTAAAATGTTCGACCTACAATAATGTTTGCTATGTTATTTTTTAATTTTATTAAACAACAACTTTAGTAATAACTGTGATAACTGTGATACAATGTAAAGAGTAAATAAATATATAAACAAATATTGTATATAAACAATACAAATTTATCAGATCGTATTATGAATGAACGTTCTTTAATGCGTGCCGACACAAACACTTCAACGCAATGTTTTTAACTGAATATGCTTCATATTTTATTCTCATTTGTTAGTAAACAAACAAACAAACAAATAAATAAACAAACAAACAAATATACAAATATACAAATAAACAAACTAACAAACTAACAAACAATTTGGTTGCATCTTCAAAAGTATTTAAAAGATGTTCATATGAGGACAACTCCCTCTGAAAAACTTCTACTACGAATTTAAAAGATTTGCGCTTGTAGTTATTTTTTAAAAATTGTTAGAGATCTATTTCACTCTTGCCAGGCTCAGAGGAATCAACCACACGCACAAACATCGCACTTGGATGCATGGGATAGGTATGGATCTTTTTGTCATAATCGAATCGAACCCGGTCACTGATTTACATTGACCGATTTAAAATGTTTTTTGAAGTATCATCTACCTACTTCTAGTATTTAAATAAAAATTAAATGGTCCCTGCGTTAGCTCAGTCGGTATCAGTGTCATATCATATCCCTATCCGACCAAATCCCATCAAATCCGTTGTCCTAATCATCGTAATAGGAGTGTGAGCACTGCTATTACGATGATCGTGATAATGGAAAAGGTAAGGATGGTGATGATAGCGATGATGATTATGATGATGTTTCCTCTTGGGTGTTGAAGGAAAATATGCCCCCGGTCAATGTTTGAATTTTCAGTCAAATTTGAATCTTTCATGAATTGTAGAAACAGTATGGCTCTAAATGTTATTAGCGTTGGTTAATTAGTTATTAACTAGTTAATTAATGCTTTAATAGTTGATGTCTTAATTTAGTTGAAAAATAGTTTATTATTTGTACATACAATGAAGGCATGCGTTCATTAAGTTTTTAAATATACAAGTGCAATGTGCATATGGCAAACTTAACGTTATTTTGGCATCAACATGCAAACACGCGTGCTGGAGGTTCAACATTCAAAGGAGCAAATCAAAGTCCCATTCATTCTAAATGTTTATCGCGACCCGACCTTAACCTATTTAAGAAACTCTCAAGCTGATGTTATTCTCAATTGCGCAATTTATAACAAAAACAAGAAATAAATTCATAACAGAATAATAATAGAAGAAAGAAATGAAAATTTATATCTGTGCAACTGAATATTCTGTATATTGTATTATAATAACATAATGATTATTATTATTATATTATTTGAAAATTTGTGCAGTATATAAAAGTTTCCTCAACAAGTTCACTTTGAAAAGTTCTCTGATCAGATGAACTACATTTGTATTTAATTAATATATATAAGTATATATATATATATATACATAAACTTATATATATGTATATAATATCTTTCCTCATATATATTTTCATGCACTGGCTGCCTATAAAAACATTCACATACACACGCACATTCATTTTATATATATATATATATATATATATATATATATTTATAAATTTATACATTAACATATTTATATTATGTTAGAGTTATAACAAAGACGAATTTTTAAAATTTATAAATAGTTGACGAGAAGATGAAGTAAGAATCATTTTGTTGAGGTACCGTCGGACAAACATCATGTGGAAAATTTCTTGCCTCCTACTGGGTCTGCTCCTTGTTCTCAGGCTGGTTCCATAGTTATTGCTGTCATCTTCTATTATCACTCTTTATAACATCTCAATTATTATATTACTTTTATCATTAAACTTTAAACTATTTAAAAAAAACATTGAAAAAACGCAACATGTGTTGTGATGTTTAGTAATTGTAGTATTAGTATTAGGCCTAAATAAAATGATTGACTAGAGACGGTTAGTTCAGGAAGTGAACTAAAGTCTTTGAACTTAATTTGCGTCATTTTATACATTTTGAAATATGCCTCCGGGTTTTTAAAAAGTTTAAATTTTTTAATTTATATTAAGTGTTTTTTTATTTTATTTTAAATAAATTAAAAATTAACATTATTTTAATTTTCTCCATCCAGCTTGGCACTGGCCAGTAAGGAGTCCTGGCCCGAATTAGTTGGTAAGGTCGGTAAAGCTTTCATTGTTTTGTATGTTTATCATTATTGAAAATTAGGTTGTCCTTTATTTAAATTATTGAACTTTTCTTTTTTTATCAATGTTTCAGTAGAACCGTTGTTAACGAACTCTTAAGTTTATTTATTTAAGTTTATTAATATGTGGTTATTAATATAAACAAAGTAAATAAATGAATATACTCATACGTAACTTTTTTCAAAATTTATGAAGATGGGTGAAGAGGCAAAAGCAGCCATCCTCAGTGATAGACCTGAACTTGAAGTAAGAATTGTTTTACTAAATTTTAATTTGTAAATTTATAAAAAATTAACTAAACTTAAAATTAAAAAAAAACAATTAAATCAATTAAATTAACATTTTAGGTTTACAATTTTGAAAATTTTCTTAAATGTTTTTTTTCGTAATATCAAACACATTGTAATGCCTATGTTATGTAGCGATCTCTATGCATTCGAATTCGGTCAGAGCAGCAGCAGTGCAAGGCTTATTGCATAACTCATTACATAATCGTGCTAGAGACGCACAAAAGGTTCGACCTGGACAAATATTTTGCCAAAATTTGACATTCGGCTTCGGCCATTTTAAAGCCGAATAGCCAAATAGTGCAACTTCACTTTTTTGGATTTTAGAACATCACTGAACAACAAAAAAAACTTTTTGCAGATATCTTGGCATACAATAATTCATCTAAGTAAATTTGAACATGCTGATTTCAAATATGCAAACCTATTTTGTCTATCACGCCCCATTTTTGAAATAACTTCGTTTCAAATTTTGTATTTTAATTTATTATTATAACACTAAATTTTTATTTCCAGGAAATTTTTACACAGATTTTAAATATAAACATAAACACGGCATTAAATACTAAAATAATAATACTTATTTTAAAAAAAGATTCAATTGAAAGTCTAATTTATGTAAAAATTTGTTAAACATGTTCATGGTGAAAATTTCTTGACTGTGGACTTTCTCTTGTATTGATGAGTTGATAAACCACGTTGAAGGGTCCAACTATAGTCTGCCAACATCGCTGCACTCCATCGACCCTGATAGCGTGACTCCATCACTGAAATATCCTGGTGGAAGCGCTCGCCGTGTTCGTCACTGACTGCACCTAGATTTTCTGGAAAGAAGTCTAGATGGGAGACGAGTAAATGTATTTTCAGAGACATACTGCAGCCAAGATCTTTGAAGGCACTAATGCATTTTTGTACAATATCCACGAAATTGGCACTTTTTATTTCCAAGGAAATTAGATACAACTGACTTGAATGCCACCCACGCCTCTTTTTCAGTTAAACTATGAATGTCTTCGAAGTGTTCATCAGCCATCATTTCTCTTTTTTGTGGGCCTATGAATACACCTTCTTTCATCTTTGCATAACTCAATCCTGGGAACTTGTTGCGCAGGCACTGAAATGCATCACTGTCGCAGTCTAATTTCTTTACAAAATTTTTCAAAAGTCCCAACTTTAAAGGAGGTGGTGGCATAAGAATTTTGTCACGGTCAACCAACGGTGGATGTTGAACATTTTTATTTCCTGGCTGTTCTGTTTCTGATTGGCCAATTCTTCTTAACGTAATGCTGCATCCTATCTCTGCTGTCCCATTCGCATAGGAAACAGCAGTATTTTGTGTATCCTGCCTGCAAACCTGTCAGAATAGCTGCTACTTCTACGTCACAGCATATACTCCAATTGTATTCAAGATAACATATTTTTGGCAGAAGTGATGACAGGTTTTTGTAGGTTTCTTTCATATGAGTAGAATAATCTACTGGTATTGATGCATACCTATTTCCGTTGTGCAACAATACTGCCTTCAAACTAGTTTTTGACGAGTCGATGAACAGTCGCCATTCTTCAACAATATGCTTAATCCCAAGACTCGACATAAGACCATCCACATCTGTACAGTAGCAAATATTATCACTCATTTCAAAGTATTGAACAAGAATTTTATGCCTGTGACGAAAATTCGCTGCTGCTGTACCAAGTGCAAGTAAGTTAAATTCCTTCAAACGTGAACCAAACAGCTCTGCTTGCGCTTTTGTCAGTGCTAAATCTCTTAAAAGATCACAAAGTTCAGCATAATTAATCAAATGATGTTCTTCTGTGGCAGCATTGTAGTCAGAGTCTGAATCCCTTGCAGAGAACGAAATATCACTTTTTTCATGTATATCTTCATCAATTGTAGATGATGCAGGCGTTTGTGGTATTGGGTAAGCCACAGAATCATGTGGAAATGGTTTTGAAGCCGACAGAACGTTTGGGTATTCAACGCATAAACGATTCTTGTGTTTAACTCCACTGATCTTTGCCAAACAGAAATAACAATTTGTTAAGTGATCGCTTTGTTCCCGCCATATCATAGGAACTCCAAATGCCATGTGATTGTTTTTCTTTGCATTCCTGATCCAACCACGCAGGCTGCACGAGCAAGTCAAACAAATAAACTTTGGAGCCCAAGACTTACTACTATCTACCTTTGAATATATATATATATATATATATATATATATATATATATATATATATATATATATATATGTTGGTAATAGACCATAATTTTTACAATATTCTATAAATTCTACCGAATGTTTGGCGTTAATATGTTTGTAGTTCGTTTTTTCGATTTTGAATTAGGTGTCAGGTTTCTTAATTGGCTGGTCATCTTCTTTGGTCTCCTTTTCTTCATCGATAGCATCATATTCTTCTTTGTCACTATTTACGATGCTAGTTTTTATTACTTCTTTGTTTTCGTTGTTGGTATATATATATATATTAATATATATATATATATATATATATATATATTAATAGAAAATTGTTACATAATTTATATATACATATATAGGGGTTATAGAAATACACTAATAACTGTTAATATGATAAATTGACCATGTATTGGCCCACAATCTTCTTCTTTACGCAAACTAAATTTGACAATATCTCAGCAATTTGACGTGATAGAGCAAAACGGTTTTCAAATTTGAAATCGTAAAAAAACTGCTCAAGAAACAATTAATTTCATATAAGATATCTACAACTTGTTTTTTAGTATTGCTGAATAGTATTAGCGAAAAATTTACTTAGGTCATATTAGATGTTGAAAACGTTCAAAAGTTGAACATCATCTCGATAAAGAATTGTTGGATATAGATACCCTGACATATATACCCAGTGTTATTTCAATAGCTTGTTTTTCGTTCTAAAAAAAATTAATTTTTCTTCAAAATTGTCGATTTTTAATATTTATGTCGTTTAGTTTCGGCCAAATGGTGGATCAACTATTCCACCTTCTGCCAAATTCTATATTCGGTAAATCTCTAAATCGTGCCACCCGAAGGCATTTTAAAATAACAAAATCAAACGTGCTATATAACATTCAACAAAATGTGCTTTGATAATAATAATATAACTATATAATAAATAACTGATCAAAAAAAATAAATTTTCCAGGTTCGGATTATCCGAGACGGTTCGCCAGTAACAATGGACTTAAAATTCGACAGAGTGATAATCTTTGTGAACGAAAATGGACGCGTCACTTCCACTCCATGGATTGGATAAAAATGTAATAATAACAATGATTAAAAAATAATAATATTTATTATTATTAATGTTATTATGATTACGATGGTTATAAGGATAAATATTATTTATTCTTATAAGAGAGATAAAAAGTTTGTAAAATCATACAATTCGTAACGAAAAATATTTAATTTGATTTTTTAAAAAATTATTTTTTATAAATTCGATTGATTGAAAAAAAAATTTTTCTGCCAAATTTCGCGTTATTTCATTTGTTGAATACTATAAATAGTAACTATGAATATTCGACGTGTCCAGATGTTGCAGTCAGGGCCGGGTTTAAGGTAAGACAGGCTCCCTCCGAGGTTCTCACAAAAAAAGAGGCCGCCACAAAAATGATAATGCAGCTTTCATAAAATATTTAATGTTTAAGAGCTTCATAATTTTGAATCTTTAAAAATAAAACAAGCTTAGTTCAATGTAAAGGTTGATAACACAAGAATAGGATGACACAAACAAACATATCCATAAATCAACAATTAATATACATGAAAACACACCAAACACACACAACCACACATTATATATATATATATATATATATATATATATATATAGGTATAGGTGTGTGTGTGTGTGATCGTGTGTGTTAGAGTAAAAGCTGCTAATTAGCAATATGGTTAGAAAGTTATAAATAGCTGAGATAATGAACTAAGAATCAGTTTGTTGAGGTACCATCGAACAAACATCAAGTCGAAGATTGCTTGCGTCCTTCTGGTTCTGGTGTTGGCGCTCTGGCTGGCTCAATCATTAATATTTTCAATTTTTATTTTTTAGAATTTTTATCACTAAACTTATTATTATGGCAAGTACCATTTAAAAAGCGTAACATATGTTATAATGTTAATGATAATTACAGAATTAATATTAGCCATAGAATACAGACAGGATTGGGCTGGACTATACACTATAGCCTTTAAACTTAATTTGAGTTAACTTTATAATCTTCGCAACAAATATTCATTTGTTATAAATGAGGTTTCCTGCATGAAATCTGTTTCATAAGTGACGTCGATGCTGTTCTCACTTTGCAACTGAGGCTGATAAATCAAAAGAGCTTGATAGAAGAGTATAGAATGGCCTAGTTCACTTTGCAACCGAGGCTGATAAATAGAAAGAACTTGATAAAAGAGTATATAGTGGCCTAGCTTGCTCAGTCGATAGAGGCGCCATGTCTCGCGCTGTTGTTACGTTCGGGCCTGGTTCGAGTACTGTCTGTTCGAAAATCGAAAACTATCATACACCTTCTTTGTTTGATTTGGTGCTTGCGTGTTCATACATTTCGTTACGTACGTCGTGTGGTGTGAATAGTGGAATCTTTGTGGCACGAAGGCTTATTTGTGATAAGCACTGTAAGCGGTTCTGCGCTTGCCAGGGCTGCATAATGATGAAGACAAAATGTATTTGAATAGGATTATTCGAATAAAAAATTATACAATTTATAAATTCAATCATATCAATAATATGTTTGATCTAATCATTCAATCAATATAGAATTTATTCGAATTAATTAATTCATTTTTAATCTTATTTCATTTGTTTTTTATTAATTTAAAAACTGACATCCTTTTATTTCTCAAAACTCAGCTTAGCAATGGAAGAGCTGTCATGGCCTGAATTAGTTGGTCGGGTTGGTGATGTCTTTATTGCTTTGTATGTTTATTATTATTATAAATTATTTTGTCCTTTATTAAAAGTATAAATAAATCTAACCTAATTAAGGGGCCGTTCGAGTATTACGTAACACGAAAAAACGACTTTTTTGACCCCCTCCCCCCCTTCGTAACACTTCCGTAACAAACGACTTACCCCCCCTGTTACGTAACAAAAAATATTTTTAATTTTTCGGTAATAAAAAACAATTGAATTTAGAGTAGAAGCAGAATTTTTTTTTGATTTTTTTCCGTATGTACCACGCGGTCACGAAAATGCATTGTATTCGTCGTGTTTTTTTATCAGAATGTTCATAACTGCTAAGTTTCATGGATGAAAACGACAATTTTAAAGAAATATGATCATTAACCATTTATTAACATAGATTCTATAAAAACTACACTAATATTTGTGTTTTAGAATGAAAAATTAAATTTATTAATAATGAAAAATATAAAAAACATCATTTTTTTCTGTGTTACGTAACAATTTTTGAACCCCCCCTCCCCCCCGTAACACTCCGTAACAAAATCTTAGTCACACAAAGTCACCCATATTTATTCAGCAAGTCCTTGTGTCACTTGTTGAATATCACTACATTTCAACTACTACAAAGTGTTAAAGATCGAGTTTTGTGGAGGTCGATGGTCGCCAATGTCCTGAAAAGATAAGGCACGAAAAAGAAAGAAAGAAGATGGTAACTAGCATAAAGCGCTGAAAGTCATTAGCATATGTGCGGCTGGTATATTTTCTGCTAAGGAAAAATTAGCATATGTTCCGTTAAAGGGTTCTTAACATATCGAGTATATATGTCACCAATCCACCGGAATCCACCTTTGATACACCGCCCTTTAATATGACTGGCTTGACATTTCAGTTCAATTTTAAATTTACACCTTTTATTCAGTCATTTAAATTTATTTTCCAAGTTTTTCGCTGACCGCGAAGCATGTTTGGCGCGAGTTACTCGGAAAGGTATTTAAAAATTAAATGCTATTTGACTATATGTGAATGCCTTATCATAAGCAAATTTATTTTATTTAATTAATTTTATAAATATTATTTAAAATAACTCACGTATATCTTTATTTAAGAAGGATGTGTCTATTAAATATTATCGGCATTAAATTGCTGATGTCTTTTACTATTTAAATTATCTCAGACGGCAGAAGAGGCGGAAAGAAAAATAAAAAGAGAGAGACACGCAATCAAGGTAGACTTCGTTCGATTTGTGTACGTTTTTGAAGAACTTTGATAAAAAATGAATATTTAAAAAATTTGTAACGTCATTTGTATGACAAATGACTAAAATTGAAGTTTTCACATCTTAAAAATTTGTTGTAAGACCGAGATAATTCCGTACGGGAGGGAGATCCAAAAATATCCCGTCGATCAGAACAGGGTAAGGATCATCGTAAACGGGAGTAATCATGTCGTTGTGGTCGCGGAAGTTGGGTAAAAAATTAACTCTACTGGTGATGATGATGACAATAATATTATAAAATTATTATTGAAATTTGTAAAAACGTTGTAAAAACATTTTTATGTTATTACCTAGGTTATAAGTTTACATTTTTTAAATGTTAAGTTAAAAGCTTTTAAAACAATTTTGTTTCAAAAAATTCATTTTATCAAAAATATTCTTTGCTTTAATATTGTTTCGAGTTAATGATACAAACGTACCAATTTTCAAGAATAAACAGCAACACTATATATGGCTGTATTATAAATAAATAAATAAAAATATGATATATATATATAAAGGATGTAGTTTGGGAAAGTACAACATTTCATGAATTTAAATTGAACCGAACAAATGTTCTTTTTTCATGAGCTCACATGTATTCACCGTCATCCATCCATCCATCCATCCATCCATCCGTCCGTCCGTCGTCCGTCCGTCCATCCATCCATCCATCCATCCATCCATCCATCCATCCATCCATCCATCCATCCATCCATCCATCCATCTATCCATCTATCCATCTATCCATCCATCCATCCATCCATCTATCCATCCATCCATCCATTTACATATCCATCCATCCTCATATTATAATGAAACTTTTCATATTAGATATAGTCATAAAATCTTGCTGAAATTTAACTCAACAAAATACTTTAATTTTCACTTTTTTCTTTGGAGTCCCTCGACACTCATCACTACTTACATTGCAATGTTCTTAGCGTGCAATTCAGAAGAGCATCTCCAATGATGATACGCAGTTAGTAACAGTAATCAACTTCATTATTATTATTATGATAATAATAATAATAGCAATAATAATAAAGTTGATTACGGTTACAAGTGTTATTCGTATTATAGCATTACTAAACCGTCTGATGACAGAAACCGTAAGAGGTTGGCTGTCTATGCCGGTGAGCAGCTGCGTCGCAGAAATCCTATCGCTGCTCTACAAATCTGAAGGTCTCAACAATCGCTAAAGTGTCATGCTGAATGGGTGAGGCTGAAACTCCGTAGTTACTTTATTCTGAATGCTTGGGATGAAATAAAATCTTCCTGGAACGAAACATGTAACGCTTACAGGAAAGTTGACAACCTCATTCCAGAGAGTGTTGATGTTAAGCAGGTGCTTGATGCTTCCAAACGACAAAAGCATGAGAGTGACCTGAATCATCTTTCGTTATTAAAATGCAAGGTGCTCTAGTCAAATCAGTAAAAGAACACATCCATTACTCTGAGATTATAGGATGGTCTTGATTAACAGTAAAACTATCCGAGGTTTTTTATAAATTTTCGAGAAAATACATTATACAGCAACTGCCTGCAAATGCCAACTTTCTCAAGTGGGGTTAAACAGCCAATGCGCTATGCTCTCTTCGCAACGTGAAGCAAACTAATAAACACGTTCCGTCTAATTGTAGCCTTCTTTCATATCATGAAATTTCATCAATAATTCGCCAGTATAAATCGAATCATCTTCATGTCTATTTGATAAAATTGCAATAATTCCATTCAAAAAATGAAAACACTACGTAAAATTCTTCACAAACCATTAGTTAAATGTTGGGTATCCTGCAAAATTCCAACCTGTTGGAGAAAGAGCTTCACAATCCTCATCTATAAAAAAAAGCGAAGCTCACAGTCTGTCAAATTTCAGGCCCATATTTTTGCAACCGACACTGTGCAAAATATTTTTTTCATTTATCAACAACAAAATCTACAACTTCCAAAAAAAACACATCAATTAATACAAATGTTCAAAAAGGATTCTACACTAAAATTGATGGACTGACAGAACAGAGCCAACTTCTATCTCACCTTCTCAATGATGTGAAGAAACATCAAAAAGTAATAATTGTTTCAATCCCAAATCTCCGTAATGCATGCATTTGGGGATGTCATCCACAGTCTCATCTTATCAACTGTGGACTACCATTCCATCCTATCCCCCATAAACAACCAAATTAAATACATGCACGCTGACTATTCAATAACTCAATAACAGTTTCTGGAGGCGACCAACTAACACCGCACATTCCAGTCAATCGTGAGGCGTTCCAACAGCTAGTTTGAAAACAAGAGTATGGTTATAATCTGCAGACGACTTAGCAATTATTGCCAACAGTACAGAAAGCGCTCAAAAATTAATTGATTTAAACCAGTCATGGTGCAAAGCTACTGGAATGAGTTTGAAGATCGACAAGTTTTACGCATCTGACATGAAAAAAAGAAACGGTGTTTGCGAACAGTTTTTTCCGGGGCTGTCCATTGACAACAAACACATTCCTCAAGTTGACATTGGAGGCCACTTCGTATGTTTTGGTAAGTTATACGACCCAGAGGCCAATAGTCGAATGATAAACAAACTGAGAAAAATAGAATCAACTGTCACTGAACTAAAAACAACGGAACAGCTTAAATTAAAGATCCTTAGATATTACTTCCTATCACAGTTTACGCTTGAGTTTTGCGCCTACGACGTTTTGCGGACCTGGATTAAAATGAACTTGAATCCCCAGTAAGAACATGGCTTCCAGAGATCATATTCAAATTCGTCAGGAAAAGCCTCATTCAACAGAAAATTGTCAACTGTCCTTTGTCCGCTTCTCAATGAGCCACAAACCAACAATCATGTTCTGTCCAACTGCAACTCGGTGTCGGCACTGAGTAAATACACCACACGCCACAATAAAATTTTGAAGATAATTGTAAACAAATCAAAGTCATGTGCGGGGCTAGAAGTTTCAATATTCGCTGACAGACTGCGTTGAGATCCACCCACTGTCGTGTCTTTTCAAATCATTACGTCCTGAAATCGTATTACTCCGCGGAAACACGATCGAAATATTGGAACTAACGGTCTGCTATGAATCGAACTTCCTTAACTTAAAAAAATATAAACTGTTTAAATATTATAATTTGCATTGACGATTTTTATCATTTTAAAATAACAACGAACACTTTCGAAATATCGCCACTAGGTTTTTCAATAGTTATAATTTGTTTTTAATTAACTTAAATTGGGGTGATAAATTTAATAACAACTTTATTAACTCAGCAGTATAATCATTATATGCCATTTATTGCGATAGAAACATTACCTGAAAGAATCATTTAGAACTCATTTATAACTAATCTATTCTCGTTGTACAAATTATGTTTAAAGGATGACAAGCTTTGCAGAGTATTTTATTTTGTAATAAGTTCTATTGTATTTCATAATAATTTATATCAAGTTCTCTTTATTCTATTAAATTTTAATTATCATTGGCAATCAATTCTTCTTTATGTGTGTTTTATGCTGAAAATAAAAGAACGTTTCCATTATTATTATTATTATTATTATTATTATTATTATTATTATTATTACTATTGTTATTATTATCGATTATTTTTTATTTATAAATGTCACTGCCATTGATTTTTACGTTTGTTTAGTAAGTTCTGCGTGCTTCACGCAGAGCTTGCTTCCTGATACATGAATTTAAATGATTTTCTTTACGTAGAAGCGATAACGCGTTTGTCTTTATTTCTGAGAATTTTAAATATTTTAATATTTTCTACTGTGTATATGTGTGTGCACGTGTGTGCAAGTGTGGGGTATGTGTGCGGTGTGTGGTGTGTGATGCATCCTATCCGCGCGAAGACCCTAACATATGTAAGGCTTTCTTTCGGTGGCATTACAATGAAAAATTACCAACATTTTTAGAGACGCTAACGTATATCCTTTTAAAGTTTGCAAAATATAATGTTTTTTTAAATAAAGATAATCTACTGTTGCATTAATTTTGTGTGTGTTAGTAGTTTTAAAGCTGTACTCGACAAAGGTTACGTATAAATATTTTGTGAAACTAGAATTCAGGATGGATCCGACATCTGCCTTTGCTATCCTTTGATGGTAGTTGTGGACAGTTTTGTTACATTTCGTTTTATTAATTCTGATTGCTATTGCTATTGCATGCGATTTTTATTGTTTTATTTAAATTTATAATTAATTCATTCGCAAAATTTAAACATCGAAATCTTTATAGTTTATCTCTGGTTACGTTACGGCACTCTTGGCTGATTTGTTGGTTATGAGTGTGACCGACAAATTGGTTGAATTCTTTTTTAATTTTTTTTAAAGGTTAGACGTAATTGTCCAGTTTCCTAATCAAATTTTTTAATTAATCTTTTAATTAATAATTAATTATTTATATTATATATTTTTTTTATTTACTTAAATAAGATTTTTAATCAAATTCGTCAGTATGTCACTGGCCGAAAAGGATAGCTGGTCTGAATTAACACGGAAGGTTTTGAAAAAAAAACATTTGTTTTTACGATTGTCAGCCACGTCAGGTCATCATCCATCAACTCTATTCGTCCATTGATCCATTCATCATGAGATCCATTCATCATGAGATCCATTCATCATGAGATCCATTCTACGATCCTTCTCCAGTGCCGGTTCTTCGAGTTTCATTCGTGATCTATTCCTTGTCATTCCATACTTGGTCATTTCCAGCACACCTGCTCAAATCTCCATCCAAATAGTCATCCATTTTTTTGCTACCCTTATTCTTCGTCTCTTCCTTTGAAAATAACGCATCACCACATCATGGCTTCTCTGCTGTGTTCCCCGCCAAAAAAACTGAAATAATGCCATAGTGAAAAGTCAATGAAACATTTAAACTTTGAAAGTGAAATATAGAATGAAATAAATAAAATTGAATTCGAAAAATAACAGGGATCAAAATAGAAATAAAACCGAAAGATAGGTGATAGACGAAATGCAACGTAAGCTGGCGAATAAAGTTTAATTATTACTTGGCGAGCGATGATCTTTAAGTAAACCGGGCGCGATTCACGACATTTCCATTGGCGTAAAATATCAATGCTTCATTGGTCGAGATGTATTTTTAAAAGTTATTTTATAATATTATCGTCGGTGGCGTAGAAAGCAAGAGGTTATCAAATGAAACTCATTTCAGCCAAGCCAAGTCATTTCAGTCAATTGTGGATAATGAAACTGAAAATATATCTTATGCAAAGAACATAGATTGTTTTTTTGAGTTTGTAATATAATGTTGGTGAAAGTTAACAACTTGGCAGCAAAATTAATGAAATATAGAAACAGTTTGAGTTGCTGGTTTTAAAACAAATGTTTGTGACGGTATATTAAAAGATAATGTTCTTAAGTTATAAAGTACGTTCCCTTGTGTGCATGTAAACAATTTAATGGCTGACAAGATCAAGTAAAAAATTAATAACATGGGTTCATCCTGTTTATCATTTTCTAACTACAAATCATCTTCTAACTACAAAGAAGAAAATTTCAGAAATGATCTTGAAATAGTTTTTTTTAAGATAATGAGATTTTGTTGAATGACAAGTCAAATAAAAAATGTGAAGAACGTATATGTCGGACTTACGTAATGATGGAAGGTCAGATGTGTAAATGAAATGATGAAATAAAATATTGATAACAACAGCAATGATAAAAAAAATGATGATATAATAGGTATGGGAAAAAAGTAGTAATTGTAATGATAGACGATGATGACGATGAAGAAAAAGAGTAATATGAGCAAGCATAATGTTTAAAGCGAGAGTTCATAATATCGTGCGAAAAACGATTGCCCCATAATATCAACTCGATATTGCAAATTTTTATTCCTGTGTTCTTTATAAAAGACACTCGTTGAGATAAATAAAATATATTGTGTTTATTTTTATATTTTGTAGTTAATTCGTTTAAATAATATTAACAATACACATATAAGAATAAATAAATACGAAGTTTACTTACTAACAAAGTAAAACTGCACTTGTAAGCCGGGATCGAAAATGAATCATAACCATCTTATATGTTAGTACGACGACCACCAAGCTAGACTCCCGAGAAGAATCACATGAACGAGAAACACAATTTTGAAATCTTACATTACAATAACAACCATTATAATTTACGACTAGCCGAATCAATACTCACAGGACCATGACATCCGATAGTAAATATCATATTCAACAACGCGCAATTGGAATCCTTCCCACTAATAAACTTAGAAACAGAGGGATCATCGATAATGAGGACACGTAAAAGAGTCATACTGCACAAAGTTGAAGATCGTGATAACTAATTAAATGACCGTTAAGGATTCACCATTATACAATCAAGGAATTAACATTGCAGAGACACAGTATAATGAAAATAAATAAATATCGAAACATCAAAAAAACGACTGTTTGTTTGTAGGTATGTGCGCTTGTTAAACTAACAAAATTTTTGTGATTTTAAAAGTTAAAAATGCCAAAATCAGGCAAACATTGATTTGAATTGAAATAAAAACGAAATTTAACTGCTGTAATCATTTAATATCATTATCAAAAACTACAACAGGTGAAAAAAATCATAAATTTAAATCATTTGATTTCAACACAGTTAATAGTAGTTATGAGTTTCTATAACCATCATTCATTGAAATCGCCAATGAATAACACACAATAACGATATAATGATATTTATGAAAATTTTGGTTTTGTATCAATAACTATAAATCAATTTTAAACTAGCAGGCAAATTCGAGTGCCCGTGGTAACTATGAAACCAAATAAACAAAAGAAAAATGTTATCTAATGTGACAAAAATATCTCTTGATTTTCATTTGCCAAACATAGAATCAGATTTCTTCAACTCTATTATACAAATTATATAAGAATTTTGTTTATTGTAACAGCCATAACCACAATTTTTCATTGTGGGTGCTTCGGCCTAAAGCTTCTCTCTCGCCTGAGCATTCGTGTATGATGATTACTTTTTATCGCTTTATTACATTCTCTTAAATGAAACAAATATTGAGTAAAGAAACTACAAGTGTTCTTTTTAAACTGTGCTGTAAAGTAAATAATGACGTTTCTTATTTTGCCTCGTTTTGGCAGAGTGACTCCACCTCCAGTGCTTGCTGTAAAGTTAGGGCTGGCATCTTTCTTCAGGATGAAAAGGTGTTGGTGCGTGTGTACGCAACACAAAGTCGTTGAGTGCTCTCCAATAATCGGCTCAGCGTTTGTTGAAACGTCAACGCATCATCTTTTGTGCTGCGCTGGCACGCGAACATTTCGACGATTCTGTGAACGGTAACAAGCAACGAATTGAAATGTTTTTGGTAGAGAAAATGTCGATGTTTATGTTTATTCATGTTGAAGAAGAACTCCTCAATTTTAACACATTCTCAATACATTAAAGATCCGTTGGGACAAAACTCTTGGTAGAATCGACGCTACACATCCCATCATTAAACATTCAAATATAAAACTGTCGTAAATCTCTCTCCTCTCCTCTTTCTTTTTTTCTCTCTTTCTCTTTCTCTCTCTCTCTCTCTTTCTCTGTATATCCATATCTCCATCCTACCATCCTACTCAGATTTTCTCTCTCTTTCTATACAAAATGCGCATATGTCATGATCATTATAACATACATTGTATCAAACACTGAAATAGCGAAAATGTAATTGCGAACTTGGTAGGTAGGGAATAAATTTGTTGCATTAGAAGCAAGTAGAATAACATAACAACAACGACAACAACAACATCATCATGCCAAAGAGGACATGCGCGTTGCTGGGATTGGTGCTGGGATTGGGGTTTGTGTTTATTTTTATTATTATTTTTTTAATGGTGTTGTTGTTGATGTTGTTGTTGATGTTGTTTTCACTATTAAAAATGTTTTACACAATTAGCAACAAATAACAGACCTGTTGATGGTGATGACAAAACAATGCTCATCATTATTTATGTTAATGATATTTTAGTGAATAATATTGATAAAGCTCTCACTGGGCTGAAAACATCGACATATTTTTATTTTATTATAGTTTTTTAACGATATGTTAATGTTAACATATTTTGTGCCTTTTACCGGTTGCCTAGTAACTTTTTATTTATATATTTAATTTATTTATATGTATATATATATTTATGACTGATTTATTCATTTATTTATGTATTCTTTTTTAAATAATTTAAATAATTTTTAATAATTTAAAATAATCTATTTAATTCATTGTAATTTTATTACGCCATCACCTCTTCAGTTACTCGCTGGCTGGCAAGGATAGATGGCCGGAATTGCTAGGAACGGTGAACATCTTTAAAAATGTATCCATGTATATATATATATATATAAACATGTATATTATACATAAACATGTATATATATATATAATACATAAGAACTTTATATACAGTATATAGCATATAAATGGTAAACATAGTCATTTTGGCGCGATGTATCACGTGATGTTTGTTTACATTTTACAATATTTTGGGATTGGTGCTGGGAGATTTCTTATTGATCGGTTCGGCTTTGCTACCTTGGTCGTTCGTTGATGTTCAGTTGGCTGTTGCTTCATTGAAATTCTGATATGACGCAGTTAATTTGTTTTTACCATGATTTTCAGTTTAGTCTTACAAACGTTCAATACGCGTGAATGTTAGTGTGAGATGATATAATGTTTTTGTCAATGTCTTTTCTGTCATAAAACAGAGCCAGTCTTCGGCCTAGAGAAATTAGACAGCAAGTCGTTCTTTTTTTAGTTGAAATAATTGAACGAATGTTTTATTTTTCGCGGGGTACTAATTTAGTTGAAGGCAGTGCTTTTTTAGGCATCCTTTTCATGATTTTTTTAATTATCACGAATAAACCTGTTTAAAAAAGCCGCCTTTTACAGGACTCAAAAAAAATATTTGACAAAAAAAAACATTGCGAAATTAGGATCAAATTACATTACTTATGAGTGTACGAATTTTTCATCAGCTCTGGTGCTGTAATTACATAAAGTGAGCTGTAGCGTTAATTAACAAATCTATTACGTACAGTGAATGCACGCACTCGTGGTGCATGATTAACCAACGGCATGCTAAACAGTCATCTTTAATGTTCAGTTTCATGCTTTGTTTACAAAGTAGATTTTCAACATAGTTCTTGTACTACTTTATTGTTTTATATTTTTATTGAGTTTTAAACATTTATAATTGTCATTTGAATGTTTACAGGATTATTACAAACTCCTTTGATTTTTTAGTCAGTGGGGACTATTTTTTCAGTTTTCTTGCTTTTTGGTATTCCTTGATAGATGGTGAAAATATTTAAGGTTTGTTACCTCTAAAGGGGTAGGTGACCAGAAAATTATTATCATCCATGTTACTGTCCACCACATTTTGTATACTCTTAAATATTTTATTTCTTTTCAATGCTGGTGGGAAACCAATTCTTATTTTTGGTCACTAAATTTACTTTGCCTATGGCCTCCAGTTGCCTAAGACCAGTCCTGAGTCAAACGTGATTGTCATTAGAAAAGAAGCACTAAATATTTGACCAAATTTAGGATTTGGCTTTTGCCAGTTTTAAAGACCAAAATGCTAAATATTACAATTTTCGTGCCAGCAACTTTTATTGCTTCTAAACCAATTTTTTTATTATTATTATTAATGGTTATACCGATTATAGCCATCTTAGCTATAAAAACATTAGAAATTGATAAAATATTGGATAAAAGTTAATAATGTTTGTAATAGCATATTCATCATTCTAAAAAATATTTGATTTTCAAAATCTTGCGTTTTGTGGTATTCAACATTCGGCTTCGTCCAAATTGTTAGCTAATCATTCTTTGGCCAAATGGACTATTCGGTGCATCTTTAAATGTTATGTCACGTACCAAGTTTTTTCGTTCGTTCTGCCGCTTATATACACCCTCTATTTGCCTACCCACCATTCTCCTACTTTTCTTTGTTTTCTTTAACAAACTCTCATCCGATTCGTAGAAAGCTCTTTGTATACTTTGTCACACAACTCATAACTCTAATCTCTTTTTTTCTCTCTTTCTTTCTCTCTCTCCCCCTCTCTCTCTTTCTATATATATATTATATATATATATACATATAGTTATATGTATAGTTATATATATAACTAGTGCATGCATTGTATTATCGATTACTAGACTCCCGAAGCATATGTTGTTGTGCCGAATGCATGCCTGATATTTTATTTCTCATCAGAACCAGACTTACATGTGTTATGTTATTATAATGCTGTATGCGCAATTATGTTATCCATTAGACTTGAAACATTCCACCTCGCTGCTGCCTGCTTGCTATCGCTAGCTTTCTAACCAGTAAAGTTCAAATTGCTCAATATCGAAGTCTGTAACTATTTTTATTCATTTATTAATTTTCCATTTCATTTGGTATCATAATCAAAACATTCTGTTTTTATTGTCATCAGTACCTTGTATGGTGCTGATGTAATGAACTTATATATATATATATATATATATATATATATACATATATAAAAAATTGTTGTATATATATATGTATACGTGTGTGTGGTGTGTATGTGCTGTTCACTTCATAATGGTATTTTTAGACATCTTGCAGCATGGTGATTTTGCTCAACTTTCAATATTCATTATTGTATTCACGAACCTACATACAAATTCATTGCCTATTCATTTATTTTTCTTAATTGTGGCTTTCCTTATATATGCTTACCGTTTAATTACATTTTGGTGATGAATCAAACTGATTTTAATAAATAATGATGTCTGAATTTTTTAATAGCATGTGCGCGTAATAATTTTACTTGGACTTAATAGTTGTCATAGCGATTTTTTATGGTGGCTGGATGGCGTAATGGCTAAGGTGCCTGGCCCTGCTGTTGCCGGGACTACGTTCGAATGCATAATGATCCCTGCATATCGCATGTAATATGTTGTATATGATATGTGGATTCAGACAATTTTACATGTGATGGTGGTGTGTTGTTGTTAATACTTTGAAGAATTAATTATGAAAAAAATATGGATCATTTGAATAATGTAAAGGTACCCTGTAGCCAAAAATATACCCACTTATCACGTGCAATGCGCGTGTATGTATGTGTGTGTATATTCACACTGTGTGTTGATTTTGTTGCTGTTGTTGTTGTTGTTGTTGTTGTTGCTGCCGCTGTTGTTGTTTTGTTGTTGCTGATACCTGTGAAAATTGATTGGAATCGAGTTCATTTTGATAATTTGAAAAGGACGGCGTAGAAGCGAAAAGAATCATCCAATATGAGCGACCAGATTTAGACGTTATTAAATTTATTACTATCTTTTTTTTAAATTAATCATTGAATAAAATATTTTTAAAATAATAAACAAAAAAGTACAAATTAATAATTAAAAAATAATTTAAAAATTTGAACGTATGGTACGTCGCTTACAATTACAATGACGACCGACGCAACGACCTCTGCCAGGTGTACATTATGTATGAGGGCATGCCCATAAGTGCCGACCTGGGGTTCAAGAGGGTCAGGATCTTCGTCAACTCCAACGGGCGGGTCAAGTCCGTACCAACAATAGCATAGTACCAGCAAGAACAACCACAATAATAATAATAATATAATATATAATAATATAATAATAATAATGGTTGTGATGACGTTATGAATTAATGTGATGTAATAATATGCTTATATAACAATAACACCCGTTTCAATGCTTTCATAGGCTTTGGTAACAAATTGTTAAACATTTTTTGATCATCTTTAAATGTTATTTTTTAACATCTGTTTTAATTATCGATTTGCAACAACTTTGAATTTGTAACATCTATGTGTGAATGGGCATCATTATATTTGATGTTGAAAAAATTATAAAAACTCAGAAGTGAAAACTAACGCTTCGTATAATTATATCAACTTGTACCAGCGTGAAATGACGGAAATTATATTGCTGTTTTGGAGATTATTTTAAAAAACTTTAGTGAGTATGGTTAAAAATGCTTAAAATATGGTTAATATATCATTTTTATTTAAATATTTGGTGTTTCGTTTCTGTGCATTTAAAAACATTTTGTGCTTTTTCATACAGATGCGTTTGAATTATTTTAGTTGAAAATGTGCTACATTAATGTCATGTTGCGTTGTTACATCGTTTGTATTGTTGCGGTTGCGTTTGATAACACCAAACCAAGAAGAACTGTGAGCGGAAAAAAAAGAATTGTAATCGTTTGGATCGGCTGGACACGTGTCTCGCCCCTACCGGGGAATCATCAGCAGCCCAAATACCTATCAGAATAGTTATTGCAGTTTCTAATAAAAACCCGTGTGCCAAGAGGTTTTAAACTGTTGTAAGAACATTATTATATTTAAACTGTGAAAATTTTTTATTTAAACAGTCAATGAATCATAAAAAATATATCCAAAGCAAAATGAGAATGAGTTTTGCACAAGCAAAAGAAGAAGCTCTCAGTTCAACCAGTGTATGGAATGCCAACAACTAGACCATCGTCATCCACAAATATTCTCACTCTGTCAATTCTGTAGTCCTTCGTTACTGGAGTGCCCTCCTTCAGAATTTCCACCTGGTTTGTGGTGGAAAATCATGGTCAACATTTCTTAGCAATGGATTAATCAGCATTAATCATTTAAAACATTGGGAAGGTAGCGTACAAAAACTTTAGAAAATTAAATACCTAAATGCCTAATAAGCAAATGTTACCAAAATAAAAAAAAGTGGTGTCAATTAAGTTGAAATTATTAAAAAAGAAAATAATACTTACATTTGTAAGGTCAGGCCTTTCTCTCAAAATGACGGCCATTGCATCTTTCCCTAACTTTAAAACAACAAAATTTTAAACAAAAATTAAAATATAAATCAAATAATTTTTAATAATTTAGTTAAAAACATATTTACTAAACTTATTTTTCATAAAAATACAGTGACCATTATTTTTAGAAGTATATTGATAATCAAGTTGAACATGCATAGCGCACCTTTCCCAGCAGCTCTGGCCAACGTTCTTTGTCGACTTCCGAGAGGCTGAAAATAATTTTTTGAATTAATATTTAGACAAATTAATCAATAACAAATCAATCAATTAATTATTTATTTAATTAACTGGATAATTAATCTAATTAGCCACAAATCACTAGCTTGATGATAGACTTATCGTCTTGTCTCACCTCGCGACCACAAAGACTGCAAGAAATAAGCAAATAATCTTAGACATGGTGTTTCTTTGTTGTAATTTGATTAACACGATTCAACCAAAACGTCAGTATTTATAAGAATCTAAGATAGACTAGAACTCAAGCAGCAAATAGACCTGATGTTGTTTACAATATTGATAATGTGTTATCATAGTGTGTGAATATATATGTATGTGTGTTTTTGTGTGTGTGTGTGTACGCAACACAATGTATTCAGGTTTTTACAGATCTTCATATGTTCATTATAAGTGTTCGTTTGAGAACGCTCTTGATCCTTGCTACGTGAAGAGTTTTTATCAACTATTTTAAGACGATATGCGACT
Organism: Helobdella robusta; assembly: GCF_000326865.2. Taxonomy (NCBI): domain Eukaryota; kingdom Metazoa; phylum Annelida; class Clitellata; order Rhynchobdellida; family Glossiphoniidae; genus Helobdella; species Helobdella robusta. Next base: position 5,157,372 of record NW_008705398.1, on the reverse strand, counting down.
TACCTATAATTCAATAATTTTAATTATTATTATAATTGTAATTAATTATTCAAAATTAATTCATAGTTTATTATGTTTAATATAAATGCGTTTTTGTTTTATTAAATAAGATAATATTAATTAATTACAATTAATTATTTATTTATTTAAAATATTGAATGCCAGAAAGCAGCAGGACATCTTGAAACGAAGTAGTTAAATAAAGTTTGTCCCACAAGAGCTAATCACTGAATAGTAATTACGATCGCGATTCGCGATATAAAAATTAAAACATTAACCTAGCAATAATTAATGCTAGGAAAATAATGATTTAATTATTGTAATAATGATAATAATAATAACAGCAAAATAATAAAGTAATAATAATATTAGTAATAATATTAATATTAATAATGTTATTTTTATTATTGTTGTTGTTGTAAAAAATAATTTTAATTTAATCATCAACGTTTTCATCATCAGCATCACTATTCTAATTGTCATCATCATTTCCTTTAACTTTATCACCATCGTCATCTTCACGTCACTCGATTTTACTGTCCTTGTTCTATTTTAAGTTTTCGAGTTGTTGTTCAGTAAAACATGAAGCGCTTCATCTGATTCCAGCAATTAAGAATCATGCAAATGAAAGAAATTGAATTTCAATGGATGGCTTTTTGTAGAACTTTGTTTCCTGATGAAATAATTTAAACTTTCTTGCAAAAAACTAAAGGTCATTTAATTCTCTGCTGAAAATTTAAACATAAACAACCACTACAATAAGGTAAATGAAATAATGAGAAAGAGACATTGACATCATAAACAACATCAACGTGAAAAACATCATCATAAACAACGTCACCTTAATCCACAATAACAACAGGTCAACTGCAAAAGACAGCAACACAATACAAAGACAATCTACCCATCATAACTTTCTTATCATCTCACCATATTTAATCATAAGTCTTCATGAGCTAATAACACATTTGGAAACTATTATTCCAATTTTTTACGTACAAAGTTTAAAATACCTACAATAACCTTGTTATTCATTGACGTGAAAAATCGCATTTGCACACATTTCTGTCGTCGGGTTAGCTCAAGCGTCAAAAGTGTCATGCCTCTCGCTGTTGTTACGCGATGGCCTGGTTCGAATGCTGTCTGTGTCCGAAACTCAAAAAATTCTTACCACACGTCTCGTGCTATAATGCATGCACTGCAAATGATCATTATTTATATAGAAAAAAAAATCAGGCCAATTGGTTGCCAATAATCCATAGACATATAGGCATATACAATCATCATGACCGCCACCACCCAGTGGCAAATCCAGAATTTTAATATTTTTTATTGGTATTTTGATTATCAAAATTTGTGAAATAACTTGGGTTAATAATCACAAGTATTATGTCACATTGGTTGGGCCCTTGAAATTTGAACTGACACGTTTCTTTAAATGTTGACTGCTCAGGCAAACAGTACAAGAATATATAGAATAGATTTGACATATATATCATTATTCGCTTACTTTCATATGCACATATAATTACATTAAGAGTTATACATTTCTCGGGTATAAATACAGGAGAGTGCGAATCTGCCACATCAAGTTTTTCTACCTGAGGCAACTGAAACGAAATCACCATGGCAAAAGTCCTTTTTCTCCTTCTTGCAGTCCTGGTGGCAGTTAGGTTAACAACAGTTGTTTTTATTTAATAATAATAATAATGATAATAATAAATAGTAAGAATAAAATGGCAATTTATTTGCTGCGTCAGAGGCGCCTGGAGCCAGCATTCGAAAACCTGTCCAACTGAGTTGTGAGCATCGTTTAAGCCAAACACGAGATTAGGCGAGATTCTGGCACATTATGGCACCATCTTGGGACCTGCAGTGCTGTTAAAATCTTCATTAAAAAAAAATTAGGCGACGAACTGACTCAAACTTTTAGAGATAAGGGTGAAGCGTTGAGTCGCGATAGTCGATTCTTGAATGAATCAGAAGGCCAGCGATGTCGACTTAGGCAATATCTGACGCAAGTCGGCTCTTGAGTCTTATGCGATAGATGCATGGTATGACAATGTTGCGACACGAGACATGAGAATGCTGTGACTAGAGACATGATAATGCTGCGACACGAGACATGACAATGCAAGAGACATGAGAATGTTGAGACATTAGAATGCTGAAGACATGATCGTCTAGTAAATGCTGTAGCAGATATATTCAATAATTAAATAATGTAGTAGTAATAATTGTATATTAATTGAATAATTAAAAAATAATGAAATAATTTATGGAAATAATTATAATTATTTTTTTATCACAGTGTGTCCATACCAGCCAAAAACCAGTGGCCAGAAGTGTTTGGAATGGTAATAATTTATAATAATTATTAGTTATAATTATATATTATTTTATTTATTATACTTAATCATTATATTATATAATAACGTTTATTATTTCTCTTATTTATTCCTTTATTTTAATCGCTTCATAATTTAAAAAAATTCAATCCTTAAAATTTCACATATATCAAATCTCCAAGAGGAACAAATAAAACTTCTTCAATTAATTAAAAATAATTAAGAATAAATTTAATAAAAATAAGTTTTTGCATAGTCAAAACCAAAACGCGAAGTCACAATGTGAAATATTTTAAAGAGTTAACAAGACATAGATGCAGAGAGAATTTAATTATTCAATATAGTCTCAAATATCTGGAACTCATTACCAAATGAACTTGTTGAGGCACAATCAATTAACAAATTTAAAGCAGGCATTGATTGTTGGATGAACAACAATCAATCATTGAATCAGCTGAGCTAGCATGCCTGACAACATGCTCTGGATAACCTCCAGAACAGCTGCTGCTGCTATGCTACTACTACTACTACTACTACTACTACTACTACTACTACTACTACTACTACTACTACTACTACTACTAACTAAAAAATAAATTAATTGAGAATCAACTATTAATTAAAAATTAACAATCGACTGAAAATTTTAAAAAAGCTATTTAGAAAATTTATTTTAGTTAAAATTAATAAAAATAATTTTGAATAATTTTAAAAAATTATTTTTTTTTCAGACCGGTGAAGATGCCAAAGCATTTATTCTCAGTGAATTTCCACACTTGAAAGTAATATTTACTAGCAGATTAATCGCATGTTTTCAATTTTTTAATTAATTTTTTAACTATTTTATATTATTTTGAAAGATTTCACATATATACTGTTATACGCTTACGTTATGAATTATATATTTCCCTGGGTTTTAAACACAGGAGAGTTCGAGCCAACCACATCCAATTCATTCATTCATTTATTCGTTATTTGCCTTCGTTCATTTACTCATTCCTTCATTCATTCATTTATTCATATTCATTCATTTATTCATTCATTCCTTCATTCACACATTCATTTATTCATTCCTTCGTTCGCACATTCATTCATTTATTTATTCATTCTTTCATTCCTTCCTTCATTCATTCGTTCATTCATTCATTCATTCATTCATTCATTCATTCATTCATTCATTCATTCATTCATTCATTCATTCATTCATTCATTCATTCATTCATTCATTCATTCATTCATTCATTCATTCATTCATTCATTCATTCATTCATTCATTCATTCATTCATTCATTCATTCATTCATTCATTCATTCATTCATTCATTCATTCATTCATTCATTCATTCATTCATTCATTCATTCATTCATTCATTCATTCATTCATTCATTCATTCATTCATTCATTCATTCATTCATTCATTCATTCATTCATTCATTCTCACACTCAATCATTCTCACACTCAGTCATTCCATCATTCACTCGTTCCATCATTCATTCATCCGTGCACCAGATCTACATTCTCCGTGACGGTTCGCCAGTTACAATGGACTATAGATTTGATAGAGTCAGAATATTCGTCGACGAACAAGGCGTAGTCGTCCGCACGCCTCACATCGCTTAAGAACATCATTTTACAACAACTTATTATTTCAACCTAATTTAAAATTAATTATTAATCAATTTACCTGATTTAAATTTAATTAATAACTTTATTAGTAGAAAAAATTTATTAAATAACAATTTTTAAGATATTTCTTCAATATATCGCATTAAATGTGATTATTTATTACGTTCAATGAATTTTGAAATTGGGAATAAAACTATTTGACTGCAAAAATAAGATGTGTGTTGGCTGTTTTATTGAGGGTAATTACAAAATTCAATGCAATAAAATGTGGCATGATAGTAATACTATTGATGATGATGATTCAAGTGGTAGTGCTGATGATGATGGTGCTGCTGCTGATAATGATGATTATGTCGATGATGATGATGATTTCGATGATGAGGATGAACCTAATTTCACCATCAAACCTAAAATTATTCCTTACACTTTGGGATATAAATGTGGAAAAGTTAGAGCTGATTGACAGGATTGAATTTTTGCAGTCCTTGTAGCAGCAAAGTTAACAACAGTTGTCAACGTATAATTGTAATTGTAATATAGGCGTATAGTAATTACAATACTAGATAAATTTAATACTTATTTAGTACCTTACTTACGTTAAATTAACGCTGTGACCACATTTGTCATTGCAATAACCTCATCATATTAATATTTAAATCGTGTTTATAACACACAGAGTAGACACAATATGCCATTAAAGTGCAAACAACAGAAATAGTATAATCTTAGTAACTGGATAATTAAGTAACGGTAATAAATATGACATCATCATTGCAAAACATAAAATAGAAATAGTCGCCAATGTCTTGAAAGGATAAGGCACGAAAAAGAAAGAAATAGTTCCACGAATACTGAACTCATCCATTCACTGACTCATTCATTCATTTGTCAGTTCTTTCGTTCGTTCATTCATTCATTTATTCGTTCACTCTCACTCACTAACGGACTCACTCATTTACTCACTAACTTACTTAATGATTCACTCACTCACTCATTCACTCACTCATTCAATCATTCATTAGTTTGACATCATTTTCGACCCAACCGGAGATACAAAGAATTTTTAAAAAGATAGAGTTCTAATTTTAGCGGGCGAAAATAACATTGTTGTCAACGTTCCTCTTGTTACTTGAACATTTTTGAAGCAAAATAACTCTAATTTAATTTAATTCAATCCTAAATTAAATCCGGTCAAGGTTTTGATTGACGAGAAGTTGTTTTAAAAACGTTTTCAATTTGAAATTTTTTGAAAAACTACACATCTAATAATTATATTATACATTAGATTCAATGATATTTGAAATGTTTAACAGAATTAGGTTTCCGCGAAATTATGCGTTCTTGTTCTTTTGTTTGGAGTAAGGAAACGTTGCTTGCTAATAATAAGCCAACTTCACCGCATTTCATTCTTGAATTTTAAAAAAAATTATGTGAAGTTTTTCAAACGTTGTTAAAGGTCGATTGCACGTTTTTTTACCCCAACTTGCATAATTATAAAAATATAATATATACATTATATATAATACAATATATTTAATTACAAGTTTTTTATATTAATTATAATTTATATTATGTATATGTTATATTAATTTATTATAGCTATAAATTCTGTGAATTTGGCCAGAAATTCAGTTCAGCGTAACTGCAGAATAAGAAACAACCAAAGATGTCCAAAATCGTCTGTCTGTTTCTCGTTGTTTTGGTAGCCGCAAAGTGAGTGGATTACTAATGCTCTTGCTGCTGCTACTGCTGCTACTACTGCTGCTACTACTGCTGCTACTACTTCTGCTACTACTACTACTTCTGCTACTACTATTACATTTTCCTATTACTTCAACTACTTATATTAATACTAATAATAATAAGATGAATAATAACGCTGTGGAGCACGATAATATTATCATATTATTAATTATAATAATTTAAATTCTAACTCGATTTAATATTTATTATAAACAAATTTCTATGATAAATTTCCATTTACATTTCCAGCCTTTCGACTGCCTTGAAGTCAAGCTGGCCTGAGTTGTCTGGATCGGTATGCTAATGAGATAATAATTATTACCCATAATATAATTAATATTAATAATTAATTAATTATTAATAAAAGAAATAATAACAATATTATTATTAATAACCATTATTCCTCCTCAGAGATAAGTATGAACAAGATCACACACAGCAAAGCGAATTGAACAGGTTGGAATCGAAGTCGGTCACTGCGGCAGTAGGAAGATACCCTAACCATTACACTATCTGGCATAATTGCTCAAAATAAATAATTATTCATAATAAATCAATAATTATTTGTTGAGAAATCTTATTAGAATAAATATTTATAACGAAATGTTCATAAATAGTAAAAAATTTTCATGATAAAAGTTCAATTATTATAAAAATTAACGAAAGCCAAAATCCACCTTTTGGTAACGAGTTAAAAAGGAAGAACAAATTTTTTAATGCCATTTTTTGTCACATCACTTTCATCTTTTCAAACTTAATTATATATTAGTGGTAGCAATAGAAATATAAAACGAAACCAGTCATGCCGGCCCATCACATGCCTTGTGTGTAATGCGTCGTTTGGCACGCATTCAACTCACACACTCTGTTTGTGTGTTGTTAATTCTTAACTCTGAACTTTAGAAAGGGTAGCCAACTTTTAATGCTTAAACCTTTAATGCGAATGTTTCTTTCTTTTACCCAGAGAGGAGAAGCCGCCAAGACGTACATCCTGAAGGAGAGACCAGACTTAAGAAGGGTTCATATTGCGGTGTTTCGCCACTAATCCAACACGTACACACACACAAACACAAACACACGCACCAACAAACAACCACACACACACCAACACACACAAACACACACAGGTTGAAATCATCAGAGAAGGGTCGGGAGTGACCATGGACTACAGGCTGGACCGAGTGAGGATCTTTGTGGATGATGCGGGATTCGTGGTCGGATTTCCGAGAACTGGATAAATTCATTTGTAAACCTCACTAAAAGGAAAATAATAATGATAGTAATAAAGTAATAATAATAATAATAATAACAATAATAACAGTAATAAATAGTGATTAAATAATCGTGTTGATCATGATGATATATAATCGAAGATGATGGCGATGATGATGATGGTTTTGGTGGTGATGATGATCATGAAGACAATCAAAATAATTATTCAATATATTCGTCATTTATTGTTATCCATTTGAATCCGAAATGTTAAAATTTAGAATAAAAAATTTTTCTAACTCAAAAAATGTCTTGCCTTCGTTATTCAATATTTACACATCACATACACAACACACACACACGCGCACGCACAAACACGCGCACACACACACATACGATGAAAATATGGCGATGATA
>NW_008705398.1:5122192-5147192 GCF_000326865.2 Helobdella robusta | reverse complement strand
ATGTATTTTTAAAGTTTATTAAGATGACTCAGTAAGAAACATGGTTTCGTTTGGTAGGCAACTCTTTCTTAAAGTCAACACCGACAAGAATTTGACAAAAGAAAGGTATAAGAAAATTTTGAGAATCTACGAAGTGATCTAGTGTAACAGTAATGTGATATGATACGAGGCTAGGTTATTTTCTGAAGATTTTGCGATGGGATTTCATAAGTTGGAACTGAGATTGTGTAAACAATGGTAGAAGAGCTGGAGACGAAAAAGTGTAGCATTGGAAGAAAATGGAAAAAGTGGAACTTTGCAAGTACGAGTCTAATTGTTCTGATCTAGGTGGTCCGCAGTTTAATTATTGAAAAGTTGTATGCAACACAGAACTGCAATACAGTCCTGATTAAATTTTAAGTTAGTCATCTATAAACGACAAATAACACAAATAACAACTCGAATTAGTTTTCAATATAGAAATCTAGATGTCATTAAATAAACATCACAGCGATTATTATCATGAAGTGTGTAAAATTTTTGATTGTTCAGCAAATAAAAAACGTGCTACATAAATGTTATTATTCAGATAATGTTAAATTCAAGATAACATGCGCAAAAGTGGGTAACCTCTGTTCATTTTCAGGAGTAAAAGCCAAAATGCACAGTAAGCGCTTGACAATGAAAATTCAACATGTCACACACACACATACACACGTGTCTGCCATGTGTGTATATTACACACAAATGTGTATGTTTGTATATGTAATATATATATATAATATGCACATAATATATATATAGCCCTATTTTAGTTTTAAGAAGCAAGTGGTATTATTTATTTGCGATAGATTTGTTGAGATACAATACAATTAAAGAAAAAAGCAAACATGTCAAAAGTGACCTGCCTTCTGGTTGGCGCTCTCTCGCTGGTCTGGTTGGTACTTGGCGCCATGCATTCGGCGCTATATAAATTACAAATTATACACCATATAAGCTAAACCTTCTTGTTATTGTTTTTGTTATTATTATTATTTAGCCACTCATTTTATTATTTCAGATGCAATAGCTTTATTAATTAGCTTTTTTAATTTAGTTAAATATTGCTTAACAATTGAAATATTGAGATGAACAAATAAATAAATAAAACAACAACAACATCCAGTTTGGCGTCTGCCCTCCAGTTCCCAGAAGTGGTTGGAAAGGTTGTTGTTGTTGCTGTTGTTGATGTTGTTGTTGTTGCTGTTGTTGATGTTGTTGTTGTTGTTGCTGTTGTTGATGTTGTTGCTGTCGATCCATCTCTATTGAGTGATGATTTTTTCAATGTAGAGTTTTATATATGGCGTCAACTATGCATCACGTATTAAAAGATAGTTAGAAGTTATTATGGTGTTTGAGTAAGATTATGAGTTACAACAAATTTAATATATATATTTACTATCAATATTTAATGAAGGTCCAGATCAGATTAATTTAACGGTATTGATATTGTAAATAGAAAACTGTTGGCATGTTTAACTGTATCCGATCAATGTGGAAATTGTTTACAATTCTGAACATCTAACGTTTAATTTTTCGCTAAGATTGCTGCACTCAACTCTCATCTGGTCATTATTTTTGTTTCTGGAATCAAATAAAAATTATATTTAAAACATATTTGGCGTTTCAATTATTTCCACAGAGAGGTGAAGAAGCCAGGGAAATGATTCTCAGCAAGATGCCCAACTTGAAGGTAAATGTTCAAATTTATTCATCTAAAATCATGTTTGTTCAACTTCAATGTTTTTCATTTTTGTAGCAAACGTTTTAGGAATGCAATTTTATGTACTAGTAGCTATTTCTAACTCTAAAACACGTTCTCCATTGTATTATATTGTATCGTATCGTATCGTTTTGTGTTACCGGATTCATACATCACTTATCATGAATTGACTTCAGAAGCGCGTCTTATGTAGTATGAATGTGGAAATTAAAAGCTAAAAGGGGTTAGGCGCTATATAAATTAAAATTTTTATTTTTATGTTCATCTGACTAAATTTTAAAATCAAACTCGGCATGAAAATCCAATCTACGAGCGACTTTTAAAAATTTGTTTCAAACTTTCAAACTCTCGGTCAATTGAAAGGTCTTCATCGTGAAGGAAGGCTCCGCGGTGACAGCAGACTACATGACTGACAGAGTAAGAATCTTCGTGAACCATGATGGCATGGTCGTTGGCGTTCCATCCACTGGCTGAGAATAATGAGGATGAAGAGTTCTTCATGCTGGGTCGGTTGCATTGCTGACATCAACGAACTTGTGATTTTGGTTCATAAATTGTTACATTAACGTTATTTTTCTTAAATTATGACAGCAATGTTTGTTGGATGTTGTAATTATTAAAATTTTAATGAATAAAAAAATGCTAGCATGAAGTTTGATGTCATTTTATTTTCCAAATTATAAACTGTTACTTTAACATTACCTTGATCTCTACATGGCGCCAGTATTCGCTGAATGTGTTGGTTATTATTTAAATTTTAATGAGAAAAAAATATTATCCTGAGATGTGATGTTTCAAGTTTTTTATTAATGGATGTCATTTCATTCTGTAGCCATCTATTGACCGAAACATTTCAAACAATCATTAATTAATTGTTTCATATCTTTCGAGTGTGATATGTCTCAATGACAAATTACAATTTCGTATAAATGAATCATGTTGAATGGGTGTATGTATGCGTGTGTGTGTGTGGGTGCGTGCGTGCGTGCGTACAAGCAGTTGAGATAACAAACCAATTTGTTTACTATCACATGAAAATGATGAGATAAGAACTTTGAAGACGATGATATTGGTGTACCGAATTTGGGAAATGAGCCTTATGTTAGTAATTCTTACAATAGTGATATTGACGATAATGATTATTATGATTGTGATGATGATGATTGTGATGATGATGATGATTAAAAAGATTATGATTGATTGATAGTATGAGTAATAGGATTAAAATGACGATGACGATGCTGATAATAATGATAATAATGATGATTGATAATGATAATAATAATGATGATGACTACGACGACGACGACGTGTTGTTTGTCATACTTCACTGATTTGTTAATTTGTGACGTCATGTGGGTAGAAAGATCCCTTGGATGAAAATGATGATGATGATGACAATGGTGGAGATGGTAATGATTATGATAACGTTGATGATGAAGACGATGATGAATATGATGTGACTGATGTCAAATAAAATAACATCAGATAGCTCCATTCATTGAAGCCCACAAAAATATAACTGTATATTAATAACAAATAATGAACTTTTGAAAAAACACAACATGATATGTCTTTTACAGTGACTATGTGGCAGATGAGTTGATGGAGGTAATGAAATAAATGTTATATGTACAGATTTCGAAGAAGCTTTTGATAAAGTACCCCATAAAGTTAATTAATAAGTTGAAAGCATATAGTGTAAACAATGAAATTATTGATTGAATTAAATATTATTTAAAAAAATAGAACCTAATTGTTAAAGTTGGTAACGATCTATCAGACAGTTTTGAAGTTATGAGTGGCTCACCTCAAGGGAGTGTTTCAGGACCAGTGTTATTTGTGTTTTTATGTGAATAATATTTTTAAAATTTGTGTTGCAATGAATGAAATGAGTATTAATTTATATGCTGATGATGCTAAGAATTATAAAAATGTGTGTTCTGACACAGACAGGATGATTGTGCTGCTAGCATGCTTGAATGGTTTGTTTGATAGGAGTGTTAATTGGGGTTTAAAGTTGAACTTGGATGAATGTCTTGCTGTGAGGTATGGTGGTGTTAAATTGGATCGTGATTTTTCTTATACGATAATAAATGGTAATAAAATGAAATATTGGGGTATAAATGATTTAAGAGTGCTTTTTGATGATGGTCTGAAATTTCACAAACATTTTTATGATTGTATAAACAAATGTTATAGTACATTTGAAGTGATTTGGCGCCATTTTAGAAATTTATCTGTTAATTCGTTTTTATTATTATATAAATCTGTAGTGAGATTAAAAAAATGAATATGCTGCTTTCGTGTGGTCTCCACGGAATTTGAAGTTGATTGAGGACATTGAAAGGGTACAAAAAAGAGCTGCCAAAATTACAGTGGAATGCAAAGGATTGAACTATATCAGCAGACTGAAGTTACTGGATCTGCCAAAGCTAAAATATATACAGACATATCAGGGCAGATTTGATCGCGGTTCTTGTTGCACACTCCTGAGTTGTTTCCATGTTACACGCAGTTGCTGAAGGCAAATGACGGAGAACAAGAGGACACGTGTATAAGTTATCAGTCCATACATGCCCTAAACAATTAGAAAATTTTGTTTTGTTAATAGGTTTGTTAAACATTGGAATGATTTGAGGGAGGATATGGCGAATGCTGGAAAAGTTAACGTTTTCAAAATGAAATTGGATTGTTTTATGAAGAATGTGGGTGTTAAGCATGCTTGGAAAAGCAGTGTATAAGTGGTTATGATTGATATGTATAAAAAAATCAAGTGGAAATATACTGACTCTAAACTTAATAATCTTGAATAAACTGCAAAAACTTGACAATAATAATAATGTAACCTGGTGAACTGGAGAAGTTATTCTTTTAACCCTTGAACGCTCATAATCACCAACACCGATGTTATAAAACTTCTATGATCTCTATATTTCTGACACCAGTGTTGTAGCTTCCAACGACCGTCAAGATGGAAGCTTCAACTGCTTCAAACACAAACTTTGTTGAACGTTTATTTGAATACCAACAGTGATAGCTTACAAAATGCATGTTACCACAGACAAACAAATGTCTTTTTAAAAAACACATAAAATTTTTAGCGTATAAATTTTCAAGAACTTGTTTCTAAGAACCATAATTCAAGTAGATAAAAATTCATTATTATGTTGTGAAGAGTTGTTTTATTTTATTTATTACATTAAAATTGAATATTTTTATTACTTTTTAATACTTCATTTTTTTATAATTCAATTATTTTATTATACCTTATTTTACCTATCCATCTATCTGTCCGCCTATCTCTCTATCTATTTATCCATCCATCTCTTTATCCATCCATCTATTTATCCATCCATCTATTTATCCATCCATCCATCCATCCATCCATCCATCCATCCATCCATCCATCCATCCATCCATCCATCCATCCATCCATCCATCCATCCATCCATCCATCCATCCATCCATCCATCCATCCATCCATCCATCCATCCATCCATCCATCCATCCATCCATCCATCCATCCATCCATCCATCCATCCATCCATCCATCCATCCATCCATCCATCCATCCATCCATCCATCCATCCATCCATCTTGTTTGAGCACACACCAATATTGTTGTTTGAGCACACACCAAACACACACACACAAATACACACACACACACAAATACAAACACACAATAGCACACGAGCATTTCGCCATACACAAACAAATGCATAATTTGTTTATTTTTGACACATTCTATCTACCATTCCTTACTCCCAGAACACGTCGTCGGGTTTGGTATTTCAAGACTTTATATAAAAGCACGCTCCCACTCGCTCCGTAGTTTCGTTAACAACCTAATAAGGACATCACATTGGTAAATTTGATCACGCCCCACCGACGTACAATAGAATTCACGTACGGCGGAGAACAATTGAGAAAAAATTAAAAATCCAATGTTTAATTAAAATCGCTAACGAAATAAATAAAAATTTTTAACCAATAAAATTTATAGCGGCGTCACTATTTTTTCCACTCGATTGCAAATTAATGTGGTTGAATAACTTGAAAAAGTTTATAAAAAGTTTTTAAACTTCGTCTAACTTAAAATGAATTTTTATTTAAAAACTGTCATTACCTACCTACCTACCTACCTACCTACCTACCTACCTAACCTACCTACCTACCTACCTACCTACCTACCTACCTACCTACCTACCTACCTACCTACCTACCTACCTACCTACCTACCTACCTACCTACCTACCTACCTACCTACCTACCTACCTACCTATCACTTGTGATTGTTTCGGAAACATTTAAATACATGTACTACCTACCTACATGCATGATACTAGAAGTCTATGGTTCAGTTCAATGGTTCTATGGTTCAATCTAGGACCAATAAAATTAACAAGTACGTTGAAGTGGATTACAAACAACAAAGAACGAAACTGTAATAAAATATCAATAATAATAAAAAACTATATCAATAATAATAAGCAGAAGAAGATGAAGAAGAAGAAGAAAAATAACAATGATGGCGATAATATAAATATGGAATATATTCTATTATACATATATATATATATATATATATATATATATATATATATATATATATATATATACACACACTCCAACCACATGTTTACTACCCTACGACACATATAAACAACATACCACATAACCAACTCATCTTTAACTTGCTTATCTCCTAAATATGATATAACGTGATAGAATAACATGACAACGTAAGAATCAGTGAAAAAGAATAACATCCGCAGTAATAAATAACTGCTAAAAATTTCAAGTGATAATAAAATTTTTACGATGATTTAATCACTAATTTTTTAAGTTCCTAAGCTAAGGGTCAACGAAAATCGAAGCCAAACGATATATGATATTATATATGTAATGTGATAATGTATATGTATAATGTATATTTATATGTACGTTTTAATACAACAATTCTATATAACTAACGATAGAGATATAAAATACACCGTAATTTATATGTACGGCTTTTTGTATAAAAACAGCGTTGGGTGTCTCAAACCGTGTTTCAGAGATAGCGATACGATACGATAGCGATACCCGAACCTAATCAAAAGAGCAGACGAGCAAGTTGTGAAGCTAGCCGTGGAAATGTCGAAAATCATCTGCCTCTTTCTTGCTCTCTTCATGGTGGCCAGGTGCTTCATTTGTATGTCTGGGATTGATTGCTTTTATCTTTTATCACCCATGGCTTACATTAGCAAAAACATAATATTACAAGTTATCAAAATCAGTGATAACCAATTGGACAAATAACTTACGAAGATAACTAAATTATTATAGAATATAAATTCGAAATTTTTTTTAAATAATCTCTGTTTTTAAATCAATTAATTTATGTGAGAAATCGATTAAAATCAATTATGTATAACATTTAATTTGTCACATCAGTTTGTCTTCAGCGCAGAAATCAAGTTGGCCAGAACTGCTGGGCAAGGTACTTACGGAGTCTCAAAATTATTTTTTATCATTATTTTATTTATTATAGTTAAAATTTATTTTAATAAACATTTAATTCCAATAAGTTAATGACGAAATTAAAAAAATTTTTTCAGACTGGAGAGCAAGCAAGAGCGGCAATATTGAAAGATAGACCCGATGTTACGGTATCTAATATTAGGACATTTTTCCAAAAAATAACTGTAAAATTAATTCAATTCGATAAAATTTAGTACAAATTTAAATTATGCTTGTGAAATACTTGTTTGTAGATTATTTAAATTTATAAAACTAAATAATCATATTAGCACCCATATTTTATGGCTCTGAACGGGAACAATAAATTCATAATTATAATGCATCCTTTTATTGTATAAATAATAATTATAAATAATAATAATAATTATTATTATTATTATTATTATTAAAACGGAACCAGGTTGAAGTACTTGCGGTAGATTCACCAGCGACAAATGACTACGTGTACAACAGAGTGAGGGTGGTTGTTGACCTTCAGGGAAAGGTCGTCATGACTCCTGTCATCGGGTGAATTGCATCTCCTTCGTCTCTGTTTACGTCAAAACATTGCTTAATAATTTACGTCATGTACTTACTAATGATTACTTGAAAACATTAAATTGTTATGCCGTTTTGAATTTTAATAATGTGACAACTGATGACGCCCTACTCCTTTTAATAAAAATTGTTATAATTTCAACCTTCGAAACTTGAAATAAATTGATTTCTTGCATTCAAAAATGTGTTGGCTTTTTTCATATTTCTCTCGATCCAACTCCAGACAAATATTTAAACATTAGCATTCAAATTTTCATGACACGCACATTGTTTGCTTTGTTGTAGTGAGTGATGGATGTCATAAATGGCGGGCATTTTTTCGCAGACAAGTAATTTTCAACGGTTAATATTAAAAGATGTCTAATGTAATTATTTTGACTCCAAACATTAGATTAGTCTGCCACATTGTACAGTATTACGTTGAAGACTGGTCAAGCTTTTACGACTGAGGTCAGTATGAACTTTTGAGTCAAGCGTCAATGAGCTCCGAAAATTGGCTGCTGCAATTGAGAGTCTTGCAGCGAAACGAGATGTTTTGAACGAAGAATGAACAAGATCTTTATGCTTTGACGATCTCAATCAATTTCGTTCAGGGCCATATAGTCCAAAACTGAATTTAAACCTTTTTCAAATAAGCCGGTGCTTCGGCATTTAGACAGATTTTTTTATCGTGAGAACCATTAAAGCTCATTTATCATGTAGCTAGAAATACTGCCAAATTTATAAACTCGAGCAACTAATCTTGCCATCGAGTTCGGAATGGACTGAATGGATGCCAGTTGACATTTTTGACAGCGCACAAAACAGGATTATAATAATCAATCTTTGTAAACAAAAATGTTCACCAGAGTTTTAGTTAAATTTTCCGAAAGATAGTTTGATCGCTCATACTTTATATAAAGTTTTAATAACCTTTATAGGTAGGCCAAAGTCGAGAACGACGTAACAATCAACAGGTGGATCTTTCAAGTCATTCACATTCGGAAAAATGCGCTAACCTTTTTCGATGATTTGTATGTACGTTGGGCGGAGGTTAATGAGGCAGACTGATAGCTAGGTGTCAAAAACTTTTCAAATTTTTTTCAATTTTGAGTTTGGTTTTATTTAGCCTTAGCTGTGTAGAACTCAATGACTGAACTATTAACTATACTTTAAAATTTAATAAATATGATAGAAGGGTGGATTTTAGTAGATATATTAAAATTAATAACAACAAGACTATCCTCTTATTATCCAACCTATGGTTTTCTAATAATTTCAGGGCTGTTTATTTATTTTTACATTGGTTAAGTTTGTATTTTATAAATTTTTAGCATTTGTTTCTCCATTTTCATACGATATACAGAAGTAAATCCGGTTCTTTTTGTTTTAGCTTTCATTATTAAGTTTCTAAGAAAGATTTTTGCGTAAAGTGAGTAGTGAGGCGATGATTTTTGCTACGTGTTATACTTATATTATATTAGATTATTATGTGAACACACTTTAATTAATTATAAAGTAAAGAAATAGAATAAAAGTTTCCTCTGCTGTGTTGAATGCAGTAGACTTAGTTGGTCACCGGATGTCATTATACAAGCTTTAACTCAATATAAAAAAAACTCAATATTTGTGGATGGAAACGCCGCATGGCCTCAGCCGTTTAAATGACTACATAAATCCAATAACGAGTTTTGGAGTCACATTGGATCCTCATCTTTCCTTTGAAAAACATATTAGTCAACTCAACTTTGCCAGCGATGTTTCTAGCAACTCCAAAGAATTAGATCAATCTGACGTTTTTAGACAGTTGAGTCACAAAAGCTCTCGTTTGTAGTTTTAGCTGTGGAAGAATTGACTACTGCAATGCGATTATGTTTGGTGTCAACTTATCCCTTTGTGATGATTTGCAGTCTGTTCAGAACGCTGCAGCAAAACTTGTTTCTGGTTATTCGAAATTCGATTCAATATCACCATTTATCAGGGATGATTTACGCAGGCTTTGCATGCCAGAAGGAATCGTTTTCAAACTAGCTCTTCTATTCAGAGATTGTTTTGCCGAAGTCGCTCCAACTTATTTGAAGGAGCAACTACAATTAATTTCAGAAATTGCAAATCGGAGTCTACTGAGGTTCTCCAATAATGGTGATCTTACGCTTCCTAAATTCAATTCGCCTCGTTTTGGGAAGAAAAGATTTTCTGTTTCATTTGCAAAAATCTAAAACTCACTACCTGTAGATTTAAGAAAACGTTTGAAAGATGATTTGTTTTGACATTCTCGAGTGAACCTAGCACTTCTGAAGTTATTCAATGGAGGAGATCTACAAATCCTTGGATACAGATAAAGACCAAACTGTTTTTACGCACGAGTTTGCTCATTCGGCAGTAGTGCCTCATATCTCGCGCCGTAACGTTATGGCCCGGCTTCATTTGAATACTGTTTGTCTGAAATTCCAGACTATATATGCTGAATTGAGATATATGGTCGAGACTATCAAATGCCAGACGGTGCTAGCGACTACTTACATAATGTGTGTAAGCCGTTCGTGTAGTGTGGATAGTACAGCCTTTGTGGCACGATTGTTTAATTAATAATGTAATCAGTTTCTGCTTATGACAAAGCTGCGAAATAACAAAAAAGCCTACCGGTCTAGTGTTATAGCTTAATTCTCTTTTAATATTCGGCAAATATTTTATTTAATAATTTAGTTTAAAAGTTAAATTATTTTTATATAATTAAAAATTTTTGCACAAATAATTTGATCAATATTGCTTTAATGTTACTCTTCTTGCTTAAGAGTAAAGTTAATAATTATAAAGATAAATATGAAACATTAAACTAATCTCAAGCTAGGCAAAAGCTATTTCCATTCATTGTGGCGGGTCGATCAAACTCGTCTCGCAATTTGTTTTTAGTTTAAAAATTAATTTAATATGAATAAATCTTTAAAAATGGTTCAAATGTTCAATTTTTAATATTATTACTGCTAAAGTCTGTTTTAATAAATCATTTTAAAGAGCATATTTTGCAATTTTTCTGTCAAATTTCAAGCAAGCTACTCCCAGCTGACCCAGCATCCTTGATCCTGATTCTCATTCAAGTAGGCAAGGCAGAAGATGTTTTTTTACTAAACTCATTTTTTTTTATTTAGTTTAATAATTAATTAGTGAATGAACTCTGTCTTTTAAATTTAAATAAAAATAAAACATATCAAACAAATAAGAAATATAATCATAATGTTAAAATAAAAGGTTAACGATTTATAATTATTAGTTTATAATTTATATTTTTAATAATGATATAATTATTGAATTTTTAATTTAAGCTTAATTTTAATAAAGATTTGATACTCAAATAATTCATTGTGTACTGTATTATGATTCTTGTAATTTTGAAAATTATTTTTCTGCCTTTGATATAAAAATCAGTTACAAAAAGACATGGCACAGCAGCAGCAAAAGAAACAACAGCAGGCAGCTGGGCAGCAACAAAATGAGGCAGATGATGAATCTGCTGGACCCCACTTGATTTCCAAATTAGAAGTATTTCCATTATCTTTAACCATATAATATAATTTGTTAACATAAGCCATCTTGATAAAATTTGATTTTATCGACTGCCCTGAGCCTTTTTATAATCAAATAATTATCATGTACTTAGAATCAGTATTATATAATTTGCATATACATATTTATGTTATGTATGTAGCACATACATATATTTATAAGTCATATTTTATTTAGAGTATTAGTGTGGCGGTCAAAAGAGTGTAATTTTGCTGTTTATCTTTACTAACTGAAACTATAATTGAATTAGGGAAATGGCATAACTTCTGCTGATGTGAAAAAGTTAGAAGAAGCTGGTTACTACACGGTCGAGTCAGTGGTTTTCGCCCCAAAAAAATTTCTGCTTTCAATAAAAGGCATTTCAGAAGCTAAAGCTGATAAAATTATGGTAGGTCATAAATTATTGTAATGAATTATCAGCATTAAAATTCTGACTTTTATATATGTTAAATTAAAATCAAAAGGCAGAAGCTCAGAAGATGGTTCCTTTAGGTTTCACAACAGCTACAGAGTTCCACTTGAAAAGATCGGAAATAATTCAACTTACATCTGGGTCCAAAGAACTCGATAAATTACTTAATGGCGGCTTCGAAACTGGTTCCATTACCGAACTCTTTGGTGAATTTAGAACTGGAAAGACACAAATATGCCACACATTAGCAGTCACTTGTCAGGTATATATTTAACTGCACCGGGCAATAATTTAATTATTCAATAATATTTAATTTTTTAATAATAATAATTATTATAGAATTTGATAACTTGAAAATGGTTACTTAGTTACCTATTGATGCCGGAGGTGGTGAGGGGAAATGTTTGTACATTGACACGGAGGGCACCTTCAGACCGGAACGACTTCTTGCTGTGGCAGAACGGTTGTTTGTTTATCAACTCCATGATATCATTAATATGGTTAAAATGTAACAATGCAAATGTAACAGTATTATGCTAGTATAATTTGATTGCTTTTGAACGCATGCCTTCTCTAATTTGGTGGTGGTCATGCTATTCAACTGATCATACTTATTCATAAATTATTTAATGTCTACAATAACTCATCTGGCAGGTATAATTTAAATGGAAATGATGTGTTAGACAATGTGGCCTATGCTCGCGCATACAACTCTGATCACCAGTTGCAACTGCTTGTCCAAGCTGCTGCCATGATGTCAGAATCTAGGTTGGTTGGCTGGTTGATTGGTTGGTTGGTTAGCTGGTTGATTGGTTGGTTGGTTGGCCTGTTGATTAGCTGGTTGATTAGTTGGTTGATTAGTTGGTTAACTGGATGGTTCGTCACCTTAAATCAGTTTTCATGCATCTAACATTTTTCATAGGTTTTTTGTTTGTTGTAACTTTTATTTTCAATTTTCGTATTATTTCAATATAATAATAAATTTTTTAATAAAAAAATGGAGATATGCTCTGTTGGTTGTGGACAGTGCAACAGCTCTCTACAGGACTGAATATTCAGGTAGAGGAGAGCTAGCAGCCAGGCAAATGCAGTTGGCCAGGTTCCTCAGAATGCTCCTAAGATTGGCTGATGAGGTTCTTTTTAGGATTTCTTAGTCAATTAATTAATTTATCGGCTTATTTATTTATTTTTTTTCTCACTATTTAATTTTTTATATTAAACGAATAATTTCTACTCTCATTAACAACAACTAGTTTGGGGTGGCGGTTGTGATAACGAACCAGGTGGTGGCCCAGGTCGATGGGGCTTCCATGTTCCAAGCAGACCCTAAAAAACCAGTGGGAGGCAACATCATCGCACACGCATCCACCACCAGATTGTCCCTGAGGAAAGGCAGGGGTGAGACGAGGATTTGTAAGATCTACGATTCACCATGTCTGCCCGAGTCGGAAGCCATGTTTGCCATCAATGCCGATGGTATTGGTGACGCCAAAGATTAACTATTTCTCAATAAATTTGTTTTTTTTATGTGTATAAAGTAAGACTTTTACGTGATTGAGAGGAAAAGTGTAGAAACGAACAACTTCTATTATCTATTATCTTCTATTATTTCATTATGAATGGCTGGTACACTTTGAAATGTTTAATATTTTTCGTTCATTCTTTATTTCTGTTTGTAATTAATCTGCCTTTTGTATATTTATTTGTGTCTACGTTTGCAAAATATTCGGTGATTCATAAAATTTATTAACGTCCCTGATGCTTTTTATCTATATGCCTTCGATGTATGGTTGGCCACAAGCAAGACAGATTGGAGTGCGTGCGTGTAGTTTATGTTTGTGAGTGTTGGACGTTTTAAATTTTCACTCTTTCGTTCTGAATTGAATTTGACTGAAAAATCATTACTTTGACAATCTTTTTTATTTGTGAGACGCAATTGCGTTCACTTTTTCTGCTCTTTTTTCCGGAATTTTCATCCAATCAGAATTTTAGGATGGGTGTTGTGTGGTCTTGCATATAAAGTTATCAATACAGATAGGTGGGTGGGCCAGAGAAGGTGCTTCATATCGAGACGTGGTGGCCTCAATGTTTTCTAATCTAATATTTCGTGTTTTTCGGGCTCAGCCGTTTGGCTGAATAATTGGGGTTGAACCCTGTATAGAATAAAGTGGGTAACAATGAGATTCGGTTTTTTTCTTGTTTATACTAGTGTTTTCCTGTCGTATTCTTATAAACTAAACTAGAAGTTAGAATTGCGTTGACATAACGTAAGGTTTCTGGTCAAGCGTTATATTTCTATTTCAACGTGTTCAACGATGGAACGTGTTTTTTTGTGCAGCTCGTGCAAGAATATTAAATAATTTTATTTGGTAAAATGTTGGTAATTAGCGTAGCAGTGGTTGGTTTTTATTATCGAGTAAACTTTCAAATGCACTCTCGTTACCGTGGCAACGCTTTTGTTTAGCATGTTTGGTTTCACGAAGTTTTACCATACCTACTATTGAATCAACAATCAACAACTTGAAAAAAATATTTTTTTGAAAATGTCATTGCCGAGTTTAAAGCCAAGCCATCATTCTATCATTACACAAGAAAATTCGAATTCACCTCTTCCAAATGAAAAATTATCTCTGGCAGGAAAGCATCAGAAATTTTCCTTCGAGCTATTTAGAAAGGATTTCGATGGCAATCCCGTAAAAGTTCACCTCGCTCATGCTCATAACCAGGAACCAGGTAATTAGTAAAACTGAACAGTAGAGTAGACAAGATGATAAAGTCTTTAGGTGTTCTGGTAACGTAGCAGTGTACTATCTTGTGCGTGTAGCAAATAATTGCTTGGTGTTCTGTTCTGGTCATATACATAGAACCTAGTTCCGGTGATGTTGAGTAAAGTTAAAAATTTCGCATAGCAAAATTAGTTGTGATTGTCATAATGCTTCACGAATGCGTCATAATTTTGTGCAGCTTAACAACGTTGTAGAAGCTGGCATTTGGAAAGGCCTCAATTAATTAAATCGTTGTAAAGTGATGGATATAAAGGGCCGTGGGGGCGCTTCCCCCTTCCCTTTGTGAGCTTTTTTTTGTATAAAAAGTTAGTAATGGTGGTTTTTTTTAACGAAAAAAGTAGTGTTTGAATAAATTTTTGAAGGAAAAATTGGTATTTCTAGAAAATTTGATCCCCCGTCGAAAAATTTGCCCTCCCCCAGCTGAACATTAAAAAATTTTTTAAAAACTTGTGAAGATCTTCCCGGTCGTCAAGCACTTTTGAAAATCTTGGCCGCTTCGTCAAAGTCATCTAGATCCGCCACTGCCCCTACACTAACAATACCATACTGATTTTTTATGAGTTAAATTTGCAGTAAAAAAGCAAATTTCAAGTTTTAAAAATCATTCCATTATTATGATAGTTTCTATTCATTATTGATAAAATTTTCTACAATTGAAAAAAATGAAGATGTTCACGAGACGGGCGTTCCAGAAACTGTGAACTGGACTTGTGAGGAGGTGGCCGATTGGGTCGAACGCATCGGCTTTCCACAGTACCAGGCTGGCTGTCTCAGTAGTTCGTCACTCAACCAACTCCACAATCAATTGATCAATCATCGATTAATTAATCAATCAATCAATTTTCGATCATCAATCGGTATATTATGAATTCTTTTTTCAAATATCACTCCAACAAACTAAACAAGCCACTCAGGAAATAATGCATCAACTACATTCCACCATTCACCCACTAAACACGCCAACAGACATTAATTTTATTAATTAGTTTATTTAGTAATTTATTTAGTACATCCGTCCAATTTTGTGAACTTAATTACAGCGTGGACTATAAACTTGTGTTTTGATATTATTATTATTTAATCAATTAAATATCTAATTTATTAAATTTATTGAAATTATTCAGGAATGTTTCACGAATAACTTCATCAACGGCCGACGTTTGATCCTCATCAACTCATCCACGCTAACAAAGTTAGGAATCCACGACTTCGAACACATCAAAGTTACGAACGTTTCTGTTTGTTTAGCAAAACGTGTCAATATCCACAATTTTCAATAACTGTTACGTAAATATTGATAATTAGTAAGAAGAAACAATTTTATTACCATTTTCAGGCTTTTTTTTACCAAATATTTATTAAAATATCATAAAAAAAAGTTTTTGGCAAGCTCGATTCGACGGTTGATTAGGGTGCCCTTCGTGTCTGGCAACCACAGCATTGCAGACCCCCACACCAATGCACTTGGTTAGATGCCTCGTTTTCATTGGTTGGATGGTTGTGCATTGGGTGAATTAATTAATGTGATTGGTCGATAAATTTGGCGGTTTGATGGTCATTTATCCTGATTGGCTGATGTTTGATAGACCAATTAATGTGACTGATTGGTTTAAGAAAGGTTAAAATGATCAATTAACGTATTTGGCTAGTTCGCTCATTGGATAGATTAATTAATCAATTAATTAATTAATTAATTAATGTGATTGGTTTGTCTGTTTTTCGTTAAGCTAAATAGTTGGTGGGCTGGTTGGTCGGTCGGTCGATTGGTTGGGCGGTTGGTTGGATGACTGATTGGGTTATGAAAGTGTAATCAAAATAATAATAAACAAATAAACCAATGAATTAATTGATGAATGAACGAATAAATGAATGAATACACGAACGACTGAATAAACTAATTAATTAATTAACTAACGAAGGAATAAACGAGCGAATGAATTGATTAATACACGAATAAAAGCTTGAATCTTCTTAAATTAGTCATTAATTGTATTATGTAAAAAAATTTCTAATAAGTTAACGTTTAATTAACTTTTTTTAATTATCTAATTAGTCGAATTAATTAATTTGGTAATAATTTTAAATAAATTGAGGCGTGTTCTTGGAACAGAAGTGCATGACAAAAACCATTCCGGATACTATATCGTACGAAGATATCCTCAGTCAGTTTCATGATATCAAGACGGAACCACCATTACATAATATGATGTGATGTTGTGACGTGATGATGTCATAGAAATGAGATGACTGTGCTGTCACGATTATGTTGTAATGGGATGTTGCGTAATGATACTGTGATGAAGACGTAATTATGTGGTGATGATATAACGATGAGGTGTTCTGATGATATACACCATCAAGTTACATTTTTCGATAGTGCAAGTGATAATATGATGTCATCATCAACTAACAACAGGCCAGTGATAATGATGATGATTATGGTGAAGATGATGATGATTATGGTGAAGTTGATGAATGTGGTGAAGTTGACAATGATGGTCATGTGATTGCAATGTGTCGTGTGATATCTATACTTAATGTCATGTGATATGTTAGATAATTTGGTATGCTGTTATGATACGGTAATATGATGGTGATGAATTAATTTTTTATCTAACCATTCTTTTTTCTGATACATTTTAATTTTTCAATTTTATTTTAGCCATTTAAATTTTTCAAATAGTATATCATTTTTTGATTCATTTTTACCAAGAAAATGTTTTCTATTGCAACTATTAGTTTATTCAATTGTTCCAAAACCGTCCGTCTATTCATCTATCTATTCATTCATTCCATTCATTCAATCATTCAATCAATCATTCATTCATTCATTCATTCATTCATTCGTTCGTTCGTTCGTTCATTCATTCATTCGTTCATTCATTCATTCATTCATTCATTCATTCACCCTCCTTTCTTCCATCCATCCATCACTCCGTCTGTTTACATCCACTTATCAATCGTTAGATGTCGTTTTCTAAAGCATTAAAATGTGTGAATTTGTTTGAGTTCGTCATCACTTTATGCCGTTCGTTCGTCCGTTCGTTCGTTCGTTCTCACGTCCGTTTGTTCATTTCTTAATTGTTTGTTCATTCCTTCATTTGTTCGTTCATTCTTTTATTTATTTTTTATTATCAGTTCACCAATTATCAACTAATAAATCAGTTAATCGTTCTATTCGTTCGTTCGTTAAGTCATTCATTTACTCATTCATTCATTCATTTATTCATCCATTCATTTATTCACCCATTCATTTATTCATTTTTTCATTCATTCAAAATTCCTTGATGATTCTTTCATTCATTTAATTATTTAATCAATAAACTGTGCGAATTGATGATAAACACACACACATACACACGTACACACACATACACGCACACACTCACACACACACGTACAATCACGTACATATCTACAATCACACACGCGCACAAACACGCGCACACACGCGCGCACACACATACATTCACGAACACAGACGGCAAGTTTTTGATTATTAAGATAATTCTTTATGATGATTTTTTATATCCTTTCCGTATATCAACAAGACCGATGATTTCGACAGCACAAAACTGGTGGTTTTATGGAAGTGAAAATCTCTCTCTCTCTCTCTCTCTCTCTGTCTCTCTTTCTTTTTCTCTTTCTCTTTTTTTCTCTCTTTTCCTCTGACTTTCTTTCTTTCTCTCTATATCCTTTTCTGTTATTGCTTTCATGTTTGTATTTTATTTTGATTTTATGTTTGTTTTTGTTTTTATGTTTTTCAATTCCTTCGGAATGATGATGCGATGATGATGATGATGATTGTGACGTTGGTAAAGACAATCGTGATGATGATTGATGATGATGATTGATGGTGATAGTGATATTGATAAAGATGATGATGATGATGTTATCATCAACAAAAATGATGATGGTGATAAATGTGTGATGAAGATGGCTACGATACAAATACAAAGAAGATGAAAGTGATGACGACGATGATGATGAGGAGGAGGAGAAGTATGATGACGACGACGACGATGATGACGATGATCACGGCATCATTATCATCATCAAGCGGCATGTTTTTACATATTACCCCGGCAATTAACTTGTAATCATAAAAAAAGTTGGTTTCTCATTCCTTCATTCTCTCGTTCTCTCGTTCTTTTCAGTTATCTTATGCGATATGATTTAGGCTATAAAGATCAAAAAGACGATGATGGGAATGATGATGTTGATGATGACGATGATGATGGGAATGATGATGTCGACGATGATGATGATGATGATGACGATAATGAAGATAATGATGATGATGGAGATGGTGATTATCAATTATGAGATTATTATGATTATCATGATTAAGATGATGATAGTGGTTATAATGATGGATATGTTGATAATGATGGCGATGATGGTGATGATGGTGAAGATAACCATGCTGATTGTTGTAAGAGTAATGGTGATAATGATGATGAGGAGGGTGTTAATAATTACGATATTATGATAATGAGGATGTTAATTAAGATGATGATGGTGATGATGATAGTGATGATGGTGAGGGCGACGATGATGATGATGAGGATGGTGATGATAGGGCATCACTAAAGATTACAAAATGGTGCGAAAATTTTGTTTTATTATTATTATTGTTGTTATTATTATTATTATCATTATTATTATATTTATTTTTATTAAAGTTATTGTATGGATAATCATGATAAAGACTAATGATGCAGAACATATTGCGGGACAATGAGAAACAAGAAAGTCAGAAGAATGAAAAGATGATGTCCATGAAGATGATGGTGAAGATGAGGAAGAGGAGGACGATGATGATGGTGGAGATGGGGAAGATGAAAATGATGGTGAGGATGAGGATGAGGAAGATGAAAATAATGATGATGGTAAAGATGAAGACGAGGAAGATAATGAAAATGAAGATAAAGCTGATGGCGATGATGAGAAAGATAAAAATGATGGAGAAGATGAGAAAAATGAAGATGCTAAGATGCTAGAGAAGATGAGGAAAATGTAGATGATGGTGGAGGTGAGAAAGATAAAGAAGATGATGATGATGAAGGCAGGTGAGGATGATTATGATGTTAATAATGATGATGATTATGATGATTGCGTCGAAGTAATGGTGATGATGCCGAGGTGATGATGGTGAAGAGGATTTCTATGATAATAATGATAATGACTACTAGGATGATTATAAAACTTAATGGTATAACAAAAATAAAGCCAATGATGATGCTGATAATGATGACGACTACGACGATGATGATGAAATAGGACGGTGATGAAGATGATTAAGTAAGAGAATTGAGGAAAAATTATAATGTAGAATAATTGATAAACATGATGATGATGAAAATGACGACGATGATAATGATGATAACGATGAACATGAAACTCACCAAGTTATCATCACCTCAGCATAAACACCATTGTAACAATCAAACAGGTAAGCTTTGTATAATTCATCGTAAAAGTCTTGCTATGATCATTATGAACTTATGTTGTTCAAAAATCTCAACATACATACATACAGACATACAGACATACATACATACATACATACATACATACATACATACATACATACATACATACATACATACATACATACATACATACATACATACATACATACATACATACATACATACATACATACATACATACATACATACATACATACATACATACATACATACATACATACATACATACATACATACATACATACATACATACATACATACATACATACATACATACATACATACATACCATCATCATTAATTTCTTTTGTAATTAATATACCGGTTAATAAATTTAAACATAAACAAAAAATTATCAACAGTTATTTAGTTATTTAACTGCGATGTTTGATACGCAAACAAACAAACAAACACACAAACACATACATACACATATATTTATATTTATATATATATATATATATATGTGTGTGTGTGTGTGTGTGTGTGTGTGTTTATATGTGTCATAAATAAGGCGTGAAGTATTATTATTATTATTATTAATTTAAGGATCTCCGACTTCAAATGCAATAAAAAAACACGTCATCGTTATTTATTATTATCGTCATTTGTAATAATAATTATAGCAATAATAATAATAATAATAATAATAATAATAATAATAATAATAATAAGATTTTTTTAAAATATTATTTGCGTATGTTGAATGCTGTTTTAATTTTTAATGTAAAATGAAACTTAACCGGCGTTTTGTTTAGAGATAGATGTGATGATGATGAAGATGAAGATGATGATGACGACGATGATGACGATGACGCTCAATCTCAATGAAATATCATCATCATCATATCACATCATCATCATCATCATTGTCGCATAATCATCAATATTATCATCATCATCATTATCGTCATCATTATTGTCATCGTCATCATCACCATCGTCGCCATCATCATCATCATCATCTTCGTCGTCGTCAGCCAGTGAGTCCCATTGAGACATCAAACGTGATGAAATATACCAACTGTAATACGACACCAACGCACATTAATAATAATAATAATAAAAATAACAAAAACAATAATAATGATGAGGATGATAACGGATATGATGAGGATGATAATGGTAATGAATAAATAAATAAATTTATCTAAAAATGATGATGCTGAAGATTATGATGATGACACGCCGATGTTGATGATGACATCGTCATGACGATGATGACATCATCATATCATATTCCACACACACACACGCACACGCGCACACACACACACCACATACAAGACTACTGATGATGATGTCGACGATAATGATTAAGACCGTTCAATTAATTTACCATCTTGAATTTTTCATTTGGTAATTGGTTGCAGCAACCTATGAAGCTAACAAATGTGATTAAAAATGTAGTCGACTTTTTTGAACAATCAATCCAATTCATGATGACACCCACGTACAGACAAACAAACAAGAACATAGACAAACAAACAAACGAACGAACGAACAAACGAACGAACGAACGTCAAACAAACATAAAAACAAAACAAACATACAGGCAAACAAACAAACGGACGGACAGACAGACGAACATATATACATACATACAGACAAACATATATACATACATACATACATACATACATACATACATACATACATACATACATACATACATACATACATACATACATACATACATACATACATACATACATACATACATACATACATACATATTTACATGATTTAATTGTTCATACCGTTGAGAATTTGCTAAAGTTATCTTGCATCAGATGATGAAGAAAAATTCTTAATTCATCTCCATTACAATTTGCAATTGTTAATTATTCTGTTAGCAATCACTGCTAATTGTTATTAATATTATTATTATAATTAAGATAATAATAATAAATAATTATAACATTAATAATAATTATTATTATTAAATATTATTTCGTTACCTTCGACAAGATATTAATTTTTCCCTTTTCAAGTTATAACAAATGTGTGTGTGTTTAATTTTTTTCTAATTAAATTTGCGAGTTAATGCCGTTCTTAGCCGGCTTGAAATAGCTCCTCTCTATAGCTGATGTTGGTTCAGTCAACTTTCAAACTTTCCAGCTCTTTGACTCAGTCGGACTTTATTTGGCGATGCATTTTTATTTACAATGCGGTCAACAACTTGTTAATTATTTTTCAAATTTAATGTGTATTTGTTGACGTGTTTGTTGCTTGTTTGTGTTTGCTTGTTTGTGTTTGTTTGTTTGTTTGTTTGTGTTTATTTGATTGTTTGTCTGAGCAGCCTATTCATCAATCGCATACACAAATGTCTTATCTGATGTTTTCTAACTTTTTCGAACTGGAAAGTCATTTGAGTTATTATTCAAATTATCTCAATCTGGCTGCCCGTGAAAAATTAACACGATAGCAATAAATGTGAAATAATTTGAATAAATACGAGATCCTGTAAATTCATTCTTAAAATATTTTATTCTAACTGGTAGGCACATTCCTGCAAGAACTGTGCGTAAAATTCACAGCTGTGTTTAATTTCACAGGATTGGCAATAAAATAAACTCATTTCCGCAACTAATTTAACAACTAGTTTAATTTTTTTCAAATTTAAATCTGGTTTTAAATCAATATATAATAATCATCGGCAGTGTTTGCACTAGATGGCTTCCAACTACCTGCCGGAGGATGATGATGATTTTTTGGCACTTGTGGATGAACTCTTGAGTTACGCTGCACGCATCGAACGTCTTGAGAAGACTGTGAAAGTCGAAGAAGCTGATGAAGACGAAGCAGCTGAGGCAGCTAACGAAGACAAACCAGCTAAGTATAACACAGCAGCTATAAAAGACACATCAGCAAAAAATAGCACAGCAGCAAAGAGTAACACAGCAGCTAAAGATAACATAGCAGCTAAGGATAGCACAGCAACTAAAGAAAGCAAAAATGCTAAAGATAACACTGCATCTAAAAAAAGCAAAGAAGCTACGGATGACACAGAATCTAAAGAAAGCAAAGAAGCTACGGATAACACAGCAACTAAAGAAGTCAAAGAAGCTAAGGATGACACAGAATCTAAAAAAAGTGAAGAAGCTACGGATAAAACAGCAACTAAAGAAAGCAAAGAAGCTACGGATAACATAGTAGCAGCAGCAGCAGTACCAGTCCAAAATATTGACCCGAACGCTGGTGATCAAAGAAGCAAGTTCAATAAATTATTGGACTACCACAAAGAAACGAAGGAGAAATTGAAAGACTTGAAGAAGATCATAGATCGCTACACGCACAGAGAGACGGACATGCAGGGAGTGAAGATTCAAGGCGATGCGCATACACTGTCTGCTTTTTGTTATACCCTGCTGGAAAACAATCACAAATTAGAACATCATTTGAAAGAATTCCACAGTAATTTTATCGCATTAATTCGCAAAGTAGCTGAGATGCGAAGGAAGTTTTTACGAACCTCTAATCAGAAAACGACCGGCAGAGTGAGGCCTGAGAGGTTGGCTGAAAGACTTGGCAAAATGTCGCTGACAGCAGATGACTCAAAAAAAAGTCCGTCCAAATCAGCTGGAAATGTGGAAGCTACGAGCGCAGCTTCCTCGGACACTGAAAGAGATCGTGGAAATGTACTGTCGCCAGGAAAAGGCAGGCCGAAGAAACGTTAAGAATGCATTAATTACGTAATAACAAATAACAATATCGCAATAATAACACTGCAGCATAATGATAATATTAACACATAAATAATACAAATAATAACACTTTAACAACACAACCATATCGGGACACGACATAACTACAACACAAATAAAACAACTACAACAAAATTAACAACAACAACAAAATTAACAACAACAAAAACACAAGTAGATGGATTGACGTTTTTATAAGTATTGATAAAGTTTGTCGGTTGTTTTATCATTAATTTACGTGTAGTTTTTTAAACTATGGACAGGACCTGTCGTGCAAATGGTCTTCTTGTTGGCGTTAACAACTAAAATAATAATAATAATAATAATAATAATAGCATGAGATACTTTTTGATTTTTGATAAAGTGACATTTTATATCGGCTCATTACTTCAATTTACCATTTTATTATTTTTGTTATTATTGTTATTATTATTATTATTAGTAGTAGTAGTCTTAGTATTATATATATATATATATATATATATATATATATATATATATATATATATATATATATATATTATCATTATTATCAATATTATTTTATTATTATTATTCACTCATTCATTCTAAATGAATTATTGTAAATTGCGATTACTGTTGGTTTTAACTTTTTCATATTTCAATTTTATATTGATTATTTTGTTGCGTTTTGCAATGTAATTGAGGTGCGCTTAGCTTAGGCAGGCACTCACGCCACACACACACACACACACACACACACACACACACACACACACACACACACACACACACACACACACATACACATACATACAAACACACACGCATACAAACACACACACACACAGACACACATTTTTACACCTTATACGCTTGTGTGTGTGTGTGTGTGTGTGTGTGTGTGTGTGTAAATGTGTTTATCTAATATATGTATGAGTGTGCATATTGGTTTTTCATACCTACAGATAACAATTTTAAAAAATTTTTGAAAAATATTTTAATCAGATGTTGCAAGAAAAAATTCATACAAGTGTTTATTGTTGTTCAGTTGAATTAATAATAACTTAAAAATGAGATAACAAATAAATAAGAGACATTAGATATGCCAACAGAAGCCTTTGATTAGATACTATCTACGTTAATAACACACACCACACACACACTCACACAAACATTCACACACACACACACACACACTCACTCACACAAACACACACGACAATTGTTTTAAATGATTTCAAGCTCGAGATAGAAAAAGTTCCGTCCAAAAATTTTCGCACCAGCAA
>NW_008705398.1:5117686-5120366 GCF_000326865.2 Helobdella robusta | reverse complement strand
ATGTATGTATGTATGTATGTATGTATGTATGTATGTATGTATGTANGTATGTATGTATGTATGTATGTATGTATGTATGTATGTATGTATGTATATATGTATGTATGTATGTATGTATGTATGTATGTATGTATGTATGTGTGTGTGTGTGTGTGTGTGTGTGTGTGTGTGTGTGTGTGTGTGTGTATGTATGTATGTATGTATGTATGTATGTATGTATGTATGTATGTATGTATGTATGTATGTATGTATGTATGTATGTGTGTGTGTGTGTGTGTATGTATGTATGTATGTATGTATGTATGTATGTATGTATGTATGTATGTATGTATGTATATATTGATATTACGCGCATGTTTTGTATTAATGATCGTATTTTTGTTTGTGTAATTTGATACGTCGTCGTCTCATCCGCTTACTTTTCAATACTACCATGTCTTCTGTATTTTATTGTATTGTATACTTTGTATGTGTCTGGTTTGTATGCGGTAAGTTTGTATTATATGCTGCATGTTTGTATTGTGTGTTTTATGTTTGTATTGTATTTCTGTATGTATGTGTATATATATGTTGTTGTATGGTGGTTTGCTCGTTTTTATGTTGCTTAAGACTGAACATGTCGTTCGATTTGTCTGTTGTGTATTGTTTGTTGCTTATTTGTTTGTTGCATCTTTTGTGATGTATGCCTTGTATTGCCTTTGTATGTTTTAAATTGTATATAGTACGCTGTATGTTTTGTATTAAATATTGTATGCTTTGTATTTCGTGCTGTATATCAAATGTTTGATGATGGATGTTGTGAGGATATGCGTGCCTGCCTGCCTGCCTGCCTGCTACCAGCCAAACCAGTGCTTATTTTAGCGAATGATTTGTGCTGTTTCTTAGATTAACTGTGTGTCTGTGTGCGTGTTCGTGATGTGTTTGTTCGTTTAATTGCATGTTTGTTTGTTCGTTCGTTCATTCGTTCGTTTGTTAGTTTATAGGTTTATTCGTTTGTTAGTTTGTAGGTTTATTCGTTTGTTTTTGTGAGTTGTGTTTCTTTATGCTCTCTTGTATTTAGAAGGCGTTCTGTACTTTTTATATTATTAAATGAAATGAATAATATTAATTATTCTCTATTGTATGTTTTAAATTGTATATAGTTTTCAAGGTTGTCAACAACACACACATACACACCACACACACTCCACACACTCAGAGAAAGAGAGAAAAAGAGAAAGAGAGAGAGAGAGAGAGAGAGAGAGAGAGAGAAAGAGACAGACAAACATACAGACACACATCGCATGTGAATATGTCAACACGCATAAAACGCGCCACACACATTGTATGTTATGGTATGTGATAAGCGGGTTTCTCTTTGCGATCGAATCCAAACCCTGCCGGTCGTCTTAACTGTTAAACCATGTTGCCGATTTATTAGTTTAGTATTTTGTACTGGTTGTTTAACTCGAAAAATTTAAACAAAATTTACTTCAGCCAGCACCGTAGCAATAATTTTTGTTGCTAAATACGGTTTTGTTTTGTTTGCTGTTTAGTATAATTTGCATCTGCGTGTGTGCAGTGACGTAGCGGGCAAAACTGACCACTCTGGTGCCCCACTCTGGTCTGGCACCCCCTCCCCACGTAAAATGAATTATTCCAAGATGAACACAAAAAATGATTATGAGTAGAATTATGCCATAGAAAGAGGCAACGTATTTCTATTTGTCCAGTAATACTTATTTGAAATTTATTAAACTAAAATCGTTTTAAATCATTTTTAAACGCCAATCAAATTCACGCACACACACACACACACACACACACACACACACACATATATATATATATATATATATATATATATATATCATTTTTGTTTATCGCCGGATATATATTACAATGGGTAATTATAGTAATTATAAGCAGAACCCGATGTTATACAAAATGTAGTCCTCTAAAATACATTAAAAACGCGATTAATTCAAATAGCATGTCAAATATAATTAAAATGATAGATAACATTGATATTATCTTGAATATTATTACATACGAACCGTCCAGTATTTTTCTATACCCGACAGAATGTATCTCTCTTATGTTTTTGAGCAAATAAAAAGAATAAAAATTGCACCTTACATTCCTCGCTATGTCACTGTGTGTGTATGTGCATGTGTTCTTTATTTCAATTTCTTTGTCGGTTAGTTCTGTTTAGTAGCATTATACAAATGTTATCTAAACCGGCTCCGCACGGTTCTTTACTTGAATCATCGTTATCATTTTGAATATCATCACCACTGTCACTCATTTTGATGATTGAACATTTGTGATTCATCATACCTCGTCAATAGCATCATCATCGTCGTCATCATCACCCTCATAGTCATTGTTATTTCAATAATCTCTAAAGGAATAATCTCTCTCTCTCTCTCTCTCTCTCTCTCTCTCTCTCTCTCTGTATATATATATATATATATATATATATAAATAATATGAACGCGTTGACGTTTCATCACCACCATCATCATTATCCTCATCATCATCCCAAACACTATCATCATCATCATCCACCACCACTACTACTATTACTATTATTACAACAACTATCACAGTCAATAATGATGATCATGATGATTTTTTTTTATGATCATCATCATTATTACCGTCATCTTCATCATCATACTTTTTTTTCTTCTTCATC
>NW_008705398.1:5108416-5113906 GCF_000326865.2 Helobdella robusta | reverse complement strand
GAGATGATGATGAACATTTTTAGATAGATCGATTATATTTTATAACAACAACAGAACAACAACAACAATAACAACAATAATAATAACAACAACACAAGCAGCAATAACAACATTAATAGTTACTTAAAACATCAACAAAAACAACAACAACAAAAACAACAACATGAACACATGATATCAACATTTTTCGCTACATCATCATCAACAACAACAACAACAACAGCATCAACAAAGACAACAACACTAACAACAAATTCCTCATAATCACGCCGCTCCTTACACGTGAATGTATCGCAGACATTCCCGCGCAAGCATAGACCACTAACTACACACGTGCGTAATAACTTCAAATCATCATATGTGTGTTTGCTTTATTGAATTAATTATCGAATTAAATGAATACATTCAACATAATCACGCAAACAATTAAACAAAAAGTTAAACAACAATAACAACAGCAACAGCAGCAGCAACAACAACAGCAGCAGCAACAGCAACAACAGTAGCAACAACAGCAACAACAGCAGCAACAACAACAACAGCAGCATAAACAATTATCTCAGCAAACACAAACAAAAACATAAACAACAGCCGCAAATCGGATAGCAAATTAAACAAATTTTTTTTTAAATTTTCAAGATTAAACAAACACATAAATAAACGAATACACATTCATATACATGTACTCGCGCACGCACGCACACACACACATACACGACATTTTTGTCGGCAAATGAGATTATACACTCATTTCATAAATCTCTCTCTCTCTCTCTCTTACTTTTTCTCACTTTATTGCGTTCCCTCAATATTTTTTTCTCTATTGTCTTCTTTTCTTTTACATTTTACTTCCTCTCTCTCACTCCCCGTCCCTTTCTCTCTCTCTCCCTCTCTCTTTCCCTCTTTCTCACTTCTTCTCACTTCCTCTCTCTCACTCTCTCTCACTTCTTCTCTCTCGCTATCTCTCACTCCCTTTCACTTCTTTTCTCTTCCTCTTTCTTTCTTTTTTCTTCATCCTTTTTTTCTCATTTTTTCCATTCCGCTTTTCTTCTTTTCTTTTTTTTTTTAAATTTCTACATTCTCTATCCATCCTCTCCCATTTTCCTCCTCATCTCATTTAAATCGTTCATGCTATTGAATTAATTGTTATCATCTAACTCTTTGCAGGTTTTATGCAACATTAATCGTTGTCAGTAGTGAATATTTGTTGTTGTTGATTTGTTGGTTGGTCAGTTGGTTGTTTGACCGATTGGTGGGAGGGTCAGTCGGTCGGTTGGTTGATTGGTCGATCGTAGGTTGATATCAGTTGATTACTTATTGTTTGATTCCATGTATGTATGAATGTATGTATGTATGTATGTATGTATGTATGTATGTATGTATGTATGTATGTATGTATGTATGTATGTATGTATGTATGTATGTATGTATGTATGTATGTATGTATGTATGTATGTATTATTATTATTTATTTTATTATTAAGAAACATTTATTAAACGCTAATTAAACAATTTCATAAGCGTTCTCTCAAAAACAAAAAAAATGTCTTCAGTTCTTTTTTAAATAAATCCAGAGAAGTTCCCGATCTTCTTAACATAGGTGGAAGGTTATTCCAAACAGAGGGACCAGCCACGGCAATGTCCCTAGAACCAACTTGCAAACGCGTGACTGGCACCCTTAGCAGATTCAAATCATCCGACCTGAGATAGGAAGATGATACTGTTTGTTTTTTGGTAAATTTATTTTTCATGTATTCAGGTGACATGTCATTTATAGACTTGAACATGAGAACTGCAATTTTAAAGACTATCCTTTTGTTAATTGTCAACCAGTGTAGTTCATTCAAAATCGGTGTCACGTGATCATACTTCAAACCACCAGCAACGAGTTTTGCAGCTCTGTTCTGCACCGACTGAAGGACGGCAACTGATGATTCCGGCAATTTGTAGAACAAACTGTTGCAGTAGTCCAAACGAGATGTGATGAAGGCGTGGACCAACGTTTCCAAAGTAGGTCTATCCAACGAATGTCGAATTTTATACAGAGATAAGACTTGATGTAGAGATCTTTTTGATGTGATTTTTCATTGATAACTTGTTGTCAAGCAAAACACCCAGGTTGGAAGCAGTATCAGCTAATGGTATATCAACATCTCCTATTTTAACAGAACTAAAATCAATTTTCAGCAATTGCTGCCACGTTCCAACCGGAAGTAATTGAGTTTTGCATTCGTTTAGTTTTAACAAGTTTGATGACATCCAACGTCCTACCTCTGATAAACATCCGATAAATCTCTCAACTTCAGTTTTGAACAAACAAGGAGAACTAGTAACCAGCACCTAAATATCATCTGCAAATGCATGGCAGACATATCCGTAGGAGCTGATTATTTTGGTAATTTTCGACGTGTACTGGAGAAAAAGAACGGGTCCCAAAACTGAGCCTTGAGGTACCCCTGACGTTATGATGGAAACCTCTGATACTGAGTCATTAAATGAAACCTGTTGTGTCCGATTTGATAAATATGATTCAAACCATCTATATACATTATTCGTTACCCCGTAATTTTGACGCAGTTTTGCCAGAAGAACATCATGGTTGACGCAGTCAAACGCTGCCGACATATCCAAAAACGATAGTAATGATATTCTCTGAGCATCTGCAGCGGCGAATAAACTTGATAGGACATTCAATAATGCAGTTTCGGTTGAATGAAACTTCCTTTATCCTGATTGATTGAGAGGCATTAAATTGTTTTCTGTTAGATGATTCAACAAAAACTTGAGAACAACGCGCTCCATGATCTTTGAGATAAACAGAAGGCTGGATATCGGCCTGTAACTTGCAACATCGTTGACATCACCATTGGCTTTTTTTAAAATCGGGACAACCGTAGCATGTTTGAACCCAGCAGGAAATTTACCCAACCTCAGGCAGAGATTGAAAAAACTTGTAAGAAAGTAGATAAACAAGTGTATATATTTCTTAAAAATATGCGTCGGAAAAATATCTTGTGAACTTGTTTTTGAAGGAGAATTCATTATGATGTCTTTAAGTTCGGTTTCTGTTATTTCTGGAAAATCTGTCAATGAAACAAGATTTGTAACATGACTGTGATGTGCTGACGGAACCAAAACGTTGGTAGACATTATAATTTTGTTGATCTTGTCTGTGAAGAACTGCATGAATTGAGAAGCTTTTAGGTTGATATTATCATCGGATTTTTTACTTTGTTTATTTCTACACAAAACCCTGTTCACAATCTGCCAACGATTTTTGGAGTTGTTGTTAGCTTTGACCAAATTTTTCCAGTAACTTGAAAGTTTTTTAGAATAAAGTTTATTTCTTTCTGACAAAGAAACCAACCAGTCATTTCGATGATCAGTCGTCGAGTGATTTCTATATGACCTCTCCATCCGCCTGCAAGTTAGTTTAGCCCGTCGACAATCATCATCAAACCAAGGTGCCATACTCTCTCCTCTGTCATAAATCAAACGCCAAGGCACAAGTCTGTCGACAATTTTTTTTAACTCGTCGTTAAACATTTTTAATTCAATCTCGACATCGTTACTCTGACAAGGCCCAGAGACTGGAAAATCCAAAACAGCCCTAGCCAGTTGATTTCCGTCCAGACTTTTCCATGACCTGACATGTCTCGCAGTTATTTTACGAAATGTCTGAATCAATGTTTCAACTGTTATTAAACTATGGTCAGACATCACACCGCTTGGAAATATTTTTATGTTGGTAACAGGAAAGTCACAAGAACTGATTACCAAATCCAAAGTACCACCCAACACATGTGTTGGTTCGTTAATGTGGTTGACTAACTGGAAGGTTTCAAATACCTCACCCAATCGGATGGAATATGGATCATCAGTTCTTTCGAGATGTACATTAAAATCTCCCATGAGCAAAACGTTAGAACCCAAGACTGTAATCTGCTATAAAACTGAAACCAGTTCTTGAAAAAAAAACAGACAGTTGTGCTGAGCCAGGTCGATATATAGCAATCAGAATGAATGTACTTCCGTTGACCCAAAATTGGATAGCAACAGCTTCAAGTGTAGTAAGTTGTGGAAGAATTATTTTTTGGTACTTGAATTCTTTACGAAAGTAGACTATCAAACCACCGTGACCTGGATCATGCTGCCTAACAAAATCAACAAACTGATATCCAGCAGGCATGGCCAGATTGATAGAAATATTCCCAGCCAACCCGTGCCATGTTTCCGAAATGTCATGACCATATCCATTGAGAAGTTTCCGTATGTATGTATGTATGTATGTATGTATGTATGTATGTATGTATGTATGTATGTATGTATGTATGTATGTATGTATGTATGTATGTATGTATGTATGTATGTATGTATGTATGTATGTATGTATGTATGTATGTATGTATGTATGTATGTATGTATGTATATATGTATGTATGTATGTATGTATGTATGTATGTATGTAGGTATGTTTGTATGTATGTTTATTTGTATGTACGTTTGTTTTTTTGCTTGTTCGGTTATTGGTTTGTTAGTTGCTCGGTTGGTCAGTTGATGGAAGAAAAGTTGGTTGGTTAGTTAGTTGTCAAAAAACTGTTTTGTTTTTGTTGTAGTTCTTCTAACTGTTGTAATGGTAATAACGATGATGAAGATGATGAAGATGATGATGATGATGATGATGAGGGCGATGATGATGACGACGATGATGATAATTATTCTCGGTGTATCGCATGACAACACGTGTTATGTGATTGGAATGATTGGGTGATTGGAATGAATGAATGAATGAAAGAACGAACGAACGAACGAACGAACGAATGAATGAATAAATGAATGAATGAATGAACAAATGAATGAACAAATGAATGAATAAACAAACGAATAAATGAACAAATAAATGAGTGAATGAATGAATTATGTATTGAATTATATAATAAAAGAATGCATGTTTGTTTGTTTGTTTGTTTGAAAATTTGCAATAAATGGCAACACAAACATGAAACAAAACAACAAATGTAGGAATGCATGCACGAATGCATGTATCACTGATTGACTGAATGGAAAAATGACGAGTCGAAAGAGTGGATGAATAAAGGAACGACAGAACGAATGACGAGTTATATCTATCCTTCAATGAGCAATAAATTCAGACGGTATTCAAAAAACATTCTCTTATCACCAGTTAACATTTTAATCCACATAAAACATATGCATGTTTGTATGTGTGTATATATAATGTGTATGTGTGTGTGTGTTCGTGTATGTAAGTATTTATAATTTACATACATACGTATTATGTATGTATGTGTATGATATTACACATATATTCAGAGACACACACGTACACAAAGACACACGTGCATGTCAATTAATTCAAATAAAAATTACAACACAAGTAAACGATAACGTTTAAATTGGGAAATTGATAACATTAACAACGACATCAACAACAACAACACAACAACAGCAACAACATAACAGCAACAT
>NW_008705398.1:5106811-5108051 GCF_000326865.2 Helobdella robusta | reverse complement strand
TGATGATGATGTTGGTGGTGATGATAATGATGACGACGACGATGATGATGATGAAAACTATGATTATGAAGAATTTGAAGATGTTCAAAGTTTTAACAAGGATGATAATGAATATTTTGATGATGAAGATGATGACGATGATGAAAATGATGACGATGATGATGATGACGATGATGATGATGACGACTATGATGAAGATGATAATGAAGATGATGACGATGATGATGATGACGACTATGATGAAGATGATAATGAAGATGATGAAGACGACGATGAAATTTTTCATTGCCAATATTGATCACGAATAACACAAATTTTTTGCTTTAAAAGAATGCTCGCAAATTTAATGTACGATGAGTGGTTGATAGTCATATACCCATCCATGTTTAAAATGATTACTATGATGATGATAAAGAAGTGAAGTAAACAAGTTATAAGATGACAATATGATGATGTGATGATGTGATAATGTGGTAGTTGGTATAGCAATATGATAATGACGGAGTGAATTGTTTGTATGTATAGTAGTTGGTATTAATAGAAATAAAGATGATAACAAATTTGGCAAAGATGGTGACGACGATGACAACGATAATGAAGATGAGGTTGACGACGATGATGAAGATGAAGATGATGATGACGACGACGATGATGAAATAAATCCACCAAAAAAAAAGAGAAATCAATCATTTCATTTGATGGTGACCAGATGTTCGATAATCGTGTTTGTGATGGTTGTGTGTAACGATGACGACGATGATGTGTGATGGTGTGGTGATGTGATGGTGTGGTGATGTGATGGTGTGGTGATGTGATGGTGTGGTGATGTGATGGTGTGGTGATGTGATGGTGTGGTGATGTGATGGTGTGGTGATGTGATGGTGTGGTGATGTGATGGTGTGGTGATGTGATGGTGTGGTGATGTGATGGTGTGGTGATGTGATGGTGTGGTGATGTGATGGTGTGGTGATGTGATGTGATGTAATGATTAAGTAACGATATGTAACTGGATTGTGTACGATTCTTTTGAAGATGTATCTGCATGGAGTATCGGCGATACCAATAGCGATACTGTATCACAGATACAGATATCTATTTTGATAAGTATCAGTATCTCCGATTCGCCGATACTTTTAACGATACTTTTTAACGAGATATAAAATTGCTTTAAAAAAGTCTTTATGAAAAAATAATCAGTTATTTATCATCTTTATAAATACATATGAATAGAA
Source organism: Helobdella robusta (assembly GCF_000326865.2). Classification (NCBI taxonomy): domain Eukaryota; kingdom Metazoa; phylum Annelida; class Clitellata; order Rhynchobdellida; family Glossiphoniidae; genus Helobdella; species Helobdella robusta. The sequence continues at coordinate 5,106,819 of NW_008705398.1, read as the reverse complement.
GCTGAAAT
>NW_008705398.1:5105061-5106761 GCF_000326865.2 Helobdella robusta | reverse complement strand
TGATAAATATGATTCAAACCATCTATATACATTATTCGTTACCCCGTAATTTTGACGCAGTTTTGCCAGAAGAACATCATGGTTGACGCAGTCAAACGCTGCCGACATATCCAAAAACGATAGTAATGATATTCTCTGAGCATCTGCAGCGGCGAATAAACTTGATAGGACATTCAATAATGCAGTTTCGGTTGAATGAAACTTCCTTTATCCTGATTGATTGAGAGGCATTAAATTGTTTTCTGTTAGATGATTCAACAAAAACTTGAGAACAACGCGCTCCATGATCTTTGAGATAAACAGAAGGCTGGATATCGGCCTGTAACTTGCAACATCGTTGACATCACCATTGGCTTTTTTTAAAATCGGGACAACCGTAGCATGTTTGAACCCAGCAGGAAATTTACCCAACCTCAGGCAGAGATTGAAAAAACTTGTAAGAAAGTAGATAAACAAGTGTATATATTTCTTAAAAATATGCGTCGGAAAAATATCTTGTGAACTTGTTTTTGAAGGAGAATTCATTATGATGTCTTTAAGTTCGGTTTCTGTTATTTCTGGAAAATCTGTCAATGAAACAAGATTTGTAACATGACTGTGATGTGCTGACGGAACCAAAACGTTGGTAGACATTATAATTTTGTTGATCTTGTCTGTGAAGAACTGCATGAATTGAGAAGCTTTTAGGTTGATATTATCATCGGATTTTTTACTTTGTTTATTTCTACACAAAACCCTGTTCACAATCTGCCAACGATTTTTGGAGTTGTTGTTAGCTTTGACCAAATTTTTCCAGTAACTTGAAAGTTTTTTAGAATAAAGTTTATTTCTTTCTGACAAAGAAACCAACCAGTCATTTCGATGATCAGTCGTCGAGTGATTTCTATATGACCTCTCCATCCGCCTGCAAGTTAGTTTAGCCCGTCGACAATCATCATCAAACCAAGGTGCCATACTCTCTCCTCTGTCATAAATCAAACGCCAAGGCACAAGTCTGTCGACAATTTTTTTTAACTCGTCGTTAAACATTTTTAATTCAATCTCGACATCGTTACTCTGACAAGGCCCAGAGACTGGAAAATCCAAAACAGCCCTAGCCAGTTGATTTCCGTCCAGACTTTTCCATGACCTGACATGTCTCGCAGTTATTTTACGAAATGTCTGAATCAATGTTTCAACTGTTATTAAACTATGGTCAGACATCACACCGCTTGGAAATATTTTTATGTTGGTAACAGGAAAGTCACAAGAACTGATTACCAAATCCAAAGTACCACCCAACACATGTGTTGGTTCGTTAATGTGGTTGACTAACTGGAAGGTTTCAAATACCTCACCCAATCGGATGGAATATGGATCATCAGTTCTTTCGAGATGTACATTAAAATCTCCCATGAGCAAAACGTTAGAACCCAAGACTGTAATCTGCTATAAAACTGAAACCAGTTCTTGAAAAAAAAACAGACAGTTGTGCTGAGCCAGGTCGATATATAGCAATCAGAATGAATGTACTTCCGTTGACCCAAAATTGGATAGCAACAGCTTCAAGTGTAGTAAGTTGTGGAAGAATTATTTTTTGGTACTTGAATTCTTTACGAAAGTAGACTATCAAACCACCGTGACCTGGATCATGCTGCCTAACAAAATCAACAAACTGATATCCAGCAGGCATGGCCAGATTGATAGAATATTCCCAGCCA
>NW_008705398.1:5104199-5105011 GCF_000326865.2 Helobdella robusta | reverse complement strand
ATAGCTGACGATCATTTATTCACATTCACAAAACTTTCTCCATTAAGCTCGTTTCATTTCATTTCTTCTCAAATTTTCATCATAAAAATCCTTTTCGCAAGAATACATATGGTGGAAAGGGTGTTAAAAATTATTATTGGAATATAAGAGACATTTTTATGACGAGAGAGAGAGAGGGAGAGAGGGAAGAAAAAGAGAATGAAAGACAGAGATGGAGAGAGAGAGAAAGAGAGAGGAGAGGAGAGGGAAAGCCTTAAAAAGAGAAACGGGTATAAAGGCACCAAAAAAACAGAATCTAGAGAGAAAGAAAGAATGAAACAGAAAGAAAGAGAGAGAGAGAGAGATTTAAAAAAAAGTGAAAAGAGTTGGAAGTGGGAGACATGCTTGTGTTTGTGTGTGTGTGTGTGTGTGTGTATGTATGTGTGCGTGCGACGTTCACGACTGTTGTTTCCAATTTAATGATATCGATGATGATGGTGATGACGGTGGTGATGGTGGTGGTGGTGAGGATAGGTTGGTAAATATAGTGACAATCTCGTTAATGATTATGATGATGATGCCAATGATGAGGACGATTATGATGATGATGATTGTGAATTCATGATGATGATGACGATGATGATATGTCAGGATTTGGAAAGTACCAATAGAAAATGGATGATGGTGATGATGATGGTGATGATGATGGTGATGATGATGGTGATGATGATGGTGATGATGATGGTGATGATGATGGTGATGATGATGGTGATGATGATGGTGATGATAATAGTGATTTTGCAGAAATTATAAACAGAAACACGACTCTATTG
>NW_008705398.1:5103083-5104149 GCF_000326865.2 Helobdella robusta | reverse complement strand
TGGGCAAGAGATAACGCTGTTGTATGTGTGTATGTATGTCAAAACCAGAACATGATGAATGACAGTCAAACCTCAAATAACAAGTAGATTAACACTTTATATATGTATAATATGTACCTATGTATGTATATATGTTAAAACCAAAACATGATGAGTGACACTGAACCGTCAAACATCAAGTAACAAATGGATTAACACTTTGATTTGTCGTTAATTGCACATGTCGGCATTCAGTTGGATATTTTCAAGCACACAGACACGCAGGAACCGCTGCAACAAGCACGAAATGTGGTTAGTTGCGAAAAACAGTTCCCTGCTGTCGCCTGATCTGACGCTGATCATTTTACATATTGCCTTAAGAAATTTAAGGGTGTTGGAGTCCATCGGGCCGAGAACCTCGATACATATTGGCAAGAATTCCATCGTATGTATGTATGTATGTATGTATCATTTCATCTCATTTCATTTTCAAAGTTTATTCATGATCAACAACATATCAAAAAAGTGAATAAAAGTTATGAAGTTGAATATGCGGAAACCGAACAAGATGGTAAGTCTTGTGGTGGCCACCGCAGGTAGATATTAGAATAGTTAATGAAATAAAATAAGTAAAATAACTGAAGAACAAAGATAATTGAAGACAAATATGTAATTTTTCGTGTTGTACATATATGTGTGTATGTATGTATGTATGTGTGTATGTATGTATGTATGTATGTATGTATGTATGTATGTATGTATGTATGTATGCATGCATGTATGTATGTATGTATGTATGTATGTATGTATGTATGTATGTATGTATGTATGTATGTATGTATGCATGCATGCATGCATGTATGTATGTATGTATGTATGTATGTATGTATGTATGTATGTATGTATGCATGCATGTATGTATGTATGTATGTATGTATGTATGTATGTATGTATGTATGTATATATGCATGTATGCATGCATGCATGTATGTATGTATGAGTATATGTTCGTGTTTGTTTGTTTGAATATTAGTATGTTTTTAAGACATATAGGCACTCGGGTAGGTTTTGACGGCATGGAAGTGTC
>NW_008705398.1:5082619-5103033 GCF_000326865.2 Helobdella robusta | reverse complement strand
CGCTTATTTGTTAGCCCATCACAACCACTTCCAACAACTACAGCAACATCAACAACAACAACAACAACATCAACAACAACAACAACATCAACAACAGCAACAACCTAGTTTCAGAACCCACCAACAATTTACTTTTCGGCGTCAACAACAGCAACAACTTCCAATGTTCTTTCCGAACGATCTAATGATGGATTATTATCAACATCGTTTCATGTTTAATCAACAATTGCTCTTTCCAGCCAACAAAAACAACAACAAAACCCTCAACAAAAACATTTCCAACCACACAGACAACAGCAACTGCAATAACAATTTCGAAGAGACTATTGGCTACAAGTCAAATCTTTCACCTTATATGATGCACTTCCAACAACATCTACATCATCAACAACATCCACATCAACAACATCATTCTCAACATCAGCATCACCACCACCACCACTACGAACAACAGCAGCAGCAACAACAACAACAACAACAACTAAATCTTGATTATAAAAGTTTTTGCAGCAAAAAATTCTATCCTAAAAATCTTCCGCTTCAGAAAGGTTCGAAATTATTTTTATTTTTTCACAAGTTATTTTATTTTATTAATTCATTTCATCCGCAGTTCTTAACATTTTTTTATAACGCATTAGCATTATCATAGCCATTTTAATCATTCTTACCACATAAATGTCTTCATCACCACCATCATCATCATCGTCGTCGTTCTCGTCATCATCATCATCAACACTTCATCGTCATTCCTATCTCATAGACGTTGTTATCATTATCTTATTGTCATAACAATTACATCATAATCATAATTTCATCATCATCATCGACATCGTTGACATCATCGTCATTTCAATATCATTATCAACACCATCTGATTTTTTTCTAACAGCGCATTTCAACTTTTTTACAAATTTTCAATGGTTTAAATTCAAATGGCATACGATCAGTGTAACACATCCAACTCGTCTGCAAATTTGTCCCCGGGGGTTTCATCGCATGCGGGATCGATCCTTGTGACTTCGGATCACCACTTCAATCGTACCTCCTCCATCATTGCCATTATTTACACCAACACCATCAATCGTCATCAGTAATATTACTAAAAATCGAATTTTATCACTCAACTCACCACCATCGTCGTCATCGTAGTTATTGTGATCATCCTCTTATAGTCACATCATTATCATCTTTGGTATCATTTTTTTATTGTCTTCAAAGCAAAATTATTTTGAGGGCAAACAATAAACTTGGTTGTACAACGTTGTATGAACTTGCTGATGTTGGACCGAGGTGGATATGACAGTTTATTTTTTTCTTGGAGTTGTACCAAATAGTTAATTTGGCCAAAGACTGACTAATTCGAAACATACCAAAATTGACTGTCCTACCGAAGCATGAGGCCGAGTGTTAAGAAACCAAAATTTTGAAATCAATTTCATCTTTGGAATAAAAAACGGGCTACGATTTTTCTATCCAATTCTTCATCGAGATAACATTAATTCACTTGTTCATTTATCAATGTTTTAACAGCTCTGATAGCCAAAATAAATTCCTTGCTATTCATACCCAATAACTATTGTTCTAAAAGTTTGAAATATTTATTTGTTTACTTATTTGTTCTATTTTAACGGCACTGCATCTCCCTGATGATGCTCTGGTGTGTCTTCTTGAAATCAACATATCTTGTTTGTCATGTTTTACTATTACTGATAGCTAATTAACCTTTATTGTTTTTATTTAATTATCTATATGCCAATTAATTCTTTAATATCGCCATCTATGTATTTATTTATTCATGCAACACATTTATTTATTTTTATCTTTATCTAAATTTTTTTGGTATGCTTCGACTTACATATCCCAAAACCAGCAGCACGAGCAGTGAGTACTTCAAGCAAGCCCATTTCGAAGCATCAGCACAGGAACAAATTCTGATATATGAGAGAGAGTGACAGCCAATATATATCTGGCAATTTGTAACACTTAAAAACCAATCTTCCAAAAGAGCCAAAAACTGGTAGCACCGAGGCAAACACCAACAGACCGACAACGCCAACTCCACCAACCGATGCCCTACCCCGTGCGTACACCCGCAATTGGGATTTTTTGTATGCTACTTATTTTTTTTTGGCAATTGAGCCCAACCACACAGCTCACCCACAGTAGTTGCTCGTCACACCTCTGAAAACGATCTCAATTGTTGTTGCTACTTATGGAAGTCCAAAGAATTTTGGCTAGAATAGATGTTGCTATATTTGGCCATCTGGCTTTTGAGAATGGCTGCAACCAAAACTAAAACTCTGGCAGAATATTTGGCCAGGTCAAAAATTTGGTGTAACAGGCAAAGTGAAAATTAGACAACGCTGATCGAACGTGTTGATTGATAAACAAGTTCAAATTGACATGAAAGCGTTGGATGGCTAACAAACATTGTTATCTCTGCGCGCATAAATATTCGAGATACAATGTTTTTTTTATAATTTATTGAACATAGGAACAACTGTGCTTCAAAAATTGTCAATATGACTATAAAAAATTAATTTCACAAAAACATCTTCCATTCACCCACTTTATCATCATCTTAAACATCATCATCCTCATCCTGGTTATCACGAACGAGCATTATCAGTATATTAGAATCGTTGTTTACCATTATCACCACAACAGTTCCTACAACAGCCGCAGCAGCTCTCAATTCTACTTCCGGAACAACTTCCGGCAAAAAAATGATAGGCATCCGTTTCCTTTTTCCTCCGTTTGCAGACCACGTGACTTTGTACGAGAGAGCAAAGATCTGGGTCAGGAGGCATGAGTACAAGTACTTTGTTGATTGGTCGGAGAGTGACCTCAAAAATGTTGACCCTGAACTTCGACCATTGCAGCCAATCACGAGACAGCTCTATAAAATTCACATGAACAGGTTGGTACGGTTGGATGAGAAAATGATGGCGATGCTTAAAAAAGTATTATATAAAAATAAAAAAATAATTAAAAATAGTACGAAGACAGCCACCTCACCACTTTTGTCATAATCTCGTCACCTACATCATCTTAATTACCACCAGCCCCACCCCCAACAACCACCACCACAACTACCACCACCACCACCACCACCACCACCACCACCATGCCATCATCACTAGGAGTGAGCACTGCAGGAATGTGAAGCTGCAGTTCTGCCTGCACACCGACTCGGCGTGGGCACATGACTTCTGCGAGAAACTCCAGAAGTCCCCTGCCGAAGGAGGGTTCACAGGTTGCTAATAAATCAATTCAATCAATCAAATCCTTCATTCATTCAATTAATCCATTCAATTAATCCATTCATTCAATCAATTCATTCAATCAATTCATTCCTTCAATTCATTCACTCAATTCATTTAATCAATTAACATTTTTGTAATCAATGTATCAACCAACTCAATAATTTGGTAACCAATCAATTAATTAAAAATATTTAAGTTCTTTCTAATGACGACAAACCAACAAATCAGAAAAATTATTAAAAAACATTCATTCAATTTATCCATTCAATTAATCTATTCATTCATTCAATCAATTCATTCAATCAATTCATTCCTTCAATTCATTCACTCAATTTATTAAATTTATTTAATCAATTAACATTTCTGTAATCAATGTATCAACCAACTCAATAATTTGGTAACCAATCAATTAATTAAAAATATTTAAGTTCTTTCTAATGACGAAAAACCAACAAATCAGAAAAATTATTGAAAAACACGTACAGGGCTCTGCCAGGCGAAGATAGCAGCTGCGGAACTCTGGCGGACGTACAGCACCAACTACAGGAGTCATCAGGCCAGGCAGCCGAATGGAGTCTCCATCAAGAAACAACAACTTCAAAAGCAACACTTTCAACAAGAAGAACAGCTTCAGAAGCAGCAACAGCAGCTTCAGAAGCAACTACAGCAACAACAGCAACAACTAGAAGAACGGCAACTCCATCGATTTCAACATTATCCACACGAACAATCAAAACAACAGCACAAACAACCAAATGAATACAATCCGCCAAACAAAAAATTCAAACTGAAAGCTGACCTAGCGAGTGATGTTGAAAATGCTGGACGGAAAACCAAAAACAACAACAACCACAACAACAACAACGACCAGGCTGATGAAGTTGCTTTCTATATGAAAACTCCTTATAATTATGCATCCCATTGCAACATCAAAATCGGTTCTTATAACAACAACATTAGCAAGTGCAACAACAACATCGACAGCAACAACAACAACATCAACAGCAATAACAACGTTGAATGTTTTACCGACGGCAATTTAATTCAAGACGACACAAAAAATGGTTTGCTTAAAAAGCTAGATTGCTATCAACATTATATGCAACAACAACAACATCAGCAACAACAAATCAAACAAAAACATGCAACAAACCACATAATCAACAACAACAACAACATTATCAACAACAACATTTCTAGTCCAACAAAAAATGGCTGCAAAACGGTTAATAAAATCTGGTCTCCATTCGAAGAGGCAAAAATTGAAAACCCTTTCAACAACCACACTGAAGACAACAGCAACAACATCATTGACAGCAACAACGACAACACCAGCGACAACAACAACATTCACAACAACAACAACATATCAAAACACTTAAAAAATTTTAATGGCATGTGCAATGGCAACGGAAATGATTCCAGTTATCATTATGCCGATGGAGATGACAACAACGAAGGAGCTTATAACAACAAAAACAACCGCAATAACAACAACAACAACAATAATAATAACAACGTCGTCAACAACAACAATAATAATAACAACGTTGTCAACAACAACAACAATAATTATAACATTAACAACAACAGCAGCAACAACAACAACATTGTTCTATCCGGTAAGGACGATGAAGATGATGACGAGATTTCAGAACCGCCAACAGACGTCAGCCAGAGCAGTTATGTTGCTGCCATGTTCCAGCTATATTTCAAACAATTCTACATCCATCAGCAACGTCATCGTCAACAGTATCATCATCATCATCATCAACATCAAACAGACAATGATGATGATGATGGTGATGATGATGATAAAGGAAATAATAATGACGATGACGATGATAAAGACGATTTCATCGATATTGTCAACTATAATGATGACGATTGTGCGGTTGATGACAACATTAACAACAACAACAATAATAACAACAACCTAAACAACAATAGCAACAACAATAATACGACCAAATCAAAAACAGCTATATGAACGACAAAGATCATACAAAATATATAACCCGTGAAGAGAAAACAGATGATAATTAGCTAAATAATTTTTTATATTACTAATTTTATAGCTATCTTAATTAAGAAAGAAAAACAAAAAAATCTTTGATGAATTACATTATTTCTATTTAATTATAAACTGCAACATTCACTTGCTTAACTATTATATTGATAACATATGGAGAGCTATTATTATTATTCCCACAATCAAATACTATCTATTACTTCATCTCAACGTGCCTTTTTCGCCGACACTACCACTATCTTTTTCTCGTTATACTTAAGTGTGCTTAAATGTACTCACATACACACACACACACGAACGCACGCACACACACGCACACAAAACACGCACGTAGACACACACACGCGCGCGCGAACACACACAAACGAACGCACACGCACATCAAACACACTTACACACAAACAAACATACGCACGCACACACGCACGCACACATTTTTTAAACGCATTTAATTTATTCGATTTAGTTTATTTTCATTCGCCAGAGCTTGAAGTTCGATTTACATAAACGAAGCTATCATTATGGCTGCAAGAGAAGTAGACTGTCATTTTTTATCATCATTCTCATCATTATGATATTATTATCATCACCACCAATAACATCATCATCATGATCATCATAAAAAGCGACAAAAACAAAGTTATCATCACCGTCACCATACATCGTCTTCAATAGCAATGATAAGTTAAGCAATCAATATCGCCATAAGATCAAATCATTCATCATCGTCTCATCATTCATCATGATCATCACCATCATCATAATTAATTCCTTATTTTGACCAACGTTTAATTTTTATACTACGTTCTTATAAGAACCACCATCATTTGTCTGTCATCAGAGTCCTGATTGGTTCACTCATCGTTTTAATCATCATAATCATAGCTATAACATTCTTCTCAACCATCACCATCATCATCATCATCATTATTCACATCATCATCATTATTCACATTATTATAATTTACATTTTAAATATTTTTGAGTGCCTTTTATCTAGTGCAATTTGAACATTATATATACAGACTATCAGATATACTACAGCTGTTTAGGAAAGTCGCTAATTAAGCAACGCTGAAAAGGCTCTGACTTTCCTAAACAACCACAACTATATATATATCTATAATATATATATATATATATATACATATATAAATACATATATATAATATATATATATACATATTTTATTATATTATATTATTATATATATATATATATATAATTGTTAAGAAATATCACTGCATTTTTCAGCTTAGCAATTGTATTTACAAAAGTCTTAACCACATATATATATATATATATATATATATATATATATACATATATATATATATATATATACATATATATATAGTCAAAGCTAATAATTATATAAATATGGCTAAATTAACAAATTTAAATCAAATAAAAAATTATTATTGAAATACTATAAACAACTATCTTACTATTTTATTAAATATTTTTTAAAATTAAATTGTATTCATTAGATATATACGTTGATCGGTTGTTGCTAGCAATGCAATCTTCGCAACTGTCTCCTATTAGCAACCTTTGATACATATGTTACCTATCTATCTATCCTACCTTTCTATCAATCTATCTATCTATTCTATATTGACTTTCATGATTATGAGAGAACAACAATATAATAAATATAATTATTATCATTAGATGTTGTTATGGTTTGTGTTTTAACTTTCTTTTTGTTTTTTTTTTCTACTTTCGATATGGTATTATATATAGTAATATATTTCATTTTTTTATAATTTTCAAGCAATTTTTACAAAATTTTTTTGTTATCGTCTTGGTTTGATATATCAATTTTTAACAAAATTGGAACTCAATATGATACAAGCCTGCAAAGTGAATATGGAGATTGTATGTAAAGTAGATATAGATACACATACACTGCATACACATCTGCATCTACTTATACTTTCAAATGTTCCCTTTTGAGAAAATACAAAAGTAATTTTGAAAATAAGTAAGAATCTTCCAGATGGTGACCTATAAAACAGCTGTTTAGTTTTCAGTTGCCGGACAGGACCGAATTGAACGAATGCTGTTAAAGCTACAATGTTTTAAAATGCCACAAAAATCGCCATCTCTCGATCCAACACCAAAAATTATGACAAGTTATATTTTGTTCGTTTTTAAAAACGTTTGACTAAATGTGAATTTAAAAATTAAAATTTTGTGAGAACGTGCAAATGTTAGGTAAGGTACCTCTGCAATGAAACCACCAGTTGGTTACTGATCACAGAGAACTGACACTACTTCACTCCTAAGCCCTAACCTATATATTTACAACAAGCACATGCAACTATGCAGAAACTTACACAGACACATTGAATGTTGAATGTTTGAAAGATGGACGAAACTTTTATTCTCAAAGAGTTATTTGTTTAATGGCGGGACTGCCCTGCTGGGAGAGCCCTGCATATGGCAACAACAGTAGAGAAAATAATAACGATGATACAATCACAGCCAGAAAGGAAAAACTTGCAAAGTGGTTTTCACCTTCGTAATAAAAGATTTCCAGACAAAGATTTAATTGGCACAAGGTCGGTCCTCCAGCAATTAAAAAATAAATTCAAATGAAATTCAATTAAACTTTAAAAATTATTTGACTTTAGTACCGCATCAAAATGTGATGCGACTGGAAGGATTGGTCATCTGCTACATAATTGGTCATTCATTTGCGAGCGACCAACAATGAAACTCTGACCTGTTATTTTACTTCCAACAAGAGAGTAAATGAAGTCAGACCTGACGACTGCCAGCCATTTACCGCCATCCAACCTCGCATATGCATTGATAACTGCCTGTTAGTGAGAGTAGACATACAAGATCAGCAACCAACAGAGTTGACCATGACCTCTGACCAGGGCTCATCAACTGTCTGCAAAAAAACAAGATGGCGTCTCAGTCTATTATTATAATAATATTCTAATTGAGTTTTGAGAGCGTTTTTGAGAAATTGTTTGCTTATTAATTGGACATACAACAATAATTCATCATCGTCAGCACAACAATAAGCAGCACGCACACACAAGCACACACACATACACACACACAAGCACACACACACACACACACACACACACCTCTGCAAAACCAATCCAACCGACAACAAATAAAACGAATAAATAAATAAAATTTGTGTGACGTCATTTGAATGACCTTGAACCTTGATCGACCTCATTTACTTGCATCTGATTGGTTGATGTGCCCAAAGGGTATATTTATTGCCATTTTTTACTATTGGTGCTAAAATGCTTTATACAAGGGTAAATAAATCGTATATGTACACGTAAGTAGTTTACACAAACGCATACACATTATATATACATACATATCTCATGGCCGAGTGGTTAGCGTGTTCGTCTACCACTCCCACAACCCGGGTTCGAATTCTGCAGTTTCTACAGATTCATCCAGGTAGCCGACCCCCGGTCAATCCAGCCGTCCATCCTTTCGAGGTTGGTAAATGGGTAGACGACGTAAGTTGTTGCATGCTGACTGGCGAGATGGCTCGGTGGTTCAAATGCTCGCTGAGTCAAACTCAAATGCTCGCTGAGTCAAACATCTCAATGGCTATCATATACTCAGCGTATATGATGCGGTGCTTGCGCGTGCACATAAATACGTGTGTACGTCGTGTGAAAAGGATAACAGCCTTTGTGGCAAAAGATGGCTGCTTCAAATCAATAGATGAAGAAAAGAAGAACTTTATAAAAGATATATAGATAACATAATATATCTGTAACATTGTAAAGAGTTGCATAATGTCAGAGCTGCAATAATAAAGACTAATAAAAAAAAATATATGTGTGGGTGGTTGGGCAGTGCATGTGTATATGATGAGGAGAAGATAGAAATTGAGCTATACTAACAAGACTGCCCTCCTGATTAGCGGTATTTGTTCTATCAATGCAGATGCTGATGTTGCTAGAAACTGGCGATGCTTACAAGATCATTGCAACGCTACTTAACTGAACAAATAACAAGAGGCTTCATCTAAAGTAAACTTCAAAAATTATATTACATCACTGTATTCAGTTTAACTTCAGTTTAACCTAGTAATACAGCTACTACCACTACTGATACAATTATTTCTATTATTACTGTTCTTCCTACTACTACTGCTACTACTACCACCACTTCTACTTTTACTACTACTACTACTACTACAACTACAGCTGCTGCTTCTACTACTACTACTACTACTACTACTACTACTACTACTACTACGTCGTCATTCTGGCTACATCTTATGTTATACTTACTTCTATTGCCACTTCTACCACTAAAACTACCACTATTTACTACTCTCACTGCAACAACTGTTTCTACTTGAAATAGCACTGCTGCAATTACTACAACTACAATCGACGCTACTACTACAGCTGCTGCTGCAGCTGCTACGATTTCGCCATTACTTGTCACTGAATAATAAATAACATTTCTGGCAGTAAATCACCTATGAAAATCATAGCAATAAAATCAACAGTAATAAAACAGCATAATAATAATAATAATAATAATTATGATAATAATAATAATAATAAAAAGTACAAATAAAATAAAATAATGAAATAAAATAAAGTGAATATAATAATAATGATAATAATAATAATTATTATTATTATAACAGCAACAACATCAGCAACAATAATAATAATAACAACAACAACAACAATAATAATAATAATAAAACGGCCATAGCAACAAGAACGCATCGTAAAAGATTTAATTGCATGTAATATCGCTAGAGCGCACAATACGTACTCCACTACAATAATATGCATAGTCAATAACAGCAACAACAACGACGACATTGCCATCATCAACAACATCAACAACAGCAATAATAACAACAACAATAATAATAATTTAATAATAATAATAGTTAATAGCTGGCCGGTTGGTTGATGCTTATGATCGTTGAAAACTATTATTGATCGTAATTATTATTATTCATTGTATTATTATTATTATTATTATTATACGGATTTATTTATTTATAGATTATATTATTTATAGATAATATTATAAATTTTAATTTTTAAAATTTAGTATTAAGTCAAGGCGGTATGCAAAAATTTTTTCATCTTCTCCAACGAAGGTGAAAAAGGTATCTGAAAATTGGTCACCGATACATCGTTATAATGATTAAAGATTAAAAAACTCTATCGGTGGCAAAATATTATTGATATAACACAGGATACAAGATAAAAAATATGATACATGATAAAAAGTATGATACAAGATACAAGATATGATACAAGATACAAGATATGATACAAGATACAAAATATGATACCCTACATGATACAAGGTATAATACAAGATACAAGGTATAATACAAGATATGATACAAGATGCAAGGTATGATACAAGATACAGGGTATGATACAAGATATGATACAAGATGTAATATTTTATCGATAGGGTATCAAATCAGTCATCAAATATAATTCAAGAACGTTCTCAATATCGATCGGGAATGGGAACTCCGGAAATTGAAATTTTATTCCCGATAAATCGGTTATAAAAATTCCCGTTACAAAATGCACGGGACGTCTACTATCCAGTTCTGGATGTCTTTTGCCCTGTTTACAGCCTACAATGCGTCTTGATTTTTCATCATGAAGAGTTTTCTTGAATTTTCGACTTTTTGATATCGCAACAACACGTGGCTGGTATTAAATACAATAAATAAATATATACAATATTTTAAAATTTAATTTGAGGTTGAGGTTTATTGGATGAAAATAATTTGTTAGATTGAGAGCCCGCGACATATTTTTTTGCTTAACTAATAAACTGATGAAAATAAAATTTAACTACAATATTAGGATTTCAATTCCAACATTTCCTAAACGTAGAAATCGTTTTTGATATACTGTGTAAATCATAATTGGAAAAAACAAAAAAACAAACAGAAAAGAAACAAACAGAAAAGAAACAAACAGACAGACAGACAAACAAAAAACAGACGGATTTTATTCTCGAGAGGCCAAGGAAAAAATGTGTCAGTTCAGTGTCATTTATGTGCAACTAATGAGGACTTCGAGACTTCAAGTTAATGCCTTTGAACACTGGCGCTGGCAAAAATTTTTGATTTTATGAATAACCACCTGCAACTAATTAAATGAAACAATTTAAAAGTTCAGCCGATTAAGACAAACAGCACCAGGCGACCTCAACCATTAGACCATCACGCCGCACTATTACGTAACACCCAGAATGGAATTATTTAAATTCTTTATTGATGAGTTTGAGTAACTGTACGAACTTATTTTTAGAATCAATGTTTTAATATTTAATATAATGCATTACTTTTTAATAATGCTACTACCATTATTAATTATCAAATACTGCTACTAACCACCACCGCTACTACTACTACTGCTACTACTACTACTAATACTAATAATAAAAAAAATAATAATAATTATAATTATAATAATATTTGTTATAATCGTATCATTATTATTGTTATTATTTTCAATATTATAATGGTTCCACATATAGAAATGCTTGGATGAATTGTGACAATGGAAACAAATTTATCACCACATCTCATCGTAAGAAGTTTTACGGCATGGAGAGTGTGGGGATGGAGATAGCGAACGATGCGCTTGTTGTAGATTGGCATAAGACAGATAAAGTTTGAGAAACGATTTTTTAAACACACAGACACGCCCACACACAAGCACACCAACCACATACACACACCAAACACATACACACACCAAACACATACACACGCCAAACACATACCCACACACAATACAAAATTATAAGAAATAATTACATGCTTTTTAAAACATATTTTTCGTATTATACATAGCGTATCTATATAATTGCTATATAATTGTTATAAAATTTAAAATAAATTGAGTTCTTCATTTGGAAACAAGTTGTTATTAAAAAACAAAGAGACGGGAGTCGTTTATTGCAAAAGTGTTTCGAGAGGGTGGAAAGCGACAACTTTTCATGTTAAATTAGAAAATACTCCAAGGACATCATTGGCGGATCTAGACAACGTTGACGGGAGAGGGCCAACATTTAAAAAACCTTCTTTTCTTATGTGCGAACCGCTGATGATTTATTTGCCCGGAATTGTTTTTGTAGCTTGATGAAGGCGAATAAAAGAGCAAGTATTTAATAAGAAAAATTTTTGTTCTTTGAAGTGTTTTGTAAAATTAAATTTCATCAGGTCATTTAAAAAATTAAATAGGTTCAATTTTAAAATATAAAATAATAAAAGACAAAAATATATTTTCTAAAGTATAAAAAGTGGTTTACTTAAAAAAATTTAGGCTTTGGTTAATATATTTTGAATGTTCAAAAGTAGTTTACAACGAAAAACGATATACTTGAAAGCGTTGTAGAACAAATTTGACTGAAGTCACAAGCGAAAAATAACCATCGATTAGCCGAACCTCGTGAATCTCGTAATTATTTCTTGCTGCGTGCAATCGAGAACGCCCCTTCAAACTCCAGAAGGTTCATTCCCCGCTGAAGGACAACATCGGCAGCCAGTTAGTTCTCCGGGACATTTTTGTCATCCAACCAACTCGTGAAACCATTGAGTTTTCCAACAGCGTATTTTTTTGGGAAAATGAAAATTTAATAAAAAAAATCTAAGAGGCCATTTTAGCGCTCAACTGCAAGCGACGCTCGGTGCCTGATGCAACAGCTAACACCACCGAGTGAGGTCTTCTTACTCTGACGATTCAAACGAAGGGAGAGAGCATCGTGCATTGCTGGGATGGCATTGAGTACCGACCTTTCAAACCGCTCAAACCACTGCAATTCACATTCTATGTAACAGCTCCACCCATCATTTATTTTATTATTGATTACAATTATGAACAATTGAATAAATGGATGGATGGATGGATGGATGGATGGATGGATTGATAGATGAATGGATGGATTGATGGATGTATGGATGGATGGATAGATCCATCATCATCACCATCATCATCATCTTCTTCTTCATCATCACCATCATCATCATCATCTTCATCACCATCATTACCATCATCGTCATCATCATCATCATCATCCTAGCAACATCGGTTGTGCAAGTGCGAATTTAATATGCTTTTGATTTTCAATAGGACAACTGAACGTATGATGAACGAATGATGATGGAATCAAAGGGTGGCTGAAAGTATGAGTGAATGAATGAGTGAACAAAGGAATGAATAAACAAATAAATGATTGAATGATTGACTGACTGAATAAATGAAAGAATTATTTAATAGATGGATAAAGAAATGAATGTATGGATAGATAGATAGATAGATGGATAGATGGATGGATGGATGAATGGATGGATGGATGGATGGATGGATGGATGGATGGATGGATGGATGGATGGATGGATGGATGGATGGATAGGCGGATGGGTAGACAAGTTTATAAAAAACGAACGAACGAGTGAATGAACGACTGCATGAACAAATAAACGAACAAGTGAAAGAATGTGCCTACTCCACTGGCTTGTGACGAATGTAAATAGAAGGTGATGATGAATAAAACTAGAAAGGGCTATAAAGTATTATTATTTTTTCATTCTATATTATTAGCGTATTTATTATTATTATTATTATTTATGTTATTATTGTTATTACTATTATTATTATTTTATCTACCTAAGCACGCTATCACGTATATATGCGCGCGTTTGCAAGTCTGTTCTTTATAAGTTGGCATGTCTGTTTGTGTATGTCTGTTTGTTTATGTCTATTTTTATGAGTGTGTATGTGTGTGTTTGTGTGTGCGTGTGTGCGTGCGTGAGTGTGTGTGTGACAGTGCGTGTGTGTGTGCGTGTGTGCGTGCGTGCGTTCGGGTTTGTTTGTATGTGCATAAACCTGAAGTAAAAATACTAGGAGGTAATTGCTCGATGTGGCTTATAAAAGCTGCTCTTTGAAATTGGGCTATATAATTTTTTAAAAAAAGAAAAAACATCATGGGAAAAAAATTTAAAATAAAAAACATATTTGCAAATCTTGAATTATTTAAAATCTTTGGACGATAGCGGAAATTTAAATTGGATCCTTTTGTGAAAAATTTTTTTTTTCGTTTTATTTTCAAGTTCTCCACATTGGAAAATTTATCAGAACATTTTTAGTTGGCATTTCCTCTTCACAGTTATGAGATCCTGGTAGTAGTGGTAGCAGTAATAGTAGTAATAGTAGTGGTAGTAGTAGTAGTAGTTGTAGTAATAATGGTAGCAATAGTAATAGTAGTATTAGTAGTAGTAGTACTAGAAGTGCTTTAAAATCTTGGCACCCCGTGATAGTGATCAAGATCCGTCACTGCTTGTAGATGATATCAGTATAATGGTATCCTTTTTTATTGATACTATCACTACTATACTAGCAACGTTGTAATAGTAGTAGTAACGTTGGCAGTATTGAAAATCGGTGAGAGCAGTTGCTGAAAATTTGAACGCGTTGAGAGTAACGGTGCGGTGTTTGTAGTTCTTCATTTCATTCAAATATCGTCATCGTTATCAAGATAATTGCATTACTCATAGTAATAGTAGTAGTAGTAGTAGTAGTAGTAGTAGTAGTAGTAGTAATAGTAGTAGTAGTAGTAGTAGTAGTAGTAGTAGTAGTAGTAGTAGTAGTAGTAGTAGTAGTAATAGTAGTAGTAGTAGTAGTAGTAGTAGTAGTAGTAGTAGTAGTAGTAATAGTAGTAGTAATAGTAGTAGCAGCCAGAGCCGTATTTACCAAAGTTTTAGGAGGCGGCATATTTTGATGTTAAAATAATGTTTATGAAGACGCCAAAAATTGATATACGGTCATTTAGACGAGTATATTCTTGTGTGGCCTGCATGGTTACGATGCTAACTGCGATTCAGGTGTGAATGTGCGAATTTAAAAAATTAATTCATTGGCCGAGTAATGGTCAATTTAATAAATTGATAATTTATAAATTTAATAATTAAAAATTTATTAAATCTCAGTTATAAACCGAAATATTTGTCGTCAGTAAAACGATACGTCCAGGTGTTAATATGGATATTTTAAAAATAATTTAAATAATAATAGAAATATATATTTTTTTAATTGATTATTAACATGTTATAAGAGATAATTTCTATGATATTGAAAAAAAGGCAAAAGCTATAACTGATGCTGATTATTAAGAAACACGTTTTTGTAAAAGAAAAGTGCGTTTTGATGATAGGCCAGAAGAGTCTGCTCGAGTTAACCACAGTGATAAATTTCGAAAAAAAGTTTTTTAGTAGTCACCAATAGATAGATTGATTTCTGAACTGAAAAAAACGACGATTGACTTACGATAAGATTCAGAATAAATTTGAATACTTTACAAGTTTAAAACTTTGTCAATCGAGAACCTAAAATTTACCGTAATAAAATTTTGTCAGCACTTTGTGAAGATTTCAAGGAATCTTTCATCGAAGAGTGTATCCATCCACGAGAGCATTTAAACCAAGACGAGACATTTAGACTAGTTTATTCTTGTTTAGTCTACATGGTTATGATGATAGCTGCGATTTAGGTGTGAATGCGCGAATTAAGAAAATTAATTCATTGGCCGGGTATATTCCAATATTTTCTGCAGCCGGATAAGACAAACGGTCCCACAGAGGTATACGGTAATGTGGATATTGCGTTGTGAATAATTAAATTTACCGTGGTGACCGCAGTGACAAATAATCGAACAAGTCTGAAAATAGACTGAATGAGTTGGCAGTTTTATCAATAGAAAATTATGTACTTTTGTAATAAAACTTTTTACAAAATAATTCATACAGTTTCTGAAATGAAAGTACTTGCGAAAAATAATGACCAGCATTCTAATGATCAAATAGAAAAACTTTACGATCTTACAGCATGGCTAG
The DNA here is from genome assembly GCF_000326865.2 of Helobdella robusta. Lineage (NCBI taxonomy): Eukaryota > Metazoa > Annelida > Clitellata > Rhynchobdellida > Glossiphoniidae > Helobdella > Helobdella robusta. The sequence continues at coordinate 5,086,835 of NW_008705398.1, read as the reverse complement.
AAGTTTGTATGATAGTTGATTATTATATTGGCATAATGTATATTTATTACAACTCCATCATGCAGTAAATTTAATTTTACAACGGTACAAATTGTAAGATAAATAGTCAGAGATTATTAATTTACATCTTTCATATTGTAAATTTTATGAACAGTCAGTAAATTATTTTTTTTGAGTTGTAAACTTTCAACGTGATCTGGATGGTATATATATCTTAAGTTTGGGTTACTTAGTATCTTACAAACTTTACATACAGTTTTGTATCTTTTTTCGTGATTGCCACTAATTTATATTCATGTTCTCATACGTAGCACATTGTTTGACGAATTGAAATTGCGGATAAATCTGAAAATCTGTCATTTTATTTCTGTTTCAAAGATGGGATTAAGAAAACGAAAAGCCGCCGAAAATGAAACTGCCGCTGATGTACAAAAGAAACGTCGGAGATCTCCAAGTTCACGCACCACGCAGCTCAAAAAATACAAGACTCCGAATGAACCGTCGACATTCACTGCCAGTGGGACCTCGTTCACCATGGGCATGGGAGAAGTGGGACAGTTAGGACTGGGTCCTGATGTCATGGAAGCCAACAGAGTAAGCAAGATTAACTTGAAAGATCCAATCCCGTTCAAGTTTGCTCTGGTGGCATGCACAGTTTGTGCCTCACCTCTAAAGGAGAAATCTACTCATTTGGTTGCAATGATGAATGTTCATTGGGTAGAAAAACTGAGGAGGAAGAAAACTGTTTTACCGCAGATAAGGTTCTGGGCATTGAAGGATGTGTTGTGCAGATCGCTGCGGGTGACAGTCACTCAGTTGCCCTCACAAACAAGGGACATGTCTACATATGGGGAACTTTCAGGGATAACAGTGGTGTTATTGGAATGAACAAAGATGATAAAAATGATGTCAGACATCAAATATTAGAGTTGAAAATAGAAAAGCCTTCACTGATTTTGAGTGATCAGATTATAGTAAAAATTGCTTGTGGATGTTCACACTTATTGTGTCTCTCAAATAAAGGCGATATTTTTAGTTTAGGTGCTTCAGATTGCGGTCAACTGGGCAGGGTGGCTGAATATTTTGCACAGAGAGGTGGACGAAGAGGGCTGAGTAAAATCCTGACTCCTGGAAAAGTGTCTTTCAGCAAGAAAACAAAATGTGTTGACATATGGGCGGGGGCTTACATATCATTCGCCAGAACTACTGATGGTGCAATATGGGCCTGGGGTCTAAATAATTACTTTCAACTAGGATTTCCAGACATGAGGGATCGATTTACTCCGGAGATAAGTCCCAGTTTTGATTCATCTATCGAGTGGAAGCAGATTGCTTGTGCTGAGCACCACATCATTGCCATTGATGCAACTGGAAAGTCGTACAGCATGGGTCGAAAAGAGTACGGTCGATTGGGATTAGGAGAAGTGAAGGAAGATGTGAAAGAGCTGGCGTTGATAGATACCTTGGCAGATAAGAAGGTACTGTCAATTAGTGCCGGGGCGTCGGTTTCTTATGCAGTCGATGACCAGGGCGTGCTGTATGGATGGGGTATGGGCAGCACCTTTCAACTTGGCAATGGAAATGATGAGAAAGATGTCTACACTCCAAAGCCTATCACAGGAAAACAGCTTGAAAAAATGAGTTGCGTAATGGCGTCAGCTGGAGGACAGCACACTCTTGTTCTTGCTTCTAGCAAATGATCGTGACACGATAGATATCCATGAAGGATGTCCACAATCCGTCATGCAGTTTATTATACCATGCGTGAAAACATTTATTGACAGGATTGCTTGTGATACACTTGATTTGATGATTTTTTTCGTTATTAACCTTAACATGTGTGTGTACTTTATCGCTGAAAGATAATTTATTAATTTTTTCCGTCGCGATTGATCTGAAGTTACGATTCATTTTGATTTATATGAATTGTTTGGTATTTATAGATATCAATATAACATCTTTATTGCGTGTTATGTTAGAGTTTTATTGCGCACTAAGTTTCTTGTTTTTAAATAAAGTATTTCGTTTTATATCCAACCTTTGAATTGATTCAGATGACGTTTGCTTATTTGGCTCATAATATGTTACACTATTGTTATTTCAGAATTTATCATGACTCCACATATATTTGCTTCAAATAAAAAATTTATCTTAAAAAATATTTTGAAAGAAATGTGTTTCATTCTATATCCTACTATTTATATTATAAATTTTTAATTTAGTTTTCAATTTTTTTACTGATTCAAAACGTTTAATACATAACTCATCATTTAAGGTAAATAAATAAAAATAACTATATTGTGCTAGTTGATCTAATAAATATTGTTTGTTAATAATTCGAAAAATGTTAAGTAATGGAGGGCAGGCAAAATTTTCCAAGCCTAGAGCGCCAAGTTCTTAAATCCACCTCTGGTATCATCATCAGCAATGCATATATTAAAAGTTATCAATAATTCTTTTCAATAATCAACCAATCTCTAACTCGTTCATTTTAATCCATGAACTTTCTTTGGGTTCTAAGGCAAAAACCTTCAGAAAAAAACTCCCTTGTTCAAACTCACCGAATAAGGACCCCTTCGGACAAAAAAATCCCAAAACAATAACTCAGGGGCTTTTTACTCTCACCAAAAATTTGAAATCAGTACAGAGCCGAAAGAAAGTTGTTTGTGGCGAATTATTAGTATGGTTGTCATTTTTATAATTTTTACGACGTTCACACAAATTATATTGAGCCGGTCTAATACATGAGATGCCAGATGTTGAAATGGGAGTTTATACTCATATAACTTGTTCTGTTCATACACCAATTAAACTTTATAAATCATTCTTTCATATGAAGAAGATTTTGCATCAATCTCATACTCATTAGAGCGAATGAAACCTTAATATGTATGCAATTATTTCCATTTAAAATAAAATTTGCCAACAAACATTCAACCGTCCATTCATTCATCCGTCCATCCAACCATTCATTCGTTTGCTCGTTCGTTCATTTATTCATTCATTCTGTTTAACCTGTGACCTGCTGGAGACCATCATTTAATGATGAACCAACCAGCCAGAATTGAACAAGCAGCTTACAATATTATTAATAATAATAATAACAACAACAATATTAATGAGAACAGCCTTTTATTTGCATCATGAAATAGAACATACATGAAAAAGAAAAAACCATTAAAAGTTAAAATAATGTAAACTCTTTTATTATTCAGAGAAAACCAGTAAAATCAAAAATAATCAAAATAAAATATGTCAATAAAATGTTAAAATTAGTTAAATATAATTAAAATAATAAAATAATATGAATAGTCATCAACGCTCGTTATCCTGAAATAAGTGCCATGATGGATGATAGCTTGTATAAAAATTAGTAACAGTTTGTTCACGCATTGTTTCTATCGCAGTACAAAGCATAAGATGACGATATTACACTATTGATTAAGCTATATCGAAAATTATCAGTCCAATTTATATCGATTAGAGACAGAATAAAAGGATTATAAAAACCTATAGGCGATATTTCAAAAGTTTTAATTAAAATATTGGAATGTTTAAAATCATCTACAATGTTATTTTTTAAATTATTTAAGTATTTATTCATCTTATATTGTTTTGATTTCATAAAGTTTGTTTCATGGCACACGGTCAGTTCGAGTATTTCAATAGTATCTTTGTTACAGACAGCGATGTCGGTTCGGAGTGATTTGAACAGATCCGTTACTGGACGCACCAATTCTTTTTCTACGTCTGCAAATATTTCGATACCCGGCCTTGCATTTGCTTTTATGTTATCAATAATTATGGAAAAAACACAAGTAATGTTGATTGGAACTAAACAACAGCTCTCGAAAACTGATGTAAAGAGCATAAGATTTGGGTCTGTGATGGTGCCGTTCACTGGTGTGGTGAAAAATTTGGGTTTCTGGTTGGACAGTACACTGAATATGCATCAGCATGTGAATAACCTCGTTAGGGACTGTTCATTTCAGCTTCGACAGCTTGGCCGCATAAGAGCCTCTCTTGATCTGGATACAACAAAATCTCTGATCCATGCGTTTGTGGTCAGTCGGGTTGATTATTGCAACAGTTTGCTGAGCGGATGTCCGAAGTCAACAATATATGGGATAAAATCAATACAAAACAGGGCAGCGAAGCTTATAATACAAAGAAAAAATATGACCATGTGACCCCAATTTTTCGTGAATTACATTGG
>NW_008705398.1:5069166-5082569 GCF_000326865.2 Helobdella robusta | reverse complement strand
TCAAAGTTTTGGTGATGATGAAACGATGTATGCAAGGTTCGGCTCCGAAATATCTAATGGATCTGTGCAAAAAAACACCAATAACAGTGGCGGGTAGATTCTTAAGATCTTCCAAAAACAATGATTTTCAGAAACCGTTGGTAAACTCATCAATGGCGTCAAGAAGTTTTGCAGTGTATGGCCCAAGGATGTGGAATGATTTGCCAACAGAGCTGAAAACAAATGAGATTGATGAAGTGATTTTTAGAAAAAGAATCAAAGCGCACTTGTGGGATAAAGCGTTTGTGAGAACTTGAACGAGCGCTATATAAACTCTACATATATATATATATATAATTATTGTGAGAATTTTGTTGTAGCGTTTTAAATATCTGCTCAGTTTAGAGGCGGAGCCACAATTTGATAGGACATGTTTGTTTGTTTGTTTGTACTGCATTACAAAGCAAACATGATGCTTTAGTAGATTTACCCCACCTAAAGAGGTTAGCATTAGTAGGTAGCTGTTGAATAAGATATTTTCTGGTGAATTTATAGAGGACCTCTGATAGTTTTACAGTTGACCTGGACCATCGTGTTATCTCGGAGCTATTGATATGCTCTTTTATTGACCTCACAAGAGCACCTTGGCATCGGAACAGCAATAGATGATTAAAATTCGTTTCATATTGTTGTTGTTGTAGGGCATTTATTGCTGATTTTATTCCATCATTTTTTGGAATGAGGTCGTCAATCTTTCTGTAGGAGTTATGAGATTCATTCCACAGCAGTCTTATTTCCTCGCTGGCGTTTAGCTTGAGATACCCACGGAGTTTTAATCTTAATAACTCGACGTAGTGTTTCAGCGATTTGATGTTGAGGCCCCCAGTTTTATACGGCATCGAGATAACTTCAGCGATGCAGCTGCTTATGGGCAGAGACAGCCATTCTCTTACTGCCTCTATTATAAGGCGGTCCAGAGTGCATTCTATCCAGGTCAGCGACATATCATAGGTTCGTAATTCAAATGTTATTTGAGAGGGGATAAAACGTCTGAGAATTTCTAGCTTCCATTGAGCAGTCGTGTCCAGTTCTCCAATTTTCTGCAGCAAAATTTTGAGTTTATTACATAATTCATTTTTCTCTCTGGTGTTTTTGCCTTCAAAATCGTACATTATTCCCAAGTATTTAAATTGATCGTTGATATTCACATGGGGAATTTTTTTCATCGTTTATTGTTAATTGGGGTAGAAATTGTTCATATTTTCCATTGATTTTTCTCATTCCAAATGTACTACATTTATCTATTCTCATTTTCATACCCGTCCATTTACACCAGGCTTGGTTGAGATTGATCAACTTCTGGGCACCCTCAGAACTGCTAGCAATGATTGCTGAGTCGTCAGCAAATTGAAGCCAACCCCTAGATTTTAGTTTGGCTGTAGGTCACCATATATATCCGCACTGTTGGTATTCCTTTGCTTCGACTATTTTCATCAGAAGATTAAAACAAAGATTGAAGAGCAATAGAGCGCTCGGGTCACCTTGTAGGACCCCCTTTTTACTTGGATAGGTGAGGTTAGTTTGTTGCACACCGATACAGTTTTCGAGTAGTCGGCGTATATTGATCTAATCATGTTGCTGATCTTACTTGGGATGTGGTGATAACTTAAAGCAGATGAAATTAGATCTTGGCTAACCTCACCGAAAGCATTTCGTAAATCTAATAGGGTAACAATAATTGTTCTCTGATGTCTTTTGGCGTCTTCCAGCAGATGAGACAGCAGCTGCGTGTGTTCAACTACACTATCAACTTTGGGATAGAAGCCCTTTTGAATATTTTTATTGATGAAATTATTTGAATCCAGATATTTGTATATTCTATTGTTTATGAACGTGGAGAAAATTTTAAAGAATACTGGTTCAAGTGTTATTGGCCTGAAATTCGCTGGGTCGTTGGCCCTTTTTGTAAATCAGAATTGTCAGCCCTTTTCTCCAGCAGGAGGGAATCTATGACGTTCTCCAACATTCAACCAGTAACTGATGAAGGATTGTGCGGAGTAATGGACATTTTTTGAGAACTATTACTGACATCTGGTCCAAAGGGCAAGGAGATGCTCTCGACTTGCATTTCCGGATAATTGAAGAGATTTCATTAAACGTGGGAGGATTTGTATCACAGGCTATTGAAGGGTTTGGTAATGTTTTAATCCAATTTGATAGGGAATGTTTATTGCAAGATTGATCGTTTAAAATGTTGTTGAAAAATTGTTTACATTTGTCGACGCCAAACTGAGGTAGCAAATTAGGCGCCGGGTTGAATAATTTTTCACACATCGCCCAAAATTTGTGTTTTAATTGGTTTGTGATATTGAGTGTTTTTTCAAGTTTATTTTGTTTTGTTGATGCTATCCTTGATCTTATTTGTTTGCTTAGCGTTTTAATTTGAAGGTCGAAGTTGTGGTTGTTACGGCCTAGCAGCTTTAGTTGTTTCAGTTCCTTCTTTAGTTTTTTGATTGGTTTGTCGGATATTGTTGTTGAATTTGTTTGTTGTTTAATTGTGCCGTAGGTTGAAGCAAAGTAGTTGTATATTGATGACTGGAAATTGATGGTGAAGTTATCAATGTCGGTGATGTTTGGTAGAGCTGATCTTTGAGAATGGAAGTATGCGTTGATCTCAGACCATTGAATTGTTGTTTTAGGTAACTTTATCCCTGGAAGTGTAGTATCTTTTATGACGGTATTTGCTGACGATGACGACGACGGAGATGTCACCTGGTGAAGCGGGGACGATGGTAGTGGTATCTCTGCCGCGGCGACACCCGCTGACGACGACGTCGATGGAGTCGCTCGATGGTGAGGCGGAAGTGATAGTTGTGGTAATTCTGCGGTGGTAGTGTTTGCTGGTGTCAAAATGATGGAATCATCGTTAGGGTCCTTTGGAGAATTTATCGAATTATTTAAATTTTTGAATGTTTTGCACGAACGTTGGTGCATTCTTAGGCCCTTTTTACCTTTGCACTGTTTACCACAACAACAGGAAATTAGATTATTATCCATGTTAACAGAAGTATTATTTAAATTATTAACCAGTAAGTTTGGAGATATTACAATATTGTTGCTTTGTAAACGTACATTGTTATTATTGTTGCTGCTTTGAGTTGATTTTGTACAACGCCAGAGTTTAACGAAGTTTTTAAAACAGTATGGGCATTTAGTTGCATTTACTAATAAGATTGATTTAAAAATTAAAATTAAAATAATTGAATATTTAAAATTAGAGTTATTTAGTATTAATTTATTCGCCATAATTTTCCGCTACTTTTAAACCTATTTTTACACTGTAAAACTATGTAAAACTCGATTAATGTAAATAAAAACAGTGAGCTAGCAAAAACCTGCCAACTCTCATGTTACAAATACATAGAGTAAAAGTAGAAAATGAAATAATAATAATAATATAAATAATAATAATAATATAAATAATAATAATAATATGAATAATGCATAAAATATAATGAATGAAAACTCTTCTTTTATTGACTAATGACCAAAAAATAAATAAAAAGAAAAAGAAAATTCAATGCAAAATTAAAGTAATGAAATCGTGAAAATAATTCAATCTATTTTCCTCGTCGTCCAAATGAGTACAAATAGAAAGCATTAGTTATTAAAAAAAGAGCACACTTGTGATTTCTTCTGTCACAGTATATTTTGTAAGATAAAGATGAAGCAGAGTTTATTGAATTATTTATTAAATGATCTGTCCGAATAAAATTCTCAAGTGATAGATTACACTATGGACATTGAACGTTACCCCATCTGGCCAGGTTTGAGTTTGTTAGCAGTTGCTAAATGACAGTCCTCATGACAAATTTAAATTACCTCTGGCATTTGAGGTGGAGTAAAACGTCTTAAAATTTGCAGATTCCATTGGCTGTGGTTTCGAGTTTAAAAATAATCACAACAGCATTTTAATACCACAAATTATAAAAATAATAATTGTAATAATCTCTTTTATTACAGGAAATCAATGACATAAAATATCATTAATTTCCTGTAATAAAAGAGTTAATAAAATGGGACCTCTTTTTATTATCATCAAACCTCAAAATATAAAATCAATTATCATAAATATACAAAACGTTTCATAATAATAGTATGAATTATAGTAAAATTATAATAGCATTAGTAATATTAATAATAATAACAATAGCAGTAATAACAAAAATTCCTCAATGAAGTTGACAAAATACGTTTGAGGAGCATTTTATTTTTCCGCCAAAAGTGGAACGGATTGTTTCCAACTTTTAGAAACCTTTCACGTGCGAAGTTATATGTGTTGTTAAGGTATTGTATATATATTGTATATATTTATTGTAAATGTATTGCATATGTATTGTATATTTATTTTATATTTATTATCTGTATTGTATATGTTCTGAAACAACAGAGGTACATATTGACAAAACTTTTGAGGAAATAATCTTTTTTGGTTGTGATTGACAATAGTTTTTATTTTTTAGTAGTTAAAATCGACAATTGATGCAATAATAAAAAAATAAATAACATCTTACATTGGATAAATGTTAATTCTACTATTATAGTCAGTCAGTCAGTCAGTCAGTCAGTCAGTCAGTCAGTCAGTCAGTCAGTCAGTCAGTCAGTCAGTCAGTCAGTCAGTCAGTCAGTCAGTCAGTCAGTCAGTCAGTCAGTCAGTCAGTCAGTCAGTCAGTCAGTCAGTCAGTCAGTCAGTCAGTCAGTCAGTCAGTCAGTCAGTCAGTCAGTCAGTCAGTCAGTCAGTCAGTCAGTCAGTCAGTCAGTCAGTCAGTCAGTCAGTCAGTCAGTCAGTCAGTCAGTCAGTCAGTCAGTCAGTCAGTCAGTCAGTCAGTCAGTCAGTCAGTCAGTCAGTCAGTCAGTCAGTCAGTCAGTCAGTCAGTCAGTCAGTCAGTCAGTCAGTCAGTCAGTCAGTCAGTCAGTCAGTCAGTCAGTCAGTCAGTCAGTCAGTCAGTCAGTCAGTCATCAGTCAGTCAGTCAGTCAGTCAGTCAGTCAGTCAGTCAGTCAGTCAGTCAGTCAGTCAGTCAGTCAGTCAGTCAGTCAGTCAGTCAGTCAGTCAGTCAGTCAGTCAGTCAGTCAGTCAGCCAACCAATCAATCAATCATGTATTTACATTTATATAGCTCAATTTTTAAAATGCAAAACAACAAAGAACAAACTAATAACTAATTTGTCAAAAATTTATATACAAAATTTGTCCGTAAAAAATGGAAAAATGCAAAGTATAATAATAAAAAGATTAGAAGATTAACATTCGGATTACGAGAAGATTAATTTATTGCTGTTCTTGTTATGCTTGTTGTTAACTCTTATAAACACATCGGTGCCTACTAAACCTTTAAAATGTTTGTCCAATAGATAACTAATAAATAATTTAACTTTTAAATATAACAAAAAAAAATTGTATTTGATGTTTTTTTATTTAATACACATTCAGCCATATACACTCGCTTACTTAAAACACATACATAAACGAGACATATACACACACGCACACATACATACATACATACATACATAAAAAAAACATATATACATACATACATACATACACACACGCACGCACATGCATGAACGTAAAATGCGTGAAGCCTTATATATGAAAAGAAATTTTTTAACTATGCAACAAACACTCTATCGTTCGTTGTTGCATTTTATTCTTTATTTATTTTTGTTTTAATTTTACAGGTTTTGAAAATTATTTTGAGATAATTGTCAATAAAATAAATAATATTTTTTTATTATAAATAATATTTTTATAACATTTTTAAAAATATTTTAATAATAATATTATTAGTAATAATAATAACAATTATAAAATTAATGATAATTATAACAATAATAACAACATTAATGCAAGATTAATAATAAGAAATAAAAATTTAATTGTTGATAATTTAACAAACGTTCAATGTTGATGATATTTGTTAGGAACAAGTTTTGATGTTTCTAGAGACAACAAAGAACAAGAAGCAAGTTATATTGATTAGTAGGTTGATTGATTGATTGTTTAATTGGTTGATTGATTGGATAGTTTAATTGATTGATTAATTGGTTGATTGGTTAGTTGATTGATTAATTGCTCTTGATTAATTGATTGGTCTAGAGAATGGATGATTGAATGGATTATTAAGTTGGTTGGCTTATATGAAGCATTAATTTATTAGTAGATTGGTTATTTAATTGATCGATTGAATGATTATCACGTAATCAATTAGTCGTTTAATCGTGTAGTTTGCTAAATTGATAAAAAGTTTCCCACTTCAGACACCACGTTTTTAAAAAAATAAATTGCGAAAATTGTAATTATTTTTAATTACTCTTCAATTCCTGGAATAATATTTTCATAAAATTTGCAAGCCACTGTAATATTCATAAGATAGCTCCCACGGCACATTTAGTTAGGGTTATGTAGAGAGCTGCTAACGCCCACATCAACCAGCTTTTTATTTCCACTTCAATTACCGTTGCAACCTTCTGCTTTGTTGCCTCTCTCTCTTGTTGATTTGCGTCGTTGTTATGTCAGGTTAATTTTAATTTATTGCTATTGTTTCCTGCTCTTCTGTGTGTGTGTTTTTGGGGTTTTGTGAGTGAAACAAACAAAACTTTATAAATTTAGAAGAAAATTTTTTTATTCGCTGAAGAGATATATTTTGTTTCTTTGTGATTTTTCATTTTTTGCCGGTGGATTTTATGAAGCGAGACACTTCTTCGAGGCGTCACCTAATTTATATTTTCATTAATCTTCGTTAGGAAGACCGTCTGTCCGTTTGCGGGGCATCTACCGCGTGTGTGTGTGCGTGTCCTTGTATGTGCATGTATATGATTTGTATGTGGATGCATGTGTGTGTACGTATGTGTGCATGTGTGTGTACGTATGTGTGCATGTGCTTGTGTGACTCTGAGTCTATGTGTATAAATACTGTATAAATAGTGTATGTGCTTGCGTGTATTTACGTGTGGGTGTTATGTTTTTAAACGTTCATGTGCAATGTATTTGTGTATGTGTGTGTATGTGTTTGAATGTATGTGTGTGTGTGTGTGTGGTGCCAGTTCATTTTCTCTTCCCACGACAGCCTCTAAAGTGATGAAATTGAAAGACTTCCCAGATTTTGTTCTTCCATTGTTGCGGGTTGAAATAAAACAAACTACGTTTTAATACTGCCAAGACTACATAACAATGCTACTATAACTCCACTACCACCACTACCACCACTGCCACCGTCGCCGCTACCACAACCGCCACTACTAGAACTTCTACTACAGCTACAACTACTAATACAACAACTACTACTACCATCACCACTACTACCACTATCACCACCGCTATCACAACTACAGCTACTATCACTACTACTACTACTACCAGCTACTATCACTACTACTACTACTACCAGCTACTATCACTGCTACTACTACTACTACTTGCACGCAGTATAAGTGTGTATTTCTGCAATATTAATGGATCAAAGTGTCAAAATCCATCAGTTTTATATCATTATAAATCACAACACCCCGATGATGGTGAGGATAGTGATGAATATGATGATAACTGTGATTATGATGATGATAATGATGAATATGATGATGATGACGATGATGATGAATGTGATGATGAATGTGATGATGAATATGATAATGATGAATATGACGATGACGATGATAATGATGATGGTGATGATGAATATGATGATGATGATTGATGATGGTGATGATGAATATGATGATGAATATGATGATGACGATGATGATTGATGATGGTGATGATGATGACGGTGATGAATATGATGAGAATGATAATGATGATGATGATGAATGTGATGATGATGATGATGATGGCGATGCAGAAGTTAATGATGACGGTTATGAAGTGAAGATGATGATGATATTAAAACTAATAAAACCTCAGGTAAAAGTTTGAAAGATCTTTTGATGTGCATTTCTCAACCTAATAAACGAGTTAACACCCTATCTCACCTCTCTAATGGTACTACGTCTTATCATAATAAATAAAATAAAATAAAAACTATTTAGATGTTTTCTCGAATTGTAAGTAAATGTTTTCGTTCTGTATAATTGTTTATGTTTATGCACGTTTTGTATTATGGTGTGTATGTTTTAAATTTTTTTTTAAATATTATTTTTATGTTGCTGGAGTTTGTCTATGTTTATGAAATACATGTTTGTATGCGTATGTATGAGTTTGTATGTTTTTACATATTAGCATATGTTTATGAGTGTTTGTATATGTTTATTTGTGAGTGTATGCTTTTTGTTTATATCTATGTTTCTATGTGCATGCAAATTTTGTCTAGATTTGAATGAATTTATGTTTGTTTTTATTGTACGCTGAGATGGTTGTTCAGTTCATGTACGTGTATGTACGTTTTGATGTTGTTATTGTTGATGTATGTATATTGTTGTATTAATGGTCGGTTGCAGTTGTGTGTTGTTGCCTGTTGCCGAAGCTGTTGCGTGTGATTGCTTATTATATGTTGCGGTTGCACGTTGCACGACGTGGCAGTTGTTGTCTTGGTTGTACGCTGTTTTGTATTGTATGTTGTATGTTCATGTTGCACGCTGTTCTGTACATGTTCGTACAATTTGTGCACTGATTGGTGAAAAATAATTTTGTTTGATGATCAAAAGAGGAAGTGGAACGTGGATGTTATCCAACGCAAGATTAAATACAAATTATTTTTCCCTTCTTCACTTCTTCCAACTTTCTTTCTGTAGTTTTCTATAAACGGTTTGTGTATGTATTTGTTTGTACGTGTGTATGCTTGTTTGTATATTTGATATTCTTAATTTTTTGTATGTCGGTTTGTATGTGTGTACAGTTGTATGTTTTGCAATATCATTTCATCATTTAATGTTTCTACGTTTTTATAATTCTCACGTCAGGTCTGGTGTTTTTTGTGTTGGAATGCATGCGTGTACGTACAGGTTATACTATATTTTATAAAAAATTCTCAACTGTTTGTACACGTATGTCAGTGTGGTGCTGCAACAAACAAACCCGAGCAAAAGCCCCGTAGACCAACAATCCACAGAGCAAAATAGCCCCGGGAAAAATCCCAAACGAATTAAATCCGAAGCAAAAAAAACATTTTTACTTTCTTTTTGAAATAAAATATAGAAAAAAGCATGGACTGTAGTGTTTTAGCACGTTGTTCATTTTAATCACCAGGAAGTGCTATTTTTTATTCATTGAAAAAATTGTGTGCATATGCACATGCGGGTCTGTATTAATGAAAGAAGATATTTTCACCAACGATGGGTGTTTCTCGCTAAACTATTAATTACTTCATTTGGCCAATTTCTATTTATTGTTTATCGTTTTGTTCTTACAAATTTTAATACTAGTTTTCAATTGAGTTGTATCATTTTCATGTAAAAATATTTGTCCGGAGATTTTTCTGAGAAGTATTTGACTCTATGAGGTCCGTGAGGTGTTTGTTAAGGAAAGTTTTTACCCCGGGTGTTTTTTCTGGAAGATATTTATTATCCAGAGTTTTTTGTTGTTCATGATTGTTAACATTAACATTATTGAATATGCGTGAAAGTTTTGAAATACGGACATCTGCACGTTTGTATCAGCGAAAAAATTGTATCAATGTTTCAACTGGAATGAAGCTTGCCAGGAGGAATTATCTTGAAAAACAAAACGAAATGTTTCACAGCTCTCACCTAATTTGTCACGCAGGCCGCAGCGCACACAACAACACAATGTACACGCAAACACACAAACAACGCACAATACACACGCAAACAAAGAAAAAACTTAAAAACAAACAACATACAAACAAAAATACATGCTAACAAACTTACAAACAAACAACATACAAAACAAAAATACACGCTAACAAATATACAAACATACAAAGACATGCTATAGACATAAACATTTTCAAAATGTGAACATGCACACGTAGAAAGCACTTGAGAAGAAATGTACGGCGGACAAGCACGCAAGCAGACTGACATACATCATGAAGGAATAGATAAAAGTTGTCACAGACACACCAAAACCCACACAAACACACACACAGACCCATATGTAAGCAAACTTGTTTACAAGAGCTCATACATACAACCAGACACATACATCAAAAAGTTATAAAAATTGACAATCATATAACGCATACATACGTATACAAAAACATGCAAACAAACACACACAGAAGCACACATACATGTAAACAACAACACACATACACACACACACGTACACACACACACACACGAATCCGATGCATCATAATTTCGTTGAACGCTTCAACCAGATTAATCATGCAGCAGATGAATGGAACGCCAGCAAGAAGAAGGAGGAAAAATATTTTTTTAATTTTTGAAAAAAAAAGTTAAAAAACATTTTTATTGAATTTTTAAAAAAATTATATAAATTAGAAATTAATTAAATTCACATTTTGAGAGAAAGATAGACATTTTTCATATGATATATTTATTTTCAATTTCTAAAGGAAAACTTTATTTAGATCTATCGTTTGATGTGACGAATTTTGAAATTGCATGATGGCGATGATGAGGAAGATGATGGTGATTGAAGAAGAAGATGAGGATGAAGATAAAAATGATGATGATGATTGAAGAAGATAATGATGATAAAGAAGATGATGATGATGAAGAAGATGATGATGATGATGAATAAGAAGATGATGGAGAAGAAGATGATGATGAAAAAGATGGCGATGAAAAAAAGGAAGATGATAAAAAAAATTATGATGATGATGGTGATGATGAAGATGGTGATGATGATGAAGGAGATGATGAGGATGATAAAGAAGATGGGGATGAAGATATCACATTTCAATCATACTCCACCTTTTCATCTTTACTTTCTTTCCACCACAATCTCCACCACCACCACAATCATCGTCATCACTACCATTACCACAATCGTCACCATCACTCCCTCCTCCTACTAATCATCATTATGTTATTATTGTTATTTTTATTATCATTATTATNATCGTCATCATCATCTTCTTTATCGTTTCAACTAGTTTTCATATAAGTTTAACATTTGCGAATAGCCTTCTTCTCACTCATGTGATAAGGCTCGAGATTATTCATTACTACACGAACCTCTTTCATTATGAACCTTATCATAATTTTGTCGTCCCCGTCATCATTATCATCATCATCTCCATCATCATTATCATCATCATCTCCATCATCATTATCATCATCATCTCCATCATCATTATCATCATCATCTCCATCATCATTATCATCATCATCTCCATCATCATTATCATCATCATCTCCATCATCATTATCATCATCATCTCCATCATCATTATCATCATCATCTCCATCATCATTATCATCATCATCTCCATCATCATTATCATCATCATCTTCACCCTGTTCTTCTTCTTTTTCATCTTTTTCATCGTCATCATCATCATTAACTTTATCATCTTCTTCATCATCATCACCTATATATATATTTTTTCATCTTTATTTAGATTTGCGTCAGAGTAATTGTTGTTATTATTTTCCATCATCATCAACAACAAAATCATTATCATCACCATCATCGTCATCAACAACAACATCATTAACATCGTCATCTTCATCATCATCAACATCGTATCATCAACAACATCACTACCACCCTCATCGTTATCATCATCGTCGTCATCATCACTATCACCACCACCTCCATTATCATCATCATCATCATCACCATCAACGCCAACAATGTTATTTCAACGTTGTGTAATCTCAGCGTTCTAACTTTTCATCGCTCCAATTTAATAGCAAAAATAATAAAAGCAACAACAACAATAATAATAAGAATAACAATAAAAACAACAATAAGAATAATAAGAATAAGAATAACAACAATATTTTAATGAGAATCATAATAACATTACTAAAAATAATAATGAAGACATTTTTAATGTTCAACAAAACATTATTATTAATTTAATTATAATAGTATTTAATAATAATGATAATAATAGTAATAAAGAGGATGATAATTATGATAATATATAGTGATAGAAAGGTAGATAATAATCAGATCAAATTGTTATTTATAAATTTATTATTTGTTATCTATGGTTGTTTTTGTTTTTTTTTTGCATATGGATGTGAACAACAAAGATATCTTAAATATCGCATTACAACAGACGCCATGTTGAAATTAATGCTAGACGTCATACTGATGACGACGACGACGATGATGACGGTGATGATGATGATGGCGTAGATTATAGTGATGATGATGATGGCGTAGATTATAGTGATGATGATGATGGTGTAGATTATAGTGGTGATAATGATGATGGTGATGATGATGATGATGACGACGACGATGATGATGATAATTATGACGATGATGATGATGATGACGTCGAATATGACGTTGATGACGATGATGAAGTAGCACTGGTTATGTGATGAAGGTTAAAACAGTGGAGATGATGTGATGGTGATAAAGACAATAAACCGGGTCTTCAGCAGCAAAGTAGCGGCAGCTAGCGGCGCTACAGAAACGCCACTTAGCTGGCCACTCTACTTTAAAATTAAAATGAAATCGCTACTCGCTACTTTTAAGCTTTAATTTTAAAGTAATTTTTGTCGTGAAATGGTTTATTGCGTCGTGGGATGGATGTTTGACTAATTGAATTTTTTTCATGTCTGTATAAACGTTTTAACGCTAATTGGTTGTTATTGTTGTTGTTGTGGTTGCTCTTTGATAGGGCAACTTGGGAGGTTGATTCGTGTTTTGTTGTCTTGGTGGTTGGTGGTCTTTTTCTATTTGAAAGAAAATGTGTCCAACTTGCACCACTTAGATTCATGCCTGATGTCCAACATTTTGAATGTTCGATGTTGTTCCGGTCAGTTGCTGGCTGACTCTCACGATCAGAACATGATGTTGCTTGTTCCAATGCAACCTGATGAAAGCTACATACAGTTTTGGTGTAGTTAAAGGAAATTTTAAGCAGTGATTCATATTTACCGTTTAACGAATTTTTTTTTCTTATAAGACAGTTCCATCAACTGCAAGCTAAACTGCTCACGTGTTATTTCATTCCATACTGATAACTTAATTAAAATTTCGTCCTACAATGATGTAAATTGTCAGATTCCACATTTCAAAAAGTGGGGTTTGTGAGCTTTGTTTTTTTTATAGTAAGAATGTTGTATGATTTTCTACAAAACATTTGAACTTGCTGTTTAAAATGTGGAGCTAGTGGTAGCGATGTTGGCGACACTTCATCATGCAAGTTCTGGTAGTAGTGTTACTTCGTACATGGGTGACGTCAACAAACCGCCCTAACGATAATGACGATGACGAAGTGATGATAATGAGATGACGATGATGTTGTTGT
>NW_008705398.1:5059080-5069116 GCF_000326865.2 Helobdella robusta | reverse complement strand
ATGATGATGATGATGATAACGGTGGTGATGACGGGGATGATGATTAAAAATAAAATGATGAAAAAGAAAGCAGCCTGATGATGAAGATGATTGTTGTACCATTTGAATTCATCATCATCATCGTCATCGTCATCATCATCATTGTTGTTGTTATTACTATTATTACAGCTAATTACAATAATAATACTGCTAATGAAAAAAAGTACTATAAAAAAATAAGAATACTTTCACTTCGTGAAACCACGATAGTAAAACGGCCGCAACATTTACAGTTATTACTACTGAAGCAATTGAAGCCACAATGTTTACTACTACTACCGCTACAGCAACAACAACAACAACAAATACTACTACTACTACCATCTACTACTACTGCTACTACTAATACAAGTACTACTACCACTACTACTACTACTACCGCTACTACTGCTACTAGTACTATTACCACTACTGCTACCATCACTACTACTACTACGTTCAGGGGTATTGTTGCTGATGTGTTGGGCGATACATCAACTTCAATGCACAGCGCATGTAACTGAAAGGATGTTGAAGTTGCACAGTGGGCTAATGGATGGATGAGTGATTGAGTGTAAGATAAATTGATGGATGGATGAATGGTTGGATGGTTGATTGATTGTTTGGTTGGATGGATGGTTGGTTGGTTGGTTGGTTAGTTGGTTGATTGATTGGTTGGTTGATTGGTTGGTTGGTTGGTTGAATGGGTAACGTAAATAAATGAATAAGTAGATTAATGAACTATTAAAATATATCTGCAAAAAAACATGCACAAAAAATGGGGGCATGGTTGGTTGGATGATTGGATAGATGGATGGGATTGATGATTGGATAGATGGATGGATAAATAAATGGATGAAATAATTGACAGAAGATTGATAAAATGGATTAGTTGATAAATAAATCATTGAATTAATTACTAACTGACTGAAACTATTAAATGAATGAATCAACAAATGATTGAATAGACGAAAGAACGGCAATATGTGAAAAAACTTAATGAATGAGAATGAATGAGTGACAAAATGAATGAATGAAAGATGGAATAAATGAATGAGTGAATGAAACAATGGAATGACGATTAATCGAATGATCAATTAAACGAACGCACCGAAACTAAAGTGGATAGATACTAGATTGACGACCAACCAATAAATGCATAATTTAACTTCCCTGTAAGCATGTGAGCTGAGCAGAACTGAACTGAACTGCCATGCAGGCGTGTTTGTGTGCTCGTGTACGTGAGGAATCGATCAGAAATCACACGCTTCAACAAAATGCCTGCCTGCATGCAACGTATATTTCAAAACATGTACATTATATTGATGCACGACAGATGGTTTATTTTAAAATAACATTTGAATAAACAAATTAACAACCAAATGTTCCTGTAAAGTTAACCAGATTTGTTGAAATCACTCTTCAGTTGCACTGCTCCACTGATAACGTGCCATTGAAGATAAACAGTTGTTGTCGTCAGAATGAAGCACATGCAGCAGCGACACCAGCCTCCCTGCTTGTCTCCACCATTCAACATGTGCTTACTCTTACTTTCATTCCTTTCCATAGTTATCGATAGTTCATTTCGTTTCCCAGTTTGAAACTTGTCAACATTCACACATTTCCTCTCATGGAAACCAACAATTTTATTCTAATGTTTGAAAAAGATTAAATATTGAAGCAATTCATCAAATATAAAAAATTATTTTGAGTGATGTTTGTGAATAAATTAAGAATTGTGTTAATGCGTTCGGCAGACCTGTGGGCTAACGTGAGCTGCAGGATGTTTGTCTTCAGTGGTTTAATGCTCTTCAACAGGTCAGAGGTCAGCAATAAAACTTGGAGTGCACTGAAGAGTTACAAGTTAAGTGAATTTAATCAGGTTGGAGTTTCACGCTCCGGAAGTTTTGCACTTGATAAGAGATGCGCATTATGTTGAAGAGATGTGCATTATGTTGAAGAGATGTGCATTGTGTTGAAGAGATGTGCATTGTGTTGAAGAGATGTGCATTGTGTTGAAGAGATGTGCATTGTGTTGAAGAGATGTGCATTGTGTTGAAGAGATGTGCATTGTGTTAAAGAAATGTGCATTGTGTTGAAGAGATGTACATGGGTTGAAGATATGTGCATTGTGTTGAAGAGATGTGCATTGTGTTGAAGAGATGTGCATGTGTTGAAGCATGTTGCACTGCACGTGTTTCAACTGTAACGTGAACAAAAGTGTTTGTGGGACTGTTAAGTTCTTCTCCTCATAAATGAGTGTTTCCTTGTCGAAGCCTTCTTTAATAAGTTTTTGAGAATGTGACTTAATGATCACATAGTCACAGGAGTGCGCCTACTACATACACGCACATATAAGCACACACATAAATATTTGCATAAGTACGAACGAACGAACGAACGAACGAACGAACGAACGATAGACATACAAACATACGAACAGACACACACACACACACACGCACGCACACACACATACATGTTAATGCACAAGCAAGAAGAGGCAAGCAAATAGAGTTAGTTGATCGAAGACACTAGCACATTCAAACCAACACCATTCAATCGATCAGCAAACATTTGATTGTCTTTTTCATGTTTAGGCATACATTTAAACGTGTTTAATCTTATTTTGTGTCATCATTTATGTGCACACTGTGCAGTTCGTACCAACTGACCGTTATGTACGTGCGTGCGTATGTCTGCCCAAATTTGCGTGTATCAATGTTAGATTATCTATTATTTGTATGCACGTATGAATTTGTATGCATGTGTGAATGTGTACGCATGTGTGAATGTGTATGCATGCGTGAATTGGTATGCATGTGTGAATGTGTATGCATGTGTGAATGTGTATGCATGTGTGAATGTGTATGCATGTGTGAATGTGTATGCATGTGTGAATGTGTATGCATGTGTGAATGTGTATGCATGTGTGAATGTGTGTGCATGTGTGAATTTGTATGCATGTGTGAATTTGTATGCATGTGTGAATGTGTATGCATGCGTGAATGTGTATGCATGTGTGAATAAGGGGCCGTACGTGTTCGTATGTTTGTATTTATGTTTGCATTTATGTAAATAAGTATACATTTAAGTGCATACATGCACAAACCACAGTTGTTGATACAATCGATACATCACAAACATAAAAAAATAGTCCAAGGTTTTATAGACATTTCCATTCATACAGATTGTATATATATATATATATATATATATATATATATATATATTTACATCAAATCAATAGCTATATATGTATATAAATATATATATTATATATACAACTTGGGATTTGTTTTTGATAATAACATGTCTCTTAACATTCATACCAGGGCAGTTTCGAAAGAATGCTCTGGACATCAGGCGCATCAAAGGATCTTTAAACAAACAAACTCTTTAATGTCTTGTTCATTCCTTTATCCACTCAAAAATAAACTATTGCAATAGTCTATATTACGGCCTGTCAGGTATAAATAGGTCTATACTGCAGTCGGTTCAAAATTAGGCTGCAAGGTTGGTTTCAGGTGGCCTTAAATACGATCACGTTAAGCTAATTCTTTATGCTCTTTACTAGCTTTCGGTTTATCAAAGAGTTATTTTCAAGATATTTTCAACGGTTTTTAAATGTATAAAGAGAGTTGCCCCTAAATATTTAACCGACAGAGTCATTCCTAGAACAATGCCACTGCTGAATCAAACATTGGGCTCTGACAATTCAGGTTTACTGTTTGTACCTGACACAAATTTGGCTCAGATATACAGTTGTTTAGGAAAGTCACAGCATTTTTAGCGTAGCTTAAATTTTTAGTTAATTTTTCAAATTTTCTTACGATGAATTTTAGTTGATTATTAGGTTTATTTAACTCATACACAAAATTACTGTGCCTATTTGAAAAAGAAAAGCTTGATAATTTCAAAAATATTAGAACAAACTAGATACTTTTATGAATGATTTCAAGATCTTTTTAAATTTGTACAAAGATATAACATTGCAGGTTAGGTTCCTTATAGTTTAGGTATTGGACAGGACCGAATACCATCAACTAAGTTTTAGTTTTGTTTGTTGTTAGTTTATTGACTATGAACCAATTTAAAACATTTTCAAGTTCGTTACAGACGTCTTCGATAAGTAAGAGACTCAATTCTGCGCGCGCTCCGGAAAATATTTGAGTCGTCTGCCTACTGTACGAAATCAAAAAACATTGACGAGTTGGATAGGTTATAAATGTTCTGAGAACAAACAAATGGACGTGTAAAAGAGTGTTCTGTGAGTGTGTTTGTGTGTGTGTTTGTGTGTATTATCTAAGTGTAAGTTAACTCGTGTCTATATTCAGTATAAACATGATACAAACACACGCACACACCACACACACACACACACACACAACACACACACACACACATATATATAAATCCTTTCAATAAATATATATATATATATATATATATATATATATATATACAATAAATATATATATATATACATGTTTTAACTGCACACACAAGTTCACACGAGCACATTCACTTTATGGATCTTGTCTGATCAATTATGATCGTACAACACGCTGTCTCCCGTTCTTCCGTTCGTTTGTTCGAGTTTGTTTGCTTGTTTGCCTACAACAAATTCCTTGTGTGATTGCTGCTTGTAAATTTAATTATATATATATATATATATATATATATATATATATATATATGTATATATATATATTTATATATAGCAGGTGCCATTACCGATCACATTAAAATCATCATCATCAATCAGATTCATATCACTAAGGATAAAACATTACCATAGAAACACCACCAAAGAACCAACACCATAGGACCACCAACATAAAACCACCACCATAGAACTACCACCATAGAAAAACACCATAGAATCATCACCAAAGAATCACCACCATAGAAACTTTACTATAGAAACACCAGCATGGTGGCTGTCAATCACTTGGACAGCCAATGAGAGTTAAAAACTCAGTGACGTGTGTAATTATTTTTTAATGGGGTCGATTGTTGATTGGCTGCTGGGTTGTCAGCCTCTTGTTGCGTTGATAAAAAACGATGAGGATGATGTTGAGGAGATGATGACGATGATGATACGGATAGTCTTACCACCACCACCACCATCATCATCATCATCATCATCATCATCATCATCATCATCATCATCATCATCATCATCACGTCACTAGTAACCACCACCATCATCGTTGTCATTATTGAATTTTTACTTTTCATTATTGTATCATAATTAGAACACCTAACAATATCATCACCATCATCATCGTCATCATCATCACAACCACCACCATCATCATCACCATCGCGATCATCACGATCCTCTTCCTCTTCATCCTCTTTCTATCTTCCTCATCATCATCATCACTATCATCACCATCATCATCATTATCATCATCATTAATATGAACAACTTCGCATTCATCATTTGTATACCATACTCATTATCGTTATTATAAATATAATTGTGCAAAAATATTATTTTATAATAATAACAATTTTTTTCATCACCGTCATCATCATCAGCAACATCTTCAACATTATCGCAAACATCTTCTTCACTGCCATCATCACCACCACCATCCTCATCACCATCATCCTCATCACCATCATCCTCATCACCATCATCGGTCAAAAATTCGTTGCACAGATAAATAATATAGAGAGGTAGGTTAGGCACTTATTCAAACGTACCATCCGATATTAAAGCTGTAGCGCTTTATTATTTCTCCGTGCTTCCAAAATTTTATTGTCAAGGTCGTGGCTTACTCGGGCGATATGAACAAATAGCGCTCTGTTTTCTGCCTTTTATCGCCCGATTTATTGGTAGAGAATTATGACGTTATTGTGGTTATGTATGAGACAAAAATTTATACCTTTGCATCACGTGATCAGTGATCACGATCATCTATCATCTACATTATTGTTGGTATCGTTATAATCTTGTCATCTTAATAATCATTATCAATGTCATTGGGGTTGTTATCCCAATTGTCGTCATCATCACCACCACCATTGTCTTCATCATCGCCATCTTATTCGTCATCAGCGTCACTTCTTTCTCATCCTCTTCAGCAGTGAAATTTCTTTCGTAACGTCTGCTTAACTTTCAAATATTTTTGCTGACGTCATTGGTGACGTGAATATCACGTGACCACTCTTAAATTGTAATGCTGTTTTCTGTTTTGTTGGTGCGTGGTTGTTGTGGCGTTGTTGTGGCGTTGTTGCTGTTTTGTTCTGCACGCATGTTGTTGTTTTTATATGGTTGCTGTTGTTGTTTGTTTGTAGTTGATGTTTGTACGTGGTCGTTGTTGTTTGCATGTGGTTGTTGTTGTTTGTATGTGGTTGTTTCTATGTTGTTACATTGGCTCATTTAAATTCCTGATGTTTTCAGATTTCTTCAAAAAAAATGAAAAAATTAGTCGAGAAGAACATTAGAATTGTGCACGACAAGTTGAACAACATTTTTTAAAATGCGAACAACAACAAATCATGTAGGATAGGACCATTATTGCATGATTGTTGTTGTCACACGTTTTTTTGACAATGTTTGCAACAACATCAACAACACCACCAACATCAACAATAATAACAATAACATCAACAACACCACCAACATCAACAACAACAACGACACTACCATCATCACTTTCTACATCCACCTCGCCAACACTATCATCGTTAGTAGCGACAGCTGATGAACAACATCAACAACAACTCTATTCTCAACAAAATGAACAACAACAACAACAACATGAGCAACATTTAATGTCTGAATTATTAAACCAGAGCAAACGTTACAAACGACAAGTGGATAGGCTGACCTGCCAACTACTAAACAACATTCTATCCCATCAAGTAGGCAACATTTACATATCATCATCATCCTTGTCATCATCGTCATTATCACCATTTCATCATCTCACCATCATCGTCCTCATAGTTTTTTTGATGCTGCTGGAACCATCATCTTTGCCTCATTATCGTCATCATTGCCATCATCATCATTCATCATTATTGTCATCATTTTGTAATTATCATCATCAAAGTTGCAACCGTCACCATCATCACCATTGTGATGTATCGCAGTGCTCTGCAAACTTTCGCGAACCAGTGTTGAATTTAACAGGCATCAAGCGGACAGCACCCAGACGACCAACCTGCACAAGGACTCGTTCACACACACACACACACACACACACACACACACACACACACACACACATGCACACACACACTCACACACACTCGTTCACACACACGCAGATGTTTCAATTTTTATTCAAAATAAAATAACAATAAATATGTTTCAGCATTTTGAAATAAAATCTGTTACGTGCGACAAATGAGCTTGCTCCTTTCCAACATTTTCTCACAGAGCGTGGTCGAAAGTTCGTTTCAAGAGGACAGTACCGCACGTACTGCGATCAACAGTCCAAACAGTTTCTGTATTTGATCTTCATATCAGTTAAGTAAGTAACTAATCTATTCAACTTACAAAAATGGAAGAAAGTAGGCGGAAGGAAATAGGTGAAGAGTTTTTATTACTCATTCTGCGAGCTCTGGATACCCTGCTCTAATGCTGATTCAGAGAGCGGCGGGTGGAAATGTCTCTTCCAACCACAGCTGCAGTTTTTGTCTGCGGCTAGGTTTAAAAAATTATTTTCCAGTCTTAGAGTCACAACGTTTTCTTTAAATCCAACAGGCTGAAAGTGTGCTTTCTCTTTCAGATCACAGACAAACAATTTTAATAGGGTACGAACTGCATACGGACTCTAATCTGAAACTACTAAAAACTAACCCAACTTCAATCGTAAACATTTTGTGCTATTCACAAAAATTCAAATTGCAAAATATTTTTTTGCGTCCAACCAAATATAAAGCAAAATGTACAAAATGTATGATATCAATATTTAAACTAATGCGCAATTTTATACTTTCGGGTCGTTCTTAAGTATTGTAACAACGTATTTAAACAATATTTAAATATTTAACCATCTCAACTGAAATGATTAAATAAAGTTTGAAAGTATGGAAGTGGCGCGCTCCCTTCATTGTAATAACCAGTTGTCTTTAAACAGATGACCACGTTCAGGCATATCTCACATACCCCACTAATATTATTGAATCTTATTGGTTGGCTGGTTGATTGGTTGGCTGGTTGGCTTGTTGGCTAGCTGGCTGGCTGGTTGGTTGACTGGCCGGCTGGCTGGCTGGTTGGTTGTAGGCCACGTTTGCAATCACACGCCAGCAGTTTTATTTAATGAATTTTTTATTGCATTGCTGGTCAAGCTCGAATTCGGATTTTTCGCTAGTTAATTTTCAACAATTTTGGCAGCTGAACGCTGACACAACTTTGCTGAGCACAGATGTATCTATTGTATTGTTGTTAGCATTTTAAGTATAGTCGTTGCCATCATCATCATCGTCATGAACATCACCATTTCCCTTATCATCATCATTATCATCATCATCATCATCATCATCGTCATCATCATCGTCTTCGTCGTCCTAACTAGTCGCACACGCACTTCATCATTTTCAGAAATTGAATTCCGAGTTGAAACGTTTGAGAGAGAGAATGAGGAGGCTGGAGAGAGATAATGAGGAGATGAAAGAGATCTTGCTTGACTTACAACAGCAACAACAACAACACGGTCCAAACAAGGTGATGGTGATGATGACAATAATGATGACGATGGTAAAGATTATGACGGTAGTGATTGTGATGGTGATGACGATGAAGAAGAAGATGATAGTAGAAAAAATAATGATGATAATGAGAATGAGGAATATAAGTAGCTGATGATTATGATGATGATTATGATGACGAGATGATGATGATGTGAGTTATCATAGCAATGTTATTGATCTGGCAATAACTAAAATAGTGAGTTAGTCACGACAATGATGTAATGTTGATGATAACGATAATATTAAAGAATTACGAGACGAGATTTGAACATTATTTTTATCTAAACAGCAGAGTAGCACAGTTGAAAATGATGCAGTAACAACAACAATAACAACAACAATAACAACAACAACAACAACATCAGCAACAACAACAACGCCAGCAACAAAATCGTCGTTACCGTTCTCATCATCATCATCAACGACAACAACACAGAAATCACTGAACAACAAAACATCAATCAACCCTCTATTTTATCAACTAACTTTCAATCAACGACCTAACCAACAACATCAGCATTATTCGCAACAAGTGTATCATTACCATAACCTGCCTCAACATTTTAATCGGCAGCACCAACATTACAATAACAACCAACAAAACGATGAAGAAGAAAGATTTTGTTGGGTCGTTGGTGAAACATCGCAACAAAAACATCACCAGAAACAAAAAAATCTACAAAAACAGCAACATCAGCATCTTCAAATGCAACAACATCAAAATTATGACGTCACTTCAACAACCACAACAACAACAACAAACAAAACCCCATCATGTTTCTTCTTCCACACACACCCGCCAACAAACGGGCAGCAACATTGTCATCCTTGTTGCAACAACTTAACAACAAACCCAAACAACAAAAACAACAACTATTACAACTTCAACTCTGGAAATGATGATGATGATGACCAATGCAGCGATAATAATGATAGTAAAAACGACAATGATTATGACGACGATGATGGTGGTGGTGATAAAAAAAGTAAACTTGAAGCAACAATACTTGAAAAGTGCTTAACTAACAAGTCCCTCGGAGAGAAAAATGATAACAACGATGATGATAACGATGATGATAACGATGATGACAATAGCGATACATATGACGATGACGATGATGATGACGATGTTTTTAACAGAAAATGTTGCGAAAATGTTGAATACTGTTGCAAAAGTCTTCGAACAAGTAGCATCATCTATAGTAAAAACTTTGACTGCGAAAAACTGCAACAACAACAATATTTTCAACAAAAACAACAACACCAACAACAATATTTCAACAGCAGGAACAACTACTGC
>NW_008705398.1:5054768-5056647 GCF_000326865.2 Helobdella robusta | reverse complement strand
ATTAAGACAGAACTACAATATATATATAATTAATTAATTAATTGATTATTTGATCGATAAATTAGATTTGCAAGTAAAAAATATTTTTATAAATACATTTTTGCGCAAACTACAACAACAGTAACAAACATAAAAACGACCAAAACAACTAAAACAACGACACCAACGACAACAAAAACTAAAACAACGACAATAGAAGCAATGCAATCAAGTCAAGCCATTGTATTATTAACGTCACTAGCAATTTATTATTATTGTGATGATTATTACTATTATTACTACTGTAATGATTTAATAACATCGTCGCTAATACGATTATTATTGATATTGTTCGCGTTATTTTTCATCTAGACTCAAAATAGAAAACATCAAAACGGGACGAAGCAACGAGTAGCAAGAAGAAGCATGCCATAGAGAACCAACGCAGATAAATAGCTTTTTAAGAGGTGAATAAGATTGATAATGAACTGAATATAGGGCAGAAGAAATAAAATGAAGGATTAATATTGTTTTGAAAAACATTCTTTAAAAAAATATTCAAAAATCTATTAAACATTTAAAAAAAACCTTTAAAAATTAAGAAAACGTACTATTTAAAAAGTGTCGAAAAGGGATGAAAGGGTCGGGATTAAGCGAGCGTTGGAGTTAGAGGTTGAAGGAGTGGTAGGAAGGGGTCGTCCGCGATTGGGATGGAGAGAGCAGGTGGAGAAGGACAGGGTGAAAGCGTGGTTGCGTGATACTGAGGCGAGTGACAGATGTGGATGGCGTCGAGGGGTATTTCGGTTTCATCATAGGTAGCCAAACGGCAACCCCCGATCTAGGGGAAAATGTCGTCTAAACGTGTGTTGTTGTTGTTGTTGTTGCACTATTTAAAAAGTTATGAGTCTTACAATACGGATAGGATACGATTTATTCTATGGAAACACACACACACACACGAACGCACATACACAGGCAAAAATGTGTGCATACACACGTTTGTACATCACAGACATACTATACATCCTATGTACATCACAAACAAACATACATGTATGTATATATGTACACATAGATACATACATCACAAACTTAAACATACATACATATATGCCTTAACATGCATACCTACATCATACATACATACATACATACATACCTACATGCTTGCATGCATACAAACAAACAAAAACCTGCATATATACAAATAAACACATGCACATTTACATAACACATATATTTACACATTTATAAATGCATACAATTATAAACTCACACTCCAAACGCGTACAACTGTGTGTGTGTGTGTGTGTGTCATAAGGATTGCTTAGAATAACTTCGCGCCTATGAAGAAAGTGATACAAAGTAAAAATATTCAACTGTTAGTATTCATAGCGTTTGTAACGAATATTAAAATATAAAAAATATCTTTTCTAAGAATTAAAACTCGAAAATATGAAAATTAATAAAAATAATCATGTAAAAGTTCAATGATACAAACAAATTAACCAACAAGAAAAAGAAGAAAGAAAAAAGAAATAAGAATGAATAAAAATTGCTTGTATATGTGCGAAGTTGTTAAATGTATGCAAGTACCTTTTTATGATATAAGCTCGTCCACTAGTTCTCATCATCATCATTATCACCATTATAACATCATTATTGTCATCATCATTTCAAGTCTATATATATACATACACATATACATATTAACGCCAAACATTCGGTAGAATTTATAGAATATTGTGTATATATATATATATATATATATATATATATACATACACATATACATATTAACGCCAAACATTCGGTAGAATTTATAGAATATTGTATATATATATATATATATATATATATATATATATATATATATATATATATATAACTCAGATTTAAC
>NW_008705398.1:5019582-5054350 GCF_000326865.2 Helobdella robusta | reverse complement strand
ATCACATTTTTTAACATGCAAACACACACACCACACACATACATATACACACACGAGTAAACTTTCATACAAACATACACACGTACAAGCATACAAACAAACATACACACGTGCATTCAATAGTATGCACTAGCAGAAGATATCAATCAAAAGGATGATGATGTTAATGATGATGATAAAACAGTAGAACACAATGATAAAATTACAATGAAATGATGTAGTAATGACGAAGAAAAACAGCACAGAACAAATTAAAATGTTCTTAAAATGTAAAAATGATCCAAAGAATAAAATTGCATTTCTATCATCAAATAAAAATAAATTGTTTTTTTTTGTCAACTGGACGGCGAAGGCAACATATTTTGTATGAAAGAAAGAAAGAAAGAGACTAATGTTAAAAACAAAGTCCAAAAAAATTCGAAACTATTGTCTTATCATTATCATTCTGCCCATTACACCACCATCCTCACCATCACCACCATCATCATCTTCTTCTACGTCATCATCATCATCTTTTTCTACACCATTACCACCACCACCACCATCAGCATTATCGAGATAATAACCACAAAAAACGCCAGCCCCCCATCGCACTAATCATTTTCATCTCATCATAAAATCACCACATTCTTATCATCTTCATCAATTTCCTTTTTGCTATCATCATCGTCCTCTTCATCATCATCACCTTCAGCATCATCTTCTTCATAATCATCACCTTCTTTCATCTCATACATTACACCGCCTCATCGTCGTCACTAAGCCCTACTCATAAACATCCTTCACTTCCTCCATGTCTTCCCTCTTATTACCGTTAACACCACCATCATCACGACTATTATTATCATTACTATCTTCCTAATCATTATCATCATCAGCACGTTTATCAATATACTCATCATCATCAGGACCATCATCAGCTTCTTCCTATTATTCCTTCTCATCACCATCTTTCCCCTCCTTCTCCAGCTCATCATCAGCTTCTTTTTATTTTTTTCTCAGCATAATGTTCCTTCATCATCATCCTCATTTTCTCATCCAGCTGATCAGTAGACCCAGCCGACGGGGACCCACTGTGGGTTCTTGTTGACGTGTTCCATGGCAATCTCCAGCTCCCTGATGGTCTCATCGATGTCGTTGTTGACGATCTTCAAGTCGAATGTGTGGCGGTACGTTTGCTCCAGGTAGTTGCTCTCCCGAGCCAGGCGCTCCAAACTGGAGTCCTGGTGTTAAAGGTGGCGGTGGTGGGGTGATGTAGTGAAGTGTGGTGATGTGTGGATAACGTCGTGTGGTTAGTTGAAGGTGTGGTGATGTGTGGATGGCGTCATGTGGTCACGTGAAGGTGTAGTGATGAGTGGATAATGTTGTCAATTGAAATGGTTACGCTACATTGTTTAATGGTGATAAAATATTGATTGAAGAAATGTGTGCAAGAACATGTCTTTCGACGAGGTATTTTGTGGTGTATCATCTGGTTAATTATTATCCTTTGAATCATCAACACATTTACTGTTCAAAGTCATAAGCCTATTAATCATCAGTCATATCATCTTCACCAAAATCATCGTTAATTCATTCTCCTTATCATGAAATCATCATCATCGTCATCATCATCATATTCATCGTCATCATCATCATATTCATCGTCATCATCATCATATTCATCGTCATCATCATCATATTCATCGTCATCATCATCATATTCATCGTCATCATCATCGTCATCAGGACGAACATTCATGAGGGCGATGTTGGTTGGGGCGGCAATGAAGACAACGAAGGGAGCATATTCAGCTGTCCTCAGGATCTTCAGGGCCTGAGTGATCGAGGGATAGGTTGGTTTGTAGGATGAATGATCGATCGAGTGATTGATTGATTGAATTGTGGATAGACAGATTGATTGATTGGTTAGTATTGGTTGGGTGAACAATTAATTGATGAATAATTGATCATAAATAAATGGAAAATAAGTTTCAAATGCAGTCAGACCAAAACCGGCCGGAAATAAAAAAGAGACCAAAGACACCAAAAAGTACCTGTGGCTCGATGTCGAGTATAGCGACGAGACCCTGCCTATGTATCTGCCGGATGGTCTCCAGCTTGGTACCATAGATGGCGCCCTCGTGTGTGCCGTACTCCAAATATTGATTGTCCGCTATCTCGGCTGTCATCTGCTCGTGCGAGATGAAAAAGTAGTTGCGGCCGTGCTCCTCGTCTGGTCTTGGCTGCCTTGTTGTGTCTGTGTGTTTGTTGTTTGGCTGCCTTGTTGTGTCTGTGTGTTTGTTGTTTGGCTGCCTTGTTGTGTCTGTGTGTTTGTTGTTTGCCTGCCTTGTTGTGTCTGTGTGTTTGTTGTTTGGCTGTCTTGTTGTGTCTGTGTGTTTGTTGTTTGGCTGCCTTGTTGTGTCTGTGTGTTTGTTGTTTGGCTGTCTTGTGCGTGTGTTTGGTTGTCTTGTTTTGTGCGTGTGTGAATTAAGTATTTCATTTAACTTTAACGCTATTTCATTTGGAACTGTGCCTCAATAGTTTAAGAATTAACATAATATTCATTCTCGTTTCATCACTTTAATAAACATCATCATCATTATCGCCATCATCATCATCATCGCCATCAACATCATCATCATCATCATCGCCATCAACATCATCATCAACAACATCACGTACGTGGTATGGGATAGGCGTACTTGTAGGACTGCCTGGTGATGAAGAGGTTCTTGATGTGACGCCTACCCACACCATGGGCACCTGGATGGTCAACATGGTCAGGGAAGAAAGATTGCATTGCTCATTACAATGAAGATGATGTCATATTTGAAGATGATGTCATATTTGACCATATATGAAATATTTGAATCATGCATAAACTGCTAATAAGCTATGTCATTTATTTCACTTTCATCAAAAGCCCCACCATAGTCATCTCCACATCATTGTCACCACTACTATCATCATCATCATCATCCATATCATTAGCAGCATCTTCCGGCAGACTCACCCAGCAAAACAAGAGTCTTCCTGAGGAAGGAGGGCAGCCTGATGACTTCCTCGTAGGTGTTCAGCTCCAACTGATCAAACAATGAATTATGCTTCACCAGATACTTGTCCTGCTTGCCACCACTACCACTGCTGCTGCCGCTGTGGTGGTGCTGCTGGCTGCTCGAGGAACCGATGCGCTTGCGTCTCAGGAGCCAGGAGCCTGTTTGTTCATTAATTCATTGGTTAGTTAGTTGGTTGGCTAAGCTGAATAACTCCGTTAAATTTAATACTATCATCATTTCATCATCATCCCCACTACCAACATCATCACCATCACCATTATTTTTCTTCTTTTTTCTATCTTCTTCGGCCACCCGATATTCCTGCTGTTCAGGAGATGGGAGGAGCTTGGCCGGGGAATTTTTTGGAGAATTCCAATGTCGAGCTGTAATGAATATGGTGAAGGTGGTGAGTGTACGATGATGATGATACAGTGATACAAATAGTGATAACATGTAGCATCATCATTCAGCAATTTATATTCTATAATCAAAGTCATTAATGTAACAATCGCACAGATGAAGCCAAACGCTATCGCTACCACCTCTTCATCCTACCACCATCGCAATCACAATTTACTTGCACCATCATCGTCGTCGTCATCATCATCACAAGCAACCTTGCCACCAGAGCGAATCATCCTGGCAGACGACCCTCAAGATGTCCCCCACCTCGAACTTCAGACCGGCCTGCCTGCTCGGTATGTAGGGGTCCGTGTTCGGATCGTACGAGAACAGGGCCCTCACGAATCTCTGATGACCATCAACACCATGACATTATTAACATAATTAATATTAGTAAATAATAATAATATTATTAATAATAATGCGTCCTTCATTCATATGGCGTGGAGGTGAAATAGTTGAAGGAGCTCAATCCTGCTTTGCAGCCTCACTGATGAAATGAAAAACGATCCCTGCCAACCGTGCGCACAGTGTACGTGCGTTGTTCGAGTGAGTGGAGTGGAAGGGAGCGACATTGAGGGATGATCTATCACCACCAGAGACCTTTAATATTAGTTTCGCTCAAACACAACGTGCTGAACAACGCTTTTTAGCAATGTTAAATTTTCCTTTTAATTTTTAAGAACTAAAATTTTTTATTGTTTAAAATTCTTAATTAACTATTTTCAGCCTTTTGCAACTCATATGGAAATGCTGACATATTCAAGAAAAAAACTGCCGATTCTGTACAAAAATGTATCAATACATCTGTTGAAGAAAAATTAAAGCGGTGTTGTTTTCGCAAGATGGTGATGCGGTGGCTGTAACAACGGATGGTTGGACGTTCAGAAACAATGACCCGCTCATTGCCATTGTTGCCATTGCACTTACTGAAGCACACGTTACCGAAAACTATCAGACGTAAAGGGTGCAACAATCGAAAAAAGTTTGCGGTCAGAAATAACGAGAGGAAAACTGAAAAAAGAGTGAAAGAGATTTTGAAAGTAAAAATATTACAAGAGCAAAGTTGTTGTACAGAAAAATCGATTTGAAAGTGAATCTCAAAGATTATTTATGTCTGAGAATTGATAATAATCTAGACTATATATTAATGATGATTATATTGATTATATATGAGTCTGATATACGACCATACAAATGGTGGATTATTGATTAGGTTAATAGGAAAATTCAAGAATTAATCGGTGTAGGTTAATCACTAAATCTTGTGCTAAATATTCGGAACAGAAGTTTTTGAAGTTAATTAATTTTTTTGGTTTAACACAATTTATAGATGTTCCAAAGAGATATCGCAGAAAACAAAAAAAAGTTCTTGATTTAATTTTTGTTGAAGTTAATGACCCTATGCTAGAGCAATTATGGTTGTGTAAATTTTGTTTGAATGTCAATCCTATCAAAAGACAAGGATCGTTATCCCCATTCTCAAACCTGGCAGATCAGATAGTCAGATAGCAAAGCAAAATCTTACCACCCAATATCCCTACTATGCCGGCCGCAAAAGTATTAGAAAAATGCCTGCTGCCGACCACCACTGTGCACCTTGGCGAACCACCAACACGGTTTTCGTCCAGACCACTCAACAACCCCATGATGGTTACTGACATCACCAACGGCCTCAATCAGAAAAGACCAGCACACCGTTCAATCCTCACAGGACTGGACCTCACAAAAGCCTCCAACACAGTCAATCATCAAACCATACTCTCCGACCTCCTGTCATCATCGCTCCCAAGATGATGAAATGTATGCCACTGTGATGTAACGATTAACGTTCTTTCGGATAACTTAAAATTAGGAAAGCCAGTATATAGTAGAATATTAGATGATGATTACTACGATGATGATTACTACGATGATGATCATTATGATGCTGAAAATTTTGATGACGATTAAACAGATTGCAATTTGACGTGCAATTCGAAAAATGATGAAACACTGAAAACGAAAAATCTTTCATTGATGAAAATGCCATTATCATTGCCTCTATAATCATAGTCATTATTATCATCATCATCATGGAAACAACAACATCCATATGATCATAATCATCACTCTCATCATCCGATTATCATCACCCCCACCATCATCGTCACTATCATCATCATCACCTCTGAATGCATTGGCTGACTTCTTGAGGTTTGAAGTATTTTGAAGGACACATTTCCCCTGCATTCTCTCTGTTCAGTCAATAATTAAATAATCAGCCAACTAATCAACCAACCAATCAATAAATCAACCAACCAACCAACCAACCAGCCAATCAATCAGTCAATCAGCTAACTAATTAGTCAAATTGAAGTAGCAATAGTAATTCAATAAAAAAAACTCAAAGACATCCTAGATTTCTCATTATCAAATTCATCATCGTTATCACCAGAGCCACCATAATCATCAAAATGATCATTTTCATTCCATCACCATCATCAAAAATCACGCCAAAACATCTTCATTACATTACATCATCATCATCATCATCATCATCATCAAATCCTACCATCATCAAAATCGTCATCACATCATCATCATCACAACTGACCACCAATCTCTGCATGTTTTCCAAAGACAATCCATCCACAGTCTGACCATTGATTTCAAGGATTTGATCACCAACATGAAGTGTTCCTGATGATGATGACGGTGATGATGATGACGGCGATGATGATGATGATGACTGTGACGATAGTGAGAATGATGACAATTGAAGACATGATGACGTTTATGATGATCATGATATAAAGAAAACCTCAATTCTATGATCGTTCCTATCAGCATCACAATCTTCTTCATCATTACGACCATCAGCATCAGCATCATCTCCACCATCATCATCATCATCATCACCACCACGACCCTACTCACCATGCCTGTGTATGAGACCACCGTCCATGATCCTCGACACCATGCACCTCCCGTCACTCGTCAACTTGAATGTAATGCCCTTGTGGTTGGTTGGTTGGTCACGTCACAATAATAATAATAACAATAACAATGATAATAACAAAGATACTACTAATAATAAAAATATTTGCAGAGAGCTTCGACTACCTATCTCATTTTAACATTAAGATACTGAAATTCTCAACCTACATTGGCCATTCAGCTGCATTCTTAACTATTTTCTTTTTCCTCTATCAGTATAAGATTTTATCAAATTTAAAAGACAAACATAGTTCTTCTAATTAACTTAGTTTATATTATTAACTCTTTGGCTTGGATATAAATAATATGAAAGTCACAGCAACTACTATGGCAAAACTTGAGTAGCATACTTTGTACAACAGTGATCTCTCATTACTTGTTATTTTATCAATATTTGAAAAAATATTGATCGAGTATCACTAAAAATACGTCAGTAATTTTTCAACGTTCTGATGTTGGCTACCAACAAGAAAACCACGAACCGAAGTTTAAAAAATTTTGGGAACATCTCCCAAGATAATTTACTCTTACTATCTGCAATTTATTTGAAAAACTTTTGATAAAAATAATTTTGTAACAAAAAAACAAAGTTTACGATTCTGAGTCACATTAATAATAACAATAGTAATAATAATAATAGTAATGATAATAACAGAATGATTAATATAATTATTAGAATAGAATATTGCACAACGAATATGAAACCGTTAAAAAATTGATGTCGTCACTAAAGAGCAGAAAAACATCCGTTGTTAATGTAATCACATCACATTAAATGTGAAGGCAACAGACAACAAAACAACGATGGAACCATTATGCAGAGAGAAAAAATTTATTTGAAAATAAAAAAAAACTAAAATTAAATAAATGAAAAGATATTAACCATAGGTTCGTCTGTATTTTTTTGGAACTGCACCAACCTCACCCTCAAAATCTTGTCGACTGTATTGTTGTTGCTGCTGCTGCTGTTGCTGTTACTACTCTTCAATGTGTTGCTGGAGTAAGTATTGATGCCATTATTGTTGTTGTTGTTGTGTATGATACTGTTGTTTTCGCTGTTGTTGTTGTTATTATTATTGTTGTTGTAGTTGCTCCTCAATGTATCACCACCAAAAAATGATCTTTGGTCCAAGTTGTTGCTGAAACCGTTGTTGTTGTTGATGTTGTTACCGACGCTGA
Organism: Helobdella robusta; assembly: GCF_000326865.2. NCBI lineage: Eukaryota > Metazoa > Annelida > Clitellata > Rhynchobdellida > Glossiphoniidae > Helobdella > Helobdella robusta. The sequence goes on along the minus strand of NW_008705398.1, from coordinate 5,046,752 downwards.
TTGTTAATTGGCTGGACTGATCAGCCAATCGTAGCTCAGCTAATGAGTTCCTCTTGCCCGCAAGCAGGTCATGCACAGTGATCATGTTCTGTCATGAAACGGAGGTAAAAGACATAATCAATCTTTTCTGCTATTCTCTCTCTCTCTCTTTCTCTCTCTCTCTCTCCTTCTCTCTCTCTCCCTCTCAATTTTCAACATATTAAGCCTGCCCCATAAAATATCACGAAGCATATATAATTAGAATAAATAAAACACACCAATGCAACAAATACAGACCAATAACAAAACTATCAATCAACAAACAACAGAAACAACAACAAATAAAAATAACGACGGGACAACAACTGAAAACGACGACAAAACACACAAATGGACAATAGCAATGAGAGATAATCAGACAAATCAGGGAAGGGCTGAAAAAATTATAGAGACCTGAAGATGTACTTGTGTGAATATGTTGTTAACTTCATCGACCAGGTTGTAGATCTGCTCCCTGCTCATCACGCTGGAGCTATTCATGGGGTTTTGATTGTTGAGGTAGTTCGAAACCTGGATAGATAAATGGATGGATGGACGAATGAATGGTTGGACAGAGAGATGAATGGATAGACGGATGAATAGTTGATTGATTATTATTATTTCATTGGTTGACTGATTGATTAATTACTTGTTATTTTACTGTAAGAATTTCTGTTAAAATGAATCGTTCAGTTAATGGTTCGTTTCAAAGTTCAATCCTCCCATCCACAACAGCCAATTTCAATTGCTTATTCATTTCCTCAATCAAACTATTTTCATTCCTTCACTGACCTCGTTAACCTGCCTCGCCAGCGAATCAGATTGCGCGGAGGATGACAAGTGTAGCAAGCGGCTGTTTATGCTCTCAAAAACCTGCACGAATGACCAAAAAATTCTGTGGCTACGATCCCTCATCATCAATTATTTAATTAATTAATCAATGAATTAATTAATTCATTCATTCATTCACTTATTCCTTCATATACCTACTAATTAATCAATTCATTTATTTATTTAAGCATTAATTTATCCATTCCTTTATCAACTGACTCATTCACTCGAAGTCCTTCAAGTAACCGTTTTGCTTCAAAAAATACACTAAGTCATAATACTTTTACGACTCTGAGCTTGCTTACAAAACAACACATGTAAATCAAGCTCAATAAGATGTCAAATCTGATTTGAAAGGATCTCTTTCATTATAAATATCATTAAAAATCATTTGTTGCTTTGGAGCATTCCACCAAGAACTCAATAACTCAATCAATCAATAATTCATTCATTCATTTTCATTCACTCAATCAATCAATGAATTACTCATTTATTTATTCGTTCATTAGTTCAATCAATAAACCAACCAACAAACTAACTGACCAACCAACCAACTAACTGACCAACCAACCAATCAATCAACCAACCAACCAACCAACCAACCAACCAACCAACCAACCAACCAACCAACCAACCAACCAACCAATCAATCAACCAACCAATCAATCAACCAACCAATCAATCAACCAACCAATCAATCAACCAACCAATCAACCAACCAACCAACCAACTGACCAACCAACCAACTGACCTGCAGGTAAAAATTAAACCTGTTATCCTTCATGAGATCTTCAAAGATCTCAAGAGGGACGTGATCACAATTCTCCAGGGCCTCTATACCTTCTATGCAATCCAATATTACTTGACCACCCCCTACAATTAAATGGTACAGTATTAATATACTGTTCATCATATGAAAAGATAATGAACTTTTTGTTTTTTTTTTCTCGATCAACCTTATAATTTTCTTCTATTTATGTCATTATTTGTTGCATAAATTATTTGAAATTATTGAATAAAAAGAATTTGATTGATTTGATATAAAAAATATATTAGACGCATGTTACCAATGTCAGATGGCAATCCTTCCATCTCATTGGTTGCTTCGTGACCAATAGACTGATTCTCAATAGTCGGCAGTGACCAATGACAGTCGAGTATTGTTGACACGATTGAATCCTATGCGTTTCACAATGAAGTTTTCAATGGAAGCACATCAGTCAGTTCAACAACTAATATTTCCACCTCACTTATCATTTCGTCATCGTCATGGCCATCATTATTACCACAACACCATTCTCATCGTCGTCATCCTCCTCATCCTCATCATCATCCTCCTTCAGTCATCATCATCACCATCATCATCATCACCTTCAGTCCTCTGTACTCATTGAACTTGAGCATGCACTTTACCGTTTCTGACAGATGAAGTTTGGGGACGTGGCTGCGTTCCTGATGATGATGATAATAATAATAATAAAATAATAATGATGATGATATTAATCACATAACCACAAAAGAACTTCATACGTTTCATGCTCTCAAAACACTTTGCGCTCACATGTGAGGTCTCATAGGCCTCAACTTATTCGACACCACTGAACCACTCATCACATCATCTCGCTCGTCAAACATGCAGCTCCTTCTTGGTTGGTCTGGCTTCGCTACACTACATCAACTTCAACAACCACATCAACTTCAAACATCAACTTCAACAACAACATCAACTTCAAGCATCAACTTCAAACATCAACTTCAACAACCTCAATCTCTCATCAAAAATCAAGACAAATAATTGGTCCAACTTACTCTTCTATCAGCCAAATATTAAATAAGCTCGCTTCCAGATTATTCAAGAGATAGATACAAATCTTGTTATCCATCCATCTCTACAGTCGCCAAAATAACTACCATTCACAATCTTCGTCAGTGAAATCATAAATATCAAATGACCACTCAAGCGACCAATCAAGAAGTAACGCTAATTCTTCTCAAGTGCAATTCATACTTTTCTCTTCCTGTAAGCTTTTTCTTTATAACTACGCGCCGACACTCCAGCATGCAACAATGGTTTATAATCTGGTGAAAGGTGCCTACTTGCTTACTTGTGTTTGCATTTATTAATTCACTTTCATCATTATTCTATTTTGATCTGGGCGGCGTGATGGCTCAATGGTTAAAGGCGCCTGGTCTTGCTATTGCAATGACTGGGTTCGAATACAAAGAGATCCCCGCCTATCATATGCAATGTGTATGATGGGTGATTTGCACGCGTATTCATATCCGCTGTGTGTGTTTGTCGTTGAAACCTCTGAAGCAAACACAAAAGAGAGAGAAAAACCTTTAACCGTTTTAACCTTTATTAATAGTCGAGTATATATATATATATATATGTGTGTGTGTGTGTGTGTGTGTGTATTAATGTGTTTGCAATATGCAAGTATGTATGCATATGAATTCACGAGTTCACAAATGCATATGTATATGTGCATGCATGCATGTGTACACACAAGTGGAATAGTGTGAATGTTGGCATAGAATGCGTCCGCATGCATGATCAATGTATGAATGAATGACTGAATGAATGAATGAACGAACATAAATGTGCGTGTTTCCACGGAGGGAGGTTTCCGTCTTTATTAACTTTTTTTTCCAAACAGCAGTTGTTGCCTTCCGCCATTCATAGCTTCTTCTTTCCCCAATAATTTTATCATCTCATTTATTTCCTGCACTTGTCTATTTTTGTTAATTTTAAATTAACTCAATTAACCTTCCATAAATTTCTATTTATTTTTATATTTCATTAATTTCATAATTTTTATCTTCTTTTGAGGTTCTGCTGCGTCTGTCTGAGTCTGATTATTTTTGAATAATAATAAGAAGAAACACTAAATAATAAAATACACATTCCATAGAATACATTTTTTCCGAACAACTGTACCTCACATTACACTATTCGCATTCGTTTACATTTTATTCTTCAATCACTCACTCAATAACACCTTCCTTCACTTACTCACTCATTAACTCATTCATTCACTCATTAACTCACTCATTCACTCACCAACTCACTCATTCACTCACTGACTCACTCCTTCACTCACTAACTCACTCATTCACTCACTACCTCACTCACTCATTCACTCACTGACTCACTCCTTCACTCACTCATTCACTCACTGACTCACTCCTTCACTCACTAACTCACTCATTCATTCACTCAATAACTCACTCACTCATTTACTCAGTAACTCATCAACTCACTCATTCACTCACTAACTCGCCCATTCACCCACCCAACAACCACTCATTCCATCACTCACTCACTCACTAACTCACTCACTCACTCATTCACTCACTCACTCAGGCACTGACCTTGATCCAGGGGTGAGCGAGGGCTTCATCGGCAGTGATCCTCCTCGTGGGGTCAACGTCCAGCATCCTCCTTATCAGATTCTTCGCCTCCTCAGATATCACATCCCACTGTCGTCCTGTTAACTGAGTGGTGGTGATGATTACGATGACTCTATGACAACGGTGATGATTGTGATGGCGATGATGACAGAGATGAGATGATGGTGACGCTGGTCGTGATTTCATTACAAAAGTACAACAACAATGACCGTAATAGTTTAACAACGACGACGATGACGATGACGACGATGATGACAGCAGTAGTAAAAGTATTATGACGTATGATGGCATGGCTAAACAAACATCCACACAAAATGAATGAAATAAAAAAAGAACACAAGAACCGACGCTGTAGACTCCATTGAGGGCAGCCCTATCTCTTTGTTCTCTCTCCCCAAGAAAGGGAGGGTAGCCGGACAGGAGGGTATAGAGGATGCACCCAGCCGACCACACGTCCACAGGTTTGCCATAATATGCCATCTGGATCATCTCGGGTGAGGGGAAAGTGGAACTGCTCAAGTAACCTGTCAGGATTTTGGGATGGATGACGTTTCGAAGGTTGATGATGCTTCGGAGGTTGATGATGTTTAGAGCCAATAGTGTACTGATATCGATGATCATCATCAAACCAACCAAATTTATCTTTCTCAGTGCAGATGATGGGCTGTCCATGCCTGTATTCTTCTTCATCTATAGCTGTTCATAACAATGGTGGCAGACGTAAGCAGTGATGATGAAATAACGAATATATATTGAGGCAAAAGATAGCGAAAATGACAAAAAAGTTAACCATCAAATCACACATCGTCGTTACATCACAACATAATCTCTACAATCTCTACACCACATCCCACAACACACCACACCACGCCATCCCAATCCCATCCCTACCATATTCCTGAGTGTTCTCGAGTTCTTCAATGCAGGTGGCCCCCTCGAAGGAGCAAATCTTGACGGGGGAGGAGTTCTCCTTGCTGGCCAGGCAGAGGCAGCTCATTGTCAGACGTCTGTGGATGATGTCCTTACTGTGGATGAATCTGATGCCTTCCAATATCTGCTTCATGTAGTGGCTGATGGCGTGATGGGGATGAAGAAGATGACGATGTGGGTGATGATCAAAATGAAGATGACGATGATGAAGATGATAATGATAAAGAAAATGATAACGAAGAAGATGATGAGGATAATGTTAATTTTAATGGTAAGGAGGAGTAATGGCATAGAAGATGGTGTGGGTGGGTGAGTATGGTGGAAATGTGGGTGAGTATGGTGGAGGTAAGCAAAATAGAATTATGACAATGATGCTTTAAGGAAATAAAACATTTGAATTGAATTGAATGAGAAGAGTGATAAATAAAATGATGATGATGACGATGACGACGATGATGATGAAAAAGAATGATAATGAGTTATCAAATGCTAACAATTCTAAGAATAAAAATTAATACAGAAGTATGATGATTCTATAGGAACGAACAAAATGCAAAAATTGAAGAACAGATGGTGGATGTGACGCAGAAAATATGTCAAGAGAACTGGTGAATTATCATTCTGAAGACAATAAACCAATTTTTTTTCGTTTATATTGTTTTTTTTTCTGCAGGGAAGGATTGGATTGGGACTGGGTTGATTAACATTTTGAGTTTAATGGACCACATTTTCATCGTATCAATATATTTTTCACTTTCGCTCCTGCTCCTACTTGAATACCAGCCAATGATTTCTAAGCGGCAGGCACTCGTTGTTATTATATTACATTGTTAAGAGATAATTACAAAAAAAATGCCATTACAACTAGTCCTCTATCTTTTATGCATTGTTGGTCTCATTACAACTATTGCAATAGTAACTGTCCCTTTTGCCACAAATTACAACCACATTTGAGAAGATAACTAACAATTAATTGAGTGTTCCTACTACAAAAATCGAAACTACAACTCCAACAAAATGATGATGATTAAAATGTGTAAATCACTAATACTGTTCATTAAAAATATTACTGCAACAAATACTAAACTACTACTGGTACACAGAAAGCTACTACTTCAACTACAGCAGCCACCGCTATAATAGAAAAAAATCAAAAATTACCAAAACACTAAGAAGTTATTTGCACATCAACAAATAAACCACTACTAGGACAATTACTATTAAAATAACTACATACACAACTTAGTACTGAAAATATTACAAGAATTACTAAACTACTGAAGTTACAGCAGCTGCTGCTACCACTACTACTCACCTGGCGACAGCTTCACTGTACACAAATCCTGACGATGCTCTGCTAACTATCTCCAAGCATAAGTCGGAACCTTCCAAACTGATGATGATGATAGTGGTGATAGTAGTTACAAAGATGATGATAGTGGTGATGATAAGTGATGAAATGATGATATTGATGAAGATGATGATACTATGATAGCGATAGTGATGATGATGATGAAAATAATGAAAATTTTAACGACGAAGAAGATGACGACGACGATGATGATAATGATAAAGACGATGATGAAGTGATGATTGTGTCAATGAAATATAGAATAATCCCCATTTGTTAAAAATCTCACCTTAATCATCATCATCTTAATCATCATCATCAACAAGAACATAATCACCATAATCGCCATCACCATCTACTAACTGATTATATAGGATGTAGTAGTACTCATCACTGTTGTAGATCTCCAGCATGGGCTGCACCAGGGGGTGCTTCAAATGCACCGACACCTCTTCCTCCCTCTTCAAATCTAAAATTATTATTATTGTTATTATTATTATTGTTTTTGTTGTCATTATTGTTGTCATTATTATTTTAATTATTATTGATTTTATTGATTCAGCCACATTAATTATATTAAATGTATATTAATAAAATTAATCATTTATTCTATATTCCATATTCCATATTTCTGATATTATTTATTTATTTTTTTATTTAATTATTCAATTAGGATTTTACAATTTTTATTAGTTAATCAATTGCTTTTAATTAATTAATTAATTAATTTAATTAATTAAACCATGGCAAATAAATTTCAAATAAATCATATTGCAAATTAACAATTAACATTAACATTGCAATTTTTGGAAATTGATAAACAGATTAATATAAAGTTTCAAGAATTTAACATCTGTGGAAATATAATTGCTTGTCACCTCAATTAAAATAAATTATAAACAAACTAATTAATAAATAACAAACTAACTAGTTAATTAATTAATTGAGTAAAAACAATTTTATTTAAAATTTTAATTTTTATTAATAAATTCATCTATTTTTTATTTATTATTATTATTTATCAAATTTTTTTTTTATTATTTTTGGATATAGTAATAAATCAAATGAGCAGACGTTTCCTTAGTATTTCCTGTTGCTTCTGGTTGAAATTGGACAAGCTGACGATCTTCACGGCGTACAGCTGCCCTGTCTTACGACTCGAGCACCTCTTCACGATCACATTTATTCCTCTGAAATTTTATTTTTATTAAACTTATTTATTAATTTTAATCATTATCATTAAATTAAATTAAATTTTTTTTAATTATTATTAAACATCAATTAATTTAATAATTAAATACCAAATAATTTTAATTATTGGCTATCTATTAATTTAATTATTGAAATTAATTATTCAATCATTATCCAATAATATCTAGCACTACACTTTTATAAAAGATAAAGTCACTTTAATATATTATCTATGAATCTAACTTGGCTATGTCGTCTCCCAAGTCATAATTATCAAGGAATAATTCTTCCATTATTCCTGTAGATTTTTATTTATTTATATTTCTTAATTTTTAATTATAATAATTAAAAATAATACTTTTAATTCTATTTTTTTTAGACCTCACAGACAAAGAGAGCATGTCACACATGTGATTATGTGTGTACGAGTATGTATATGCATTGCATGTGAGAAGCGAGGATAGCCTTACATTCCAACCTAGTTGTTGTTGCCCTGCTTCGGACATCTGCCTGAAAATTCAGGCCTGGTTGGAGCCAGTTCACCACTGCTAACAGGTTTTGCCAGAGATCCATTGTTGGAAGACACGTCGAGTTGCTGGGGCAGCTAAATAGATGGAGAACAGATGATGTTGGCAGAGAGGGCATTTATTTAGAATCTGTTAAGTAAGATGCAGTGACCAGAGTGGAATTGGGCCAATGTTCTTTTTAACACTCTGAGCAACTTTTCTTCTGCCTTATTTATATCGGGGGTTGGGAGTGGCCACCCATTCAATAGCACCACAGCTTCTGAGGCGTGTTTGGCGGTGTTTCTGTGTAGGGTGACTGATGCCTTTAGCGAGGTGCTGATCACTACAGACCCAACAAATGGCCTCAACCAGAAAAGACCGGCTCATCGTACCATCCTTACTGCCCTGAAACTTATGATAGCCTTCGACACTGTTTGCCATTAGACTCTGCTTTCAGATAGACTGACATCAATGCTCCAAAGGTCATTGGTTCACTGAGTACTGAATTATCTACACTGCTATTCCAACCTAGTTACAGACTGCTATGGAGTGGCAGTAGCTGTTTTCTTGAACATTACCAAATCATCCTGCTCAATCAACCAATCAATCTTCGTTTAGCATTAGCGTTAGCAATCTTCGATACTGCCCATTGCATATTATAAACTAATTTTTCAATATGGCATGAATATTATTACCAATAGGAGTATAGTTAAGTAGTAAGTAAAAGAGAAGGAGAGTTAGTAAAAAGTAATGTAGAGACAGAAAGTAGTAAAAAGAGTATAGATTTTAACTAATATATTACACATTATTTAAAGTATTATTTTACTAATAAAATAGTAAAATCATCAAATAATTCTAAAATAAAAAATTTAAAACACTGTAGGTGTCAGTACAGAAAATAGTTTTTATTTTTAGTTTTTTTAATTTTTATTTTTATTTTTAGTTTTTTTGTTAAATAAAAAAGTTTAAAATAAAAATGTAAATAAAAGATGACTACAAATAACATTGGACAAACAGAAGAACAGAACATAATCAAAGTCAAATCAAATCAAAAATCAAAAAATTCCATATTAACTTATTAATTTACTAACCACTTCCACTATCATTCGGTTCAATTTACAATGACTGAATGAACTTACTTTTTTAATTTAATTTTATTATATTCTAATAAAATTTAAAAATTAATATATTTAAATTCAAAAATTAAATTCAAAATTTGTGAAATGAAGCAGTGATCACAACTTGCAATTTGTTAAATTTTTTAATATATATAATTATTTATTAAGATAAACTGATAAACAATATAATTATGCAAACAACATTCAATTTATTAGCTATAATTTGATCTATTAATTTATTTTTTTTTATAAAATTAAAAGCTAAAATATTAAAAACTAAAAATTTACACTAGTATTTTGATTTTATTTTAGATTTAGAGAGTTATTAATAATTAATCAAACTAGAATCGCAAAGATTTTTATAAAAAAAAAAATATATTATATGATTTAAAAATAGCAGAACTCATCAGAAACCTCCGTCAAACGTTGAAAAATGAATTATTAGTTGGAACTTTTGACGAAATATTCGCTCGGCACTTGCTACGATGTTTACTTCTTAAAGTGCATTTAGTATAAAGGCTAAAAAAGTGTGGAAAGCTCGAGATATTTTAAATTTGACTTTAAAGGTCAGAGGTTAAAGGTTTGATGTCGTCGTCAGTGACACACGAAAGTGTCATGACCAACAACACACGCACAACGTACATAAATACATAAGGCAATCAACAATTTATGTTTTATTTTTTAATGGGCAGTTGAAATCGATAATAATAATAATAATAATAAATTATATAGATTGAGACTTATTCATTAATGTGCAAATTTAAAAAATTATTCTATATTTTAATTTTTAAAATTTGCACGTTAATTTTACACGTAACTCATTCTTCTCATTTTTTGACATGCTTTCTAGCTTTTTCTTTCAAATTCTATTTTCATTAAAACATTGGTAGATATATCTAATGTCTAAAATGTTCAATTTAAATATTTCATTTTGCAAGCCGGTGGTTACTTGTGGTTTCGTTTGACATCCTTGGATTAGTACAACAACTTCATCCACCACTTCATTTCAAGAACATTCCATCTTTTCTGTCTCTCTTACTTATTGCGCTGATTTCGCGATGGCTTGAAACTTTTGTGAGCAAACATGGTGTGAATCTTGAATGCTTTTTTATGAAGATATGCAGTACATATTTCTTGTGCAGTAGCTGTTTTTAAATGCAAATATCTTCTGAGCATCTTCTATCGCTGTGCATAGCACTACCGACTCTGTTTTAAATTATGCACTGTCTCCCTTTCTTTCTGAAATCATCAATTTTGTTTCGTTTTTGTTGATACGAAATCAACAATCTTCACCAACTCAAGCACCAGTCTGTGGACTATAGGAGATTAATAACGTGAATCAATTCGTTTTCTTAACCATAGTTGTATTATGTGCAGTTTTAATGATGGAATTGCTTTCTTGTGGTTTATTGACCTTGTACACTGGGGTAATGATTTTATTTTCTAATACTGCCAGCACATCCTACTTACTCTCAGGCATCTACATGTTCAATGGCATATTTCGTTTTGTATATTTGTTATTTTCATGTGGTTCTGAGCTTTCAACTTCTCTTCATTGAGTGCTAACGAACAAATTTTTCACATATTAGAGTTATCGAACCCTCTTAAAAGATTATCCAAAATTTCCAGATTTCTGTCGCTCTGTTCTGTGTTGTTGAAAACAGTAGCTGTGTAGTGATTACATGTTTAGTAAATATAACATCAAAAAATTATCGATATATAGGAAATTTATCGGATCATCACCAAGATATTACCGGGAAACTATCTGAATATAAAAAAATCGATATATAGTTCGATAAGTATCAATAATCGTTACGTCAACAAACTTATCGTTGACATCGGAAAGTAACCGGTTCGAAAAATAATTCAGTACCGATTTTCGATATCGCTACTGAAAATTGTGATCTTCTTTATTGGGAATATCGATGCTGATCAAGAGTTCAATAATTTTCGGTTGGTACAACCATTCGTGAATGCCAATTACATCTCTTCTATTACACTGCTGCTGCTACTACAACTGCTTCATCAACTGCTAACACTACTCTCACTATTACTACTATGTATTACTACTTCTGCTACTACTACTACAACCACAACCTGCTGCTGTTGTTGCTGTTAATGTTATTATTATTAAAAAAGACATTACCAAGCAAAGAATGAAAGAAAACATAAAAAATCTAATTATCCGCAAACAAAAAGAATCAGTAGTTCTAGAGAACAAAGAAAAAAAACAACAAAGAAAAAACAGCAGAAGGAAAAACAAACAAAATGGCGACCGGAAATCACTGATGCATTGAGCATGATGAGATCATCTCGGAACAATAAAGTGGCATTTTAACCATGTACTAAATATGAATGCATAGAACGGGTGAGTGATCTGCTTGGTTGGCTGGTTGGCTGGCTGGTTGATTTGTTGATTGTTTTGTTGGCTGGTTGATTTGTTTATTGATGGATTTAATAGTAAGTTCAATGATTGGTTGGTTGGCTGGCTGGTTAATTTGTTGATTGTTTCGTTGGCTGAGTTGATTTGTTTATTGATGGATGTGATAATTATTTCAATAGCTGGTTAGTTGAATAATTAGATTGTCTATTGGTTTTTTAATTGATTAGTTAATAAATAATTAATAATAAATAATATCAACTTTTATTAAGACGATGATTTTGATAAAATAATGAAGATGATGAAAATGATAAAGATGGCAAAAATGACGATGATGATGAGGAAGATGATGGTGATGATAGTGACGACGATGATGAAATTGATAAAAAGGAGGCTAATGATAATGATAATGTGAAAGCATTCGCTGTATGGAGATTAACGTTGCATGCAACATACATACATACATACATACATACATACATACATACATACATACATACATACATACATACATACATACATACATACATACATACATACATACATACATACATACATACATACATACATACATACATACATACATACATACATACATACATACATACATACATACATACATACATACATACATACATACATACATACATACATACATACATACATACATACATACATACATACATACATACATACATACATACATACATACATACATACATACATACATACATACATACATACATACATACATACATACATACATACATACATACATACATACATACATACATACATACATACATACATGAAGGAAACGATGGACATTTTCGAGGACGCCGGTTGCACCTCTCAAATTCTTGGAAAGAACAGACAGAGTTATGTTTCTGTCCACAGTACGTAATAGGACAGCACAGCCGTCATCAGATTTGAATGATCACTTATTAAGTTGATGCCACGAAAAACTGTGGATCTTTTTTCAAATCCATCCAACAAATATCTAGGCAACAGTCCATTCGTGGCCTTAAACATCAGAAGATTAACTTTGAAAATTATTTGTTTTTTAACATTTAACCAACGCAGATAATTCCATTTTGAGTGACATGATTAAACTTTGAGCTTCAAACAACTTTTTGCTGGTCTATTTTGAATAGATTGAAGAATCGATATTGATTTATTAAGGGGATTATAAGAAAAATACATAAAGTTTTTGAAAATTTTCACCTTTTAAATTTTAACTTTATTGATTAAAATGAGAATAATGATAAGCAGAGGGACGATGACGGCGATGCTAAAAAGACTGACAAACAAACGCCATATAAAGGTTCGCTATCATTATCCAAATGAACATAAAACATAAAATATGAGAGAGATTGAAAGTGAGAGAAACAGGACGCCAAAAATATAGGGAATGTGTGAGAAAGTGATAAAAAATGAAAATGAAAGAGAATAAACATGAAAAAGAGAAAAAACGCCATTGTCTCCATCTTTTTTATTTCGCAAATACAAATACACGCTAGAAATACAGCGCTACGAAAATACTCAGTGACGTCATATTAAATTATTTACGCGCATGCGTAAACAACTTACAATGATCTTTTTCTTCTCTCTTTCTTTGTTTCAATTTTTTTCTTTCTCTCCATTTTAATGTTCTCTTCAACCTCTCTCTCTTTCTCTCTTCTTCTCTTTTTCTTTTTTTCTCTCTCTCTCACTCATTTTTGTTTTTAATTTTTTTCTCTTTATAATCACTTTCCTTTTTTTTGTTTTTTTTTTTATTATTTTTTTTTATTATTTTTTTTGTTTTTTTTTGCATTTTTTTCTTCGTTTTTTCCATCTGCCTCCACATCTCTTCATCCCTATCCTTATCATTCGCATCAATCTCATTGCAAGTAGGCAGAGGACCATAGGACCATAATGATGATGATGATGATGACGATGATGATGATGATGACGATGACTGACGATGACGATATGATGATGGTGGTGGTGATGACGATGATGATGATGATATTGATGATGACGGTGGTGATGATGAAGGTGAGGATGATGAAGAAGAAGAAGAAGAAGTGATGGGGGTGTCGATAAAAAATGATGATGATAACGACATCACTGCGTTAGGACGATGCTGGCAACATGGATGGTGACAGTCGTCATCGCATTAATGTAGAAAGATGACCATAATGAAGGAAACCTAGTGACCAAATGTTCTGGGGATGATTAAAATTTTTACATAAACAAAATTGTACCTACCAAAGAACATATGAACATATCTGACTGGATAAAAATAAATAAATGGGTGTACATTTTTACTTACGTGTGTATCTATGCTCGTGTGTGTGTGTGTGTTTATTTATGTATGCGTACTTATGTATGTACGCTCATTTGTGTGACTGTATGTACGTAGCATGTAAGTACCATGCAGTTTGTATGGCCGCATAAACCAACGTTATAATGTTTGTATGTTTGTTTATGTACGTAATGCGTACAATGGAATTAATTGTATGGGAAACCTATTAGCATATTAACGATCGTTTAAAGAGGAGTATACGCACGTACGTATAAGCTAATTGAATAGTCTTTCTGTATTTATTTCCCAGGTATTGGTATGCGTTGTTTATTATGGAGTTTCAGTTTTGTATCTGCGTTCCGTTCTGTATTCGATTGTGCGCGTCCTGCGTAAAACGAGTGAATCTGCGCTGCGTTTGTATGTGCGTATGTATCGATACGTTATCAATCTATTCATTCTTACTATATGCTAACATCCATGTACACGTATCTTTATGTATGTTCGTCTCTGTTTATTGGTACGTCCGTTTGTCATGTGCACATATGTGCTGCATTTGTATAGCAGGATGTGCCTATGTCTGAGTGTCTGTGTGTGCGCGCGTGTGTATGTGAATATAAAGGCGCGTATGTTTCTGGCATGTTTTTGTATGTTTAACTGTATGTAGGTTTGTGTGCAGGTCAGTATCTCCGCATTGGTTTTTTATTGCCGCTTTAATATCTGTGTAAAATCTTTATCTCGCACAAGATCGATAACTTAATGTACATAATCATACATTTGTAAAAAAATTCACAAACATTTTTACACTCACACACTCACATACATATGTGCTGGCATACGCACGTACACTCGCAATGCGCGCAAACGCATGTAAATATATAAATGAACAAATAAATATATATATATACCTATATGCACACACACACAAATGAACCAACATAAAAGCAGACAGAAACGCAATCATAAAAACATTGCTTGTAACACGATGTGCATTGTAATGTATGTACTATAAATATAATATATATATATACTTTTTTGTACATAAAATACTGATATATATATATATATATATATATATATATATATATATATATATAGCTTCCTGTTTAATTTTTAGATTTTTCTAACGGTAGATCGCAAATCATTGTCAAGTTTCTTGAGTTCAAACAAAATTTTTAACTATTTTAAGCATGATAGAACATTTAAGCATGATAGGACATTTAAGCATGATAGAACATTTAAGCATGATAGAACAAAAATGTTTTTTTTTAGGTATTCCTATACCAACTTCGTTGTTCGAATTGATAGGTTGTGTATTATGTGGCTGCATGCTCAAGTATATATATCCTCTGCCTCAACAATGTTAATTCTTTGTTTGATGACACGTAAAAGTGTCATATTGCACACGGTTGTAGATCGTAATAACTAATCATATGACGGTTAAACATTAACATTAAACAAACGAAGAATTATGGTGAGCGTATGGCACCTTGGTTTGATGGTTACTGTCGACAGGCTAAACTGAAAAGACTGAAGATCATCATTCCATCCGATTAAAGGAATTATTTGACACATTCCAATTGGTCAATAAAATTAATGAACTAACATATGTTCTGGGTGGCATTCAGAGTTTGATTGTCAGTCTCATGATTTTCCTGTAACCAACATAAAAATATTCCCTAGTGAAGTCATATTTGATCACAGTCTTCTAACATTTGAAACATCGACCAAGACATCTTGTAAAATAAGTAAAAAAATACGTTAGGCCATTCAAATTTGAGGTTGACCGATTTATCACGTTTTTATCAAAAGTGAGTCGTTGGATGTCATCCAAATTGCTAAAGCTAAACGAATGCAAAACTCAGTTGCTTCCAGTTTGAACATGGCAGAAGTTTTCAAAGATTGGTTTAAGTTCTGTTAAAAAAAGAGATGTTGATATATCATTTATCAATACAGCTTCCAACTAGATGTCCTGCTGGATAGCAAGTTGTCAATGGTGGACCACATCAAATATATTTGTGCGTCGAGTGTTATCTACCTCAGAAGTATGGATCAAATCAGGCAATCACTAGGTAGATCAACATTGGAAACGCTGGTCCATGCCCTCATTACATCTAGTTTAAATTAATGCTACAGTTTGTTTTATAAGCTACCAGACACGTCAATCACAATTCTTCAGTCAGCACAAAACAGAGCTTCGAAACTTGTTATTGGTGGCTTAAGATTTGATCGTGGGACACCGATTTGAACGAGCTTCACTGGCTGACGATAAATAATAATAATGTCATTTTATATAGCGCCATAGCATTATCATTATTACAACAAACACACGGTGCAAAAATGCACGTGAATCAACGCATCACACACTTTAGCATGGAATAAGCGGAGATCTTTTTTGCATTCGAACCAGGACACTGCACCAACAATGTCAGGCACCTTAGCCATTACAATAAATAAAAGAATAGTCTTCAAATTTGCAGTTCCTACGTTCAAATCATTGATGTATGTAAAATCGCCAAATAAACAAACTATATCAACTTTTCATCACAGGTCGGATGATTTGAATTTGTTGTCTCTACCAGTTCACAGGTTTGCAGATTGGTTCAAGAGACATTGCAGTTGTTGGTCCCGCTGTTTGGAAGAGTCTTCCACCGGCGTTCAGAAGATTTGGACTTTCATTGGAATTATTTAAGAGAGATTTGAAAATATTTTTATTTTCTGTTAAACTGTAAAAATTGTGACTTTTTTAATATATGTTTTTCATATATAGTCACGTACATTTTGTTTTTTTAATGGGAACGCTCATGAAACAGTTTTAATTAGCGCTAAAATTGTTCTTAATAAATAATAATAAATAAATAATAACTGTATATATGTATGTATGTATGTATGTTTGAATGTATGTGTGTATGAATAAATGTATGTATGTATATATGTATGCAAATATGTATACATATGTATGTATGCATGTATGCATGTATGCATGTATGCATGTATGTATGTATGTATGTATGTATGTATGTATGTATGTATGTATGTATGTATGTATGTATGTATGTATGTATGTATGTATGTATGTATGTATGTATGTATGTATGTAAGTATGAAAGTCCTAGTGGGATATTGTGACAGCAAGCACTACATCTTAACAGACGTTTATTTGTCGAGTAAGTTTTTGGCGAAGATTACTTCAAAAAAATGTTCCTGTTGATGATAATTAATTGCTACTTTCAAAAATTCAAACATTACTTTTATTATTACTATAATTAATAATCACTAAAATACGTATTACTACTAAGTAGTAATAGTAATAGTAGTAGTAATAGCAGTTGTTGTAATAGTAGTAGTAGTAATAGTAGTAGTAGTAATAGTAGTAGAAGTAATAGTAGTAGCAGAAGCATTGGTTGTAGTAATTGTTGTAGTACAAGTTGTTGTATAGTATTGTAGTAATTGTAGTACAAATTTGTAATACAAAAATGTACAACCACAATTTTTTCTTATAATTCTTTTTTGAGTTTTAATATTACTACTGCAACTTACACAAGCTCTACAAAGTTCTATTACTACACTTGTTACCATTATTACTACTACTAATTAGTAAAGTTTTAAAAAATCATTACAACTCTACCGAAATATTTTTTTTAATAAGTCTAGTTAAAGATATCTAGTTGCCAAAAACAAAAATAATAATAATAAGAAGAAGAAAAATAATGATAATTATAACAAGTTGAATTAACTCAATGAAAAGATTATTATAAAGTAGAAAATGAAGTTGATGATACTGCTACTACTTTTAATACTGATGATGATGATGACTATCATCGTTCCAGAATCATCATCGTCGTCGTCACCGTCATTATCGATACCATCGTCATCGGTATCATCTCGTAAGAAAGGTTAGATTTAAATTTGTCATTAAATTTTTACAAGTACGATTGAATTAAGCGAACAAACACACACATACATACATACACATGCATTCATATATTATTGTCCATAAAAAAATGTGTGTATATTTATATACAGTATTGTATGAATTCTACCCAATCGTTGGCATTAACCAATTTAAAGTTCGTGTTTTCAATTTGACTTACTAGAATTTTATGAAAATTGTTCAATATATTGCTTTTTCAATTATCCTTCAATTGATCAACCAATTAAAAAGTAAGCACTATTTCCGTGATGTTCGACAGCGCTCCTTAGTGAATTTTACAAACAGATGAATTTTGAGATCTGCAAGTTAGGAAAAATAGTTAGAAAAGGAAGTAGAAACATTCAGAGAAAAAGGCCAGAAAAAGCAAACGCAGAGTTAGCATAAGAGTGTTTAACAACAGTTAAGAAAAAGTGAAAATAAGAAGACAATCATGAACCGGGGCGTTTATGTTTAGTTAATATATCAGTTGAATACTTAGGAAATAATTTAGATTGAGACTTGTACATTTATGTGCAAATTTTAAAAATTATTCTATATTTTATATGATAGCCAGTGCATGAAAACAAGATATGGAGATATATGAGCAAAGATAAGGTCACGAGCAACTAGACGAGCAGCAGAGTTAAAAGCTTTACTTAAAGGATAGAGTATAGAGTCAGGAAGACCATAGTAAAGCGAGTTACAAATAATCAATCCTAGGAAAAATTAAGGAAGAAACAAGTAGGAGAAGAGTAGGATCGTTAAGAAAAGGCAAAATGGAAGTAAAAGTTTTTAGCAACCCTGTTAATCTGAGAAGAAAGGGATATGCTAGAATCAAAGATAAAGCCTGAACTGCGAAACTTGTGAGAAGCATCAAGAGTTTTAGAATCAGGTTAGATATTAGAAGGAATAGTATTAGTAATAGTTAGATATTAGAGCATATTAATTCAAACTTAGAAGAATTCAGTTTAAGATACAGAGAGTCAGACGAAGCGATAATAGAAGTGAGACATAGAGATAAATTATGAAGAGTACTATTGAGATTAGATGGAGGAAAAGAAGTATAAATTTTTGTTTGTATTTGATTGAATTTTTTATATCTGACTGTTTGTATTTTTTGGAATACTAGAATTTTTAGAAAATGTTCAATTTATTGCCTTTACAATTTTCCTTACTAGAATTTTCTGGAAATTTGTTCAATTTAATGAATAGGGTATCCTTCCAAGGTTATATTTGTTGTAAACAACTCGTATGCAAACACAAAAATGTACAGAAGAAAAAAAATACAAACAATGTGATATGCAAACATTCAAACAAATATACAATTATTCAAACAAACATAATAATATATAACAAGCAGTATACATACATACACACAAATACAAACAAACTGATATATAAACATTTAAACAAATACAATAAAACAAACAAACATATATACAAACAAACAAATACAAACAGACACGCAGACATTCAAATAAAAACAAACAGATATACAAACGTAAAAACAAACAAACATTTGTTAAATGCTAAATAAATTTTAAAATGCACTTCGGAAACCTTTCTAAGATGGGCATAATTGAAATTTAATTACTGTTTCTCGAATACGATTGCTACTACTACCACTACTAATTCCACTACTACTACTACCACCACTACTATTACTACTACCACTACTACTACTACTACTACTAATACTACTACTACTACTACTACTACTACTACTACTAAAGCTACTACTACTACTACTACTACTACTACTACTACTACTACTACTACTACTACTAACATTACAACTACTAACTTTATTCTTACTATTACTTTAATATACATACTCTTGTATAAATACAATGATAATGTTAACGATGATGATGATGATGATGATGATAAGAAATATCATTATCATTACTTACATTAACTTATATACGAAATATTTTGCAATCAGGGAGAGAGACCTGGAAATGATGATGACGATGATGATGATGACGATGGTGATGATGACGATGGTGATGATGATAATGATGATGATGACGATGGTGATGATGATAATGATGATGATGACGATGGTGATGAGGATGACAATGGTGAAACATAGAAAAAAGAAAATTACAATGAATTTGTAATGTAAAGTTAACACGCCACCTATAAAAGAACTCACTGTATTTCGCACACACACCACACAACACAACATCATAGTACACATTAAACTTTATTTTCTCAAAAACATACACACACACACGCACACACACACACACATATACACACACACACGAACACACACATACACACACACACAGGCACCATGCACGCACATATATCCACATATTTTTAATAATTTTCTCTAGGTGGTAAGAATAAGAAGCAAACGAAATTTCATTTCTTTGTATTTTATTTAATTAATTTTGTTTAATTGTTATTTGTTTTAATTATTTTTTAATTATTTAATTAATTTAGTTATTTATTGTCTTATTTAATTATTTGTTTTATTTCTGTATTTTATTTAGTCATATTAATATTCAGTCATACATCGTACAGAAATATTTTCACACATAAACTTACACACACACTTACACACACACACACGCAAGCAAACACGCACGCAAACACGCACGCACACACCAACATACACAAACCAACACACACTGATACTAGAGCTGATACAGAAAAAATATGAAATACGTTGCAAGTTCAGCTTTTAGTTTAGTCGTTATGTGACAAAAAACGATCTAACCATATGTATAAACAGTTATGAAACAACAAATAATAATAGAGACAAAAGAATACAGATAGAGATTGAGACGAATCAAAATATTACACAGTTAAAGACATACCTATTATTCATCGGAATGCTCGAAAAACGCTCTTGAACAATGAAACCGTTGATTTAATATTTTAATTCTAAAAAAATATTTAATTAGGAAACTTCTCTCACTAAAGGAAATTAATTGGCTAAAATTTTATTCCATTAATATTGACATATTTCTTTTATTTATTAACAATTCTAATTCTAACTTATCAGCAATTCTCGTTATACCATCAGAACACTGAAAAGCTAATCTAAGATACACGGTGGCCGAGCTGACAAGAATTCATTTTCTTTTTTCGTCTCCGAATCACTCATACTTTTTGTTTTGTTTGATTGAATAAAATGATTTGATTTTGAAAAGTCCCAATTGATCATCGCGATCGTCCCCGATGTCGCTTCCAGTCCGTGATTAGCTAACTAACGCGCGGAACATGCTGCGGTTTTCATCAATAATTGCATTTCTGAAAATCTTATCTTAATCTTAATCTTAATTATATATATATATATATATATATATATATATATATATATTTTATATATATTAAGACAAATTATATATATATATATATATATATATAATATTTAATAAATATAGATTATATAAGGTAGATTTTATCAAATATCGCATCAATTATGGTCTCCTTCCAGCCTATTATTATTATTATTATTATTATTATCAGGACATTTATAAAGCGCCAATTGAATTATTATCTCAAAGGCGCCATCATAAATAATGCAATAAATTCATGAATGACCGCATCTATAAAATCTATAAATAAATTCAATAAATCATAAACATAAATTGTATGTTACAACAAAAACAGGTAAGTTTTCAATAATTTCTTAAACATAATTAAATTTAATTCATGATTTCTTAAATAAAAAGGAAGGCTATTCCACACAGCTGGTCCACAAACTGAAAAATTTCTTGTTCCAATCTTCAAACGGGTAGGCGGAACCATCATGTAATTCAATTCATCACACCGAAGTCGAATTGTTCGTGTAGAAACCACTCGTGGCAAACATTTGTCAACGAGGTATTTTGGTGCGCATCCATTCAAACATCTGAACATGATCATAGATATTTTAAAAATCACCCTTTTTTCAATCGTCAACCAGTGCAGTTCTTTAAATATAGGAGTTACATGATCAAACTTTGCCCCACCAACCACGACTTTTGCTGCACGATTATGAATAGACTGAATCATAGCAATTGACTTCTCCGGCAATCCATAATACAAACTGTTACAGTAATCGAGTCTCGAGTGAATGAATGCATGAACCAAGCATTCAGCCGTTTTTTTATCTATTGATCTTCTCATCAAATTCAATTTTCGTAATTGAACAGTACATACTTTGGATAAAAATGTTATATGTTCCACCATTGTCAATCTGGAATCTAATATCCAACCTAGACTTGTTGCTGTGGAACAAAATTGTATATTCAAATCGTCAATCAAAACAGAATCTATACTCATCTTAGAAAGCTGCTGCCATGTACCAACTGGCAACAGTTGAGTCTTGCTCCGATTTAGCCTCAATCGATTTGTTGCCATCCAGTTATTAATATCCGATAAACACTGGACAAAGTTATCAACTATAGATTGGAATCTTTCTGGGGGTCCATTTACTGTTATCTGAATATCGTCTGCAAAAGCGTGACCCATAAATCCATGAAAATCCAGTATATTAAAAATCTCAGCCGTACATAACAAAAATAATATTGGTCCTAACACCGAGCCCTGTGGCACACCAGTTGAAACCAAATGAATTGCCAATAAATCATCCATAAATAACACCTGTTGCGTTCGTTGTAACAAATAAGACCGAAACCATAATTCCACTGTACCTGATAAAACAAAACAGATCGCCAGTCGTCTTAAGAGGATATCGTGATCAACGCAGTCAAAAGCTGCGCTCATATCTAAAAAATTTCCAACATCGATGTTTTCCAACAAAACCGATAAAACCTGCAACAAAGCCGTTTCCGTTGAATGATGTTGTCTATATCCTGACTGAAACACAGGCAATAAATTGTTCCGGCGTATGTGCGTCAACAGCTCCTTGGCAACAATTCTCTCAATCACCTTTGAAATAAACGAAAGATTGGACACTGGTCTATAGTTGTTTAAATCATTAATGTCCATGCCTGGTCTTTTTAACAGCGGTGTAACAATCGCATGTTTAAGTCTGTTTGGAAAGTTGCCTTGTTTGAAACAAAGGTTAATAAAACTGGTTAAAAACCTAGTAAACAAATTTATATGTTTCTGAAAAATGTGCGTAGGCAAAATACCCAACGAACATAATTTTGATGGAGAACTTAGAACTATACTTTTAACATCATCTTCAGTGCATACTGGAAAAGTAGAGAACACATTTTCAACTTTGAACTCTGACTGATTGAAGTTTGGATAATCCGCAGTCTTCGTCAATTCTCGAACTTTATCTATTTTATTATTGAAAAACGTTAAAAAATTTTGAGCTGTATGGTCAGTGGCATCTTTTAAACTGCTACTACCAATTTCCTTACACAGCAATTTATTAATAATACTCCAAATTTTTTTGGATTATTTTGATTATCCTTAACGAGCTCCTTCCAATATAGATTTTTCTTTTGAGTGTATATGAAACTTTTTGCTTTCATGGCCATTACCCAGTTTTTTTTATCTTCTTTCTTCAACGTTTTTCTATATCGTTTTTCCATTTTTCTACAATAAGCCTTCGACCGTCTACATTCAGAATCAAACCAAGGTGCCATCGGATCATTTCTAACCTCAACCATACGATAAGGTGCAACTATTTCAGTGATTTTCGTCATTTCGCTTTCAAATAAATTCCATAAATCATCAGTATTTCCACCCTGGCATAATCTATTTAAAGGAGAATCAAGAACCAAAGAAATAAAACGATCGTGCTTCATGTTTTTCCATGATCGAACCATCCTTTTTTTTTTCATTCTTATAACTTGATCAATTGATAAACATGCCTGAACCAAACCATGATCAAAGAAAACTCCCGGAGGCAGAACTCGAATATCGAAAACTGGAAAAGACATAGAAGTGATAATCAGGTCTAACACACCTCCTAATTCATGCGTTGGTTCATTTATTCTATTAACAAGATTAAAATTACCAAAAATCTCACATAATGACACACTGTGAGGATCCATGTGTTTCTCTACATGCACATTAAAATCACCAGCTAAGACAACATTGTTACTAAGCAAGGATATTATCTCTAACAAGCTCCTGAAAGAATAGAGATGAAATTAAAGCCGATCCTGGTCTATAAACAGCCAATAAAACAATATGAGTTCCATTTATTTTTAATTTAATGGCTAATGCCTCAAAAGTCTTTAACACATGTAATCTGATGAGTTTAAAAATAAAACATTTTTTTAAATAAATTATTAATCCACCATGAAATGGATCATGAGGTCTGACAAAATCCACAAAATTATAACCTGGTGACATTGCCCGCCTAACAGCAATTTCATTTCTGGACCCATGCCATGTTTCAGTCAAAACTAAGATATCCAAACCATCGCAAATTACCTCATACACTTTATCATATTTCGACAAAATTGACCTAATATTCAAAAGCCCTAGTCCTATTTTAACATTGTTAAGCATTTTACAACCATTGTTTTTCTTATGACTTTTACCTTTACCTTTTATGACTTTTTGAAACTCACGATCCGCCACTTTCCCACAGGTCCTCTGACCCTGTATAAAAAACCTCCCGTACATGCAGCTTCTCTTGTCTTTGCATTAGCAATCAAACTTTTCAATTCACTCCTCTGTTCAGCAGTCAGATCATTGGCAATCCATACCTTACTAAGTTCTTCAGACATTTGCTTAAGTTTGTATGAACTCTTCATCACCAACTCTTTAGCTGAAATGAAATTTTAGCTAATATATATATATATATATATAAACGTGCGTGTTTGTATGCGTGTGTGCGTGCGTATGTGTGTGTGTATGTGTGCGCGTGTGAATGTGTGTCTTAATAAACACAAACAAGTTAACAAGCATGGGTGCACGCATATTTTTTTCTAATTAAATCATTATTTTTTATGTTTATACCCATTAATTTTATGTTTGCGTGCGTATGTTTGTGCGTGCGTGCATGTGTGTATAAATATCGGTGTGTTTGCTTGTAGTTATGCGTATAGGTATTTTTGCATGTTTTAAAGTATACTTTTTAAATGAAAAAAAAGTCAAAAATATTCATTCAAAAAAGTCAAATGGAATGGAAAGTTATCTCAGTAGGACATAATACTTATATATGCCATCCATCATTTATCACTAGTTTACATGCAGCCGTTCATACAGAAACACACGGACACCAACAAACTAACAAGCATACATCCGTACGCACATAGATAAACATACATTTGTACTCAAGTATATACCTACGTATATACTACTCAATTATATATAAACGTATATATAATTTTATACAAACATACATACACACACATATATACATACATACATGCACACATAAAAACATACATACGAAACGAAACGAAATTTATTTGCTTCTCAAAATTGAAAATTAAAAGAAAGCAGGATGACCATAATAGAATTTATATAAAATTCATCTAGTATGGCCACCTAAACAGAAATGTTCCAAGTTCACACAAATTTTCAGCAAATAATAAAAATTTTTCCTAAATGATCTATGAGAGGCATGTTAGATGTTAGTTGTTAGTAAATTAACAAACTCAACTATGTTAGCAAAACAGGTGTTAGTTGTTAGTACATTACATTAGACATTACATAGTTATCTATATATTTAAGCAATATATAAAGATTTAATTTGTCAAAGTTTAAATTGTTGGTGGCGACGAATAGTTGATTGGTGTGCGCTTGCTTCCTGGACAGCGTGATGACCCTCATTGCCCTCTTCATCAGCATCTTGACGGGGTTGGTGGTCATTTGATACGCACTGGCCCAAACAACATTGCAGTACGTCACGTGAGGCAGACAGATGGCGTTATAGATCATGTTCAAGCATTTTTTCGGAAGGTAAAATTTTATTTTGTTCATTATTCCAATAGATTTCGCTAACTTGTTCGAAACGTAGTTGACATGGGGTTTGAAAATTAGTTTCTGATCTAAAAATTTTATTGTTTCACTCTCGATTATTTCTTGGTTGTTGATTGTAATTTTATACGGTTCTTTGTAATTTAAATATTGCACTGGTCAGAAGACAATCAACTGCGTTTTTGAAATGTTTATAGGCAGTTTATTGGAGTTGAACCATTTGACAACGTGTTTTATTTCAGCGTTGGTTTGATTGATAACATCATCAATATCTTTCCTGCTACCAAAAATGTTGATGTCGTCAGCAAAGCAAACGTAATCGAAGTAGTCGGTTGCATTTGGCAGATCGTTGATGAAGATGATGAATAGCAGTGGTCCTAAGATGCTTCCTTGAGGAACCCCGGCACCATTGTGTCGTAAAGTTGAATTTTCATTTCCCCAATAAACAAACTGATTTCTTACATTCATACATACATACATACATACATACATACATACATACATACATACATACATACATACATACATACATACAAACAAACATACATACATACATATATACATACAAAAAAATAAAAATAAACTATACATACATACAAAAAAAAAAACTATAAGGGGAGAGATTGGGCCAAAGTTTGCTGCAATAGTTGTCTCCTCCCACACTGTTACCTAGGTTTTTGTATTCACTCATTCACTCATTTGTTCACTCATTCATTCTTTCATCAATAAAAAAAAGAATAGAAAAAAAAATAAATAAAAGTTGAAAAAGTTATATATATTTTCCAATGGTTAAATATTTAAAGATAATTCAGTCATTCATCCGTTCGCTCGTTCATTCATTCCGTCACTCATTCATGTATTCGTTCATTCATCCATTCGTTTGGTTGTTTATTCATTCATTCATTCATTCATTTATTCACTCACTCATTCATTCTTTTTTTTCCTCACTCGTCCGTTCAGTAATTAGCTCATTCATTCCCCCATCATTCACTCATTCATTCGTTTGTTAGCTGGCCCGTTCATTTGGTCATTCGCTGGTTCATCCATTCATTCATCCATCCACCCCACTTGGTTTGTTTCCTTTCCTTCGTTTCTTGGTTGTTTTTAATCACATATGGCTCCAACGTTACAACAGTGCCCCGTCTGCTTTACCCACTTTAGAAGCACTCCAGACGGGAGTTATGTCGGCACGGAGGTAAAGTGAAAGGACAGGAATGCTCGGGGTCCCGGAAAAAAGTTGATCCATCTGGCGCGGGGGCTGCTTCGCCTCTTGGTGCCGCACCCGACCCCAAGCCTAGGTTGCCCACACGGCCGACGGCCGCATCGGTCTCCAGTGATCCTCTCTTTCTGGATTACTCTGGTGTTTTTGACAAGCTG
>NW_008705398.1:5016051-5019532 GCF_000326865.2 Helobdella robusta | reverse complement strand
TTTTTTCGCCTGAATCATATATCTTGTTTGCTGCAAAGGTTTTTGCGCGTCTGTGTTACCGAAAATGTTCAATTAAACGCCGACGTGAGCGAATAACGAGATATCAATTGTTAACCGATTTTTTCAGATGTTTGACTGTTTAGTGTCACTCATCGCTGATTTGGTTTTAACATACATACATACATACATACATACATACATACATACATACATACATACATACATACATACATACATACATACATACATACATACATACATACATACATACATACATACATACATACATACAAACAAACATACATACATACATATATACATACAAAAAAATAAAAATAAACTATACATACATACAAAAAAAAAAACTATAAGGGGAGAGATTGGGCCAAAGTTTGCTGCAATAGTTGTCTCCTCCCACACTGTTACCTAGGTTTTTGTATTCACTCATTCACTCATTTGTTCACTCATTCATTCTTTCATCAATAAAAAAAAGAATAGAAAAAAAAATAAATAAAAGTTGAAAAAGTTATATATATTTTCCAATGGTTAAATATTTAAAGATAATTCAGTCATTCATCCGTTCGCTCGTTCATTCATTCCGTCACTCATTCATGTATTCGTTCATTCATCCATTCGTTTGGTTGTTTATTCATTCATTCATTCATTCATTTATTCACTCACTCATTCATTCTTTTTTTTCCTCACTCGTCCGTTCAGTAATTAGCTCATTCATTCCCCCATCATTCACTCATTCATTCGTTTGTTAGCTGGCCCGTTCATTTGGTCATTCGCTGGTTCATCCATTCATTCATCCATCCACCCCACTTGGTTTGTTTCCTTTCCTTCGTTTCTTGGTTGTTTTTAATCACATATGGCTCCAACGTTACAACAGTGCCCCGTCTGCTTTACCCACTTTAGAAGCACTCCAGACGGGAGTTATGTCGGCACGGAGGTAAAGTGAAAGGACAGGAATGCTCGGGGTCCCGGAAAAAAGTTGATCCATCTGGCGCGGGGGCTGCTTCGCCTCTTGGTGCCGCACCCGACCCCAAGCCTAGGTTGCCCACACGGCCGACGGCCGCATCGGTCTCCAGTGATCCTCTCTTTCTGGATTACTCTGGTGTTTTTGACAAGCTGACGGCCGTGCTGAAATGTGTACCGGTGTACGACCATATCCCTAAGCCATGCAGGAAAACTGACGGCTGTTTGTAATGACCCTGGTGACCCGGCTCACTGGGTTAGACTCCACTGTTTTGTCCCATACGTCTTACAGGAAGACTTCCAGAGGGGGTCGCCGGGTCAACCAGGGCAATCCGGTCAACAAGCGTCTAAGCGAATATTCAACTATTGGTCTTGAAACCCTGGTACTGTGCTTTGATGGGTTCAATAATGCCAAATCACAAAAGCACAACCCCGATTGGTGGATCAACGCTGTGTCATCTTGTATTGAACAGGGAAACCTGTCCTCGGCTGTTCACTTGTCTGTTTGCCGGAGGGCCTGGCGGAGAGCTCGCCGGCCACCTTCGATAGATTATGTTCCTTCCACCCAAAAATTCCGGTGGACAGGCGGGTCTTTCTCGCATTGACACCAACGGCTGGTTGCGTTTCTCCCGCCGAGGTGCTGAGGGCCGTTAAATCGTTCAAAATCGGTTCTTCTGGAGGCCTGGATGGCCTACCACCCCAGCACCTTAAGGATGTTTTTTTAGGCCCCTTGCCAATCGACGACACACTGAACTTCTTAATCCAATTCATTAATTTGATCCTATCTGGAGCTTGCCCACTCTCCGTTCGCCGGTTCTTTTTTGGAGGCCGGCTAATAGCTTTAAATAAGAAAGATGGAGGGGTCAGACCGATTGCGGTCGAGAACGTTTGGAGGAGGTTGGCCGGCAAATGTGCCTTGGCCCTGGTCGCGGTCGAACTCAAGACCAAATTCTACCCGACTCAGTTGGGTGTCGAGATTAAGGGTGGCGCTAAGGCCGCTGTTCAGGCGGTTCGAAGATTGGTCACCGACCTCCCCGATCAATGGGGTTTTTGAAACTGGATTTTAAAAATGTCTTCAATGCCATGGGAAGAGACTCGATGTTGGAGGCTGTCAAACTTTTTTGCCCCAATATCAATAATTTTTGCCATTCTGCCTATGGCGGAGTCTCTTTTCTTGGCTTCCACTCTTGGGTTGTAGAATCGGCCGAGGAGGTACAGCAGGGTGATCCCCTTGGTCCTTTGCTGTTCGCACTAACTCTGCATCCACTCTTAGAGAAAGCTTCGTCCACTTTCGTTTGCGCTTATCTGGATGATATCAGCATTGCTTCGGACGGCCCAACTCTGGCCGATAGCTACGAATATTTGAAGCATAACTCCGCTGCAATTGGTTTAGAGTTAAACATTAAAAAATGCGAACTTCACTGCCAAAGTTTATTTCAGGTGCCACATGCGCTGGCTGGAATACCCAGAGTTGGTGCATCAGAACTGAGTTTTTTAGGCACACCCTTGGTCGAGGGCGATTATCAAATAAAGTTTTTTGACCAAAAGCTCTCTGAGCTTAAATTCGCCCTGGGTCGTGTTTCCTGTCTTTTGGCCCATGCTGCCTTGACTATTATCCGCAATGCCCTCAGTTTGCTCAAATTGATGTACTTCCTGCGTACATCCAAACACATTGACCCTTCTAAATTGGGCGAATTTGACGGAGCCCTGCGCACCACCCTGTCGTCGATTTGCAATGTTCAAGTGACCGACAGTGGTTGGTCCCAGGCTCAGCTGCCGGTGCGATTTGGTGGGCTGGGGTTGCTTAGCGTGGTTCAGCTGGCTCCCGTTGTTTATAATTCTTCTGCCGCTGCCACTCTCGACCTGCAGTCTTCCCTGCTCCACCGGTTTTTTCGTTGCCGCGATATTCTTCCCCCAGTGTCCGCCCCGGGAGACCGTACGCACGTCCAAATTTTGAACGAAGAATATAAAAAAATCTTTCAAAATTTGTTGTCTTCATGTGGCGACGACTTTTCCACCGCTCGTTTGTTGGCCATATCCAGCGTTGCCAGCTGTGGGTGGTTGAAATCGTGGCCCAACACCTCTGTGGGCACCAGGCTTGACGACGAGTCTGTGAGATTTGCCATTGGCTTCAGACTTGGCCTGGTCATTCAGAATAAATACACGTGCCGATGTGGCGCTGGGGCGGACGAGTTTGGGCACCACGGTTTGGTTTGTCGCCTGGGTGGGGGCCGTCAACTACGTCACTCAGCGCTAAACGAATACATTTGTCGGCTCTTCTCCAAGGCTTCAATCCCGGTTCTCAAGGAACCATCCGGCATTTCTGCGCATGATGGTAGGCGCCCGGACGGATGCACACTAATACCTTGGAGAGCCGGCAAATGTTTGGCGTGGGATGTTACGGTCCCTGGCACCCTCGCCGAACGATACGTAAACCTGACAAGTAAAGAATGCGGTTTGGCCGCGGCCAGGGCAGCGGACGAGAAAATGAAAAAATATGGAA
>NW_008705398.1:5007820-5009113 GCF_000326865.2 Helobdella robusta | reverse complement strand
GACGGTGATGTTGTTGATGATGATGATGATGATGATGTTGTTGTTGTTGTTGATGATGATGATGTTGTTGTTGATGATGATGACGATGATGATGTTGTTGTTGTTGATGATGATGATGATGATGTTGTTGTTGATGATGATGATGATGATGATGTTGATGATGATGATGATGATGATGTTGTTGATGATGATGGTGTTGTTGTTGATGATGATGTTGATGATGATGATGATGTTGTTGATGACGATGATGATGATGATGTTGTTGATGATGATGATGATGATGTTGTTGTTGTCGATGATGATGATGATTGTGATGATGTTGATGACACACATATAGACAGACAGATATACACACGTGCAAACGCATATACGCACACCAGAGCTTAACTTGAAATTAAAAAATGAGTTAACAGTTTTTAAAAGTTTTTGAAAATCTTCTAAGCCCGTTTTTTTACTTTTTCAAACAATTTAAAATAAAAAAAAACAATGAATAACCAAAGACAACAATGAATAAAAAACCATCACAACGACGTAAAACAAATAATAATAACAAAAAAGGCTAACAAAAACTGAATTTATTTTTATCTAAACGCATGCCATCAAACCTTAGCGTATCATGTAAGCAGGAGAGGTGGATGTTGTTGATTGAACTCACGCAGACATACGTTGTTGTTGTCTACCTCTTAATCAATATTTATGCTCTGTCATTTAAGATTATTTCTCAGAGGAAGGAATGATGATAACGACGACGATGATGAAACTATGATGATGATAATGATGTTGATGACGATAATGATGTTGATGATGATTGTGTTGAAGATGATAATGGTGTTGATGAGGATGATGATGATGATGTTGTTGATGATGATAAAAAAAACTCACAAAACTAATATTAATTTTTTTTGAGAAGCTTAACCTGAAATTAAAAAATTTTTCAACAAATGAGTTTAAAAGTTTTTAAAAAGTTTTGAAAATATTCAGAACACATTTTTTTATCTTTTCTGGGTAGTACTAGCCATCATCATCATCACCGTCGTCCTCATCACCCTTTTCCTCATCATCATTATCATTACTATCATCATTATCATAACCATCATCATAACCATCATCATCATCAACAACAACATCATCATCATTATTATCGTCGTCAACATCATCGTCGTCGTTCCCAGCAATTTGAAAATCTTTGACAAAAAAACTTTACTGCAAGGCAGTAACAACAACAGCCACAACAACAGCCACAACAACAGCCACAACAACAGCCACAACAACAGCCACAACAACAGCCACAAC
>NW_008705398.1:4998168-5007770 GCF_000326865.2 Helobdella robusta | reverse complement strand
GCAATTCAACCACCTTCCGGGCAAAGTATTTGAGAATCACAGCAGTTGCAGGATCAACTGTTTTTCTTGAATGCGAAAACAACAACATTAACAACAACATTAACGACATCAACAACAACATTAACAACAACATCAACAACAACATCAACAACAACAACAACTTAAACCCCTTCTTGCGATACCCAGAAAGTGCGATAACGTGGAAGAAGATTGGAACAGACCTGCCTATCTTCTTCAAAGTCAACGGATACTCAGCTCACATCAGTGACAGTTATCAAGTATCAACATTAATTAGCATTAATAAGCATAATTACCATTAATTAGCATAATTTGCATTAATTAAAATTACTTATTTTTAGTTAACATTGATTAAAACAAGGCCGAATTCATTAACATGAACCGTTGAAAATGGTTGTCGTATTAGCTCATAGAGTAGAAGTGCCATGTTTTGAGTTGTTGTTGTTGTTGGTGCGCACTGACAGGGTTCAAATGCAGTCTGTTCCAAACTCAAAAACTGCTGGCGCGTACATACAAATGCGTGTGTACGCCATTGCATGTACATTTTTTCCAAACAAATCCTTTCTAAAAATTCACCGACAAGCAGCTACCATTTAATCGCACCAATCAGGTGCTTTTCAATTATGCATTCAGTCAGTTAACTTATTAAACAATCAACCAGCCATTCATTTATTCTATCAGTTAGCCAATCATGTATCAATATTTTAACGATCATTGCATCTTACAAGTTATTTGATACCTAAACAATCCAATCAATCAAAAAATCGTAATCATCAATATATTACTGGACGTCATTTGATCAATCAACCAGAAAACACAACAAACTCACAGACTAACCAACCAGCCACCTAATTCACCAACCAACCAGCTACACAACTAACTAGCTAACCTGATATTTTACACAGACGATCAACAAATCAAACAACCAACCAGTTCTCCAACCATCCAAAAAACCATCCAACCAACTACCAACCAATCTACTAAAAAATAAACAATCTATCCAACCAACCAACCAACCAACAAATAAACAAACCATTCAACCCACCCACCAACCAACCAACAAACCAACCAACCAATTCTTCAACCATTCAACAAAAATATTTATCAATCAATCAACCAACCTACCAACCTATCAACCAGCCAACAAACTAAACCAATCCTCTAACCAACCAACCAATTCTCAACTTATCAACCAACAAACCAACCAACTGATCATCAAATCATCCAATGAATCTTCCAATTAACCAACCTACCAACAAGCCATCCAACCTACCAACAAATTAACACAGGATAGATTGAGATTGGTGAACAACAAAGCGACACTGGAGCTATCGAACATCAATGTTGCTGACGCCGGCTGGTACGAATGCTGCATAGCTTTCTACGATCTGGATTCAGAAACGGATGTGCTACGAATGTGGATTAACCTGACTGTTAATTGTTGGTGGATTGTTGGTGCTGATTGGAGATTGTTATCAATTGTTTGATTAATAAATGATTGACCGACCGACCGACCGACCGACTGACTGACCAACTGACTGACTGATTGATTGATTGGACTCATTGACTGACTAATTGATTGACTGATTGATTGGTTGATTGGTTAAATTATTAATTGACTGGTTGATTAATCAGATTGATTAAATGAATTTATTATTACTGTTTCATCAAATAGTTTTCATAGAATGTTGTGTGGTTTGAATGATCAATTGATGTACTGGTTGATGGCTGAATTGGTTCAATCATCAAAATAATTGGTAATTTATTGATTGCTTGATTGACTGATTGATTAGATGATAACATAATCAGAGCATGAGCTAGATTAGATAAGTACACAAACAACACAACTCCCATCTTTACACAAATTCTTGCATTTGTATACAATTATATAAATTAGCGACCACACAACCATTCAATCACAACAAAACAACAACACAACCATTCAATCAATCAACAACACAACTAACCAACCAAACAACCATCCAACTAACCAGCCAACCATCCAAACAACAAAACAACAGTTCAACCGGACAACAAAACAACCGATCCACCTAAAAACCATTTATAACCGAATATCGGATCGATAAGATAATTAAGATACGGGTCGAGCGATGTTATTCCGCCGACGAGTCGCACTAAAAATAAATGTAAGCACATCGCTGAAAAATATGTTGGTAATTACTGCTAGGAGGAAGAGTTTTATTTATTTAATTGATGTCAACCCTTTTTCTAGTTTTTTAGGGTATTAAATTTTATTGCTGTTTAATGCCGAGTCCCCATCTTGAGGTTTTCATTCCCATTCCATTTTGAAGTTTCCACGTCCGATAATTATAAAAATTTGTTGACGTCATTTTCACTTTGGCACTCTGAAGTTTTTAAATTTCAATATTTTTGAGAAATAAAATGTTTAACAAATTGCACAATTTTTTCTCGTTCTCTCTCTCTTTTTCTCTTCCTCTTTCTTACGTTCTCTCTCTCTCTTCCTACCACTGCCTTTCTCTCACTTTTTCTTTTCCTTTTTTCTTCCTTATATATATTTACAGTAAAACCTTTTTTTTCATTAATCTTTAAAAAATCAGGAATCAAGATCTGACAGACGCAGAGACTGTTACAGCATGCAAGGCAGTAGTATAAAATAGTAACGAAGAATGGTAACCCTCTTATAGCGAACTTCTATACTGCAAAAATCTCTATATAACGATTTTTATAATTTTTATAATTTTACGTATATATAAAACTGTTCCTATAGAACAAAAATAACTTCTCTATAATGAACAAATTATAAAAAGTAAAAAATATCCGTTCAACAAACGTGTCATCAATTGATACTTTACATAATTGATCCTTTATTATCTTAGAACCATATTTCTTGTTTCTTGTTCTAGTATTCTAGTAATTTCACGAATTCTACCTTAATTAATTTCAGTGAAATCGGAATCATCATTGCATGGACCAAGAAAAAAATTTTACTTTTAAAATCTAATTTTTCACATTATACCATGTAAAATTCCATGAGGTATGAAAAATTCTATATAACGAAATTTCTATATAACGAATTTCTTTCCTGGAACGATCAAATTCAGATTACGGAGGTCCAACTGTGTATGTATATATATATATATATCTATATATATATATATATATATGTGTGTGTGTGTGTGTGTGTGTGTGTATGTGTGTGTGTGTGTGTGTGTGTGTGTGTGTGTGTGTGTGTGTTCTGTGTGTGTGTGTGTGTGTGTGTGTATAATAATTGTTAAACGTGCAAACCTGTTCACAAGTCTGTTCGTTCGTAAATAATATACAGGGGATGTAAAACTGAGAAACGTATAATACAATTTATGGACAAGAAAACAAACATACAAACCAACAAACATACATACATACAATTAATTACATTACTAAAGATATTATAATCATTAAGCATATAAACAGACAGACAGACACGCACATAAAAACATGCGAATCAACAAACATACACGAAAACAATTGATGAACAAGCAGACAAGCAAGCAACATAGTTTCATGCACGCACAAAACTCACTCCCTTGATAAATACTTAGGCTAGCTTTTGTAACGTTAATTACAATCCATTTATCTCTAAGACAATTACCAAAATAAAAATAATAACAACAACGACTACGACAATAACAATAACAACAACAACACCTACTACAAATAACAAATCAAAAACAACAACAACAACAATAACAACGACAAATCACTGACGTTAACAAGAAGAAGAAGATTAACAAAAGTAACATACAGATAATAACATTAACAATGTTACGAACAATAAAACCCATTTAAAATTTAAAAGCCAAAACATAACAAACAATATAAACATGTAACAACTACTTCAACAGCAGTAACAGAAATCACGACAACAACAACATCAACAACAACAACAACATCAGCAACAACAACATCAACAACAACATCAACTTCAAAAACAGCAACAAAATCATCATCATCATCCAGTGCAAAACAATGCTCAAGTATTAAATACACTCAACACGCGTTAGTGCTATTAAACGTTCATCATCTCGTGCGCTACGACTGAGTGTGTATTTGTCTCTGTATTTGTCTGTGTGTTTGTGTGCCTGATTGTTTTAATACATAATCGATGTTTTTAAAGTTTTTAATCAACATTCAACAACTTCGCTACGCTAATGAAAAAAAAACTTTGTGATTTAATTTATGTTTTCATGAATACTTTTTCAATCTAGCTTTACCAAGAATAACGTCAGCCTGGAATGACGTCATGTCTTTTGAAAAAGATCATGACCTTGAACTCTACTGTCAAGGACATGGAAATCCTCAACCGGAAGTCACGTGGTACAAAAATGGTGCCAAGCTAAAGAAAATATCGGTTTTCTTGAGAAACAATAAAAAGAAAACTATGAGGATGATTGTTATTGGCGATAATGATACTGAAGATGGTGGTGGTGATGATGAGGAGGAGGAAGAAGAAGGAGAGGAAGATGACGAAGAGGAAGATGACGAAGAGGGAGAAGAGGGTAGTGATGATGATGATGACATTCAAAATGAAAACAGTGACCACCAAACAAAAACGAAAAGAAATGTACTCTCAAATCTGAAAACGCACGTGGACCCCGACAAAACTCTTCACAGAAGGAGTCGTGATCATCATCATCATTTCAACAAACAATGGAGAAGAAACATCAACAACAACAACTACATCATCAATAAGGGAACAAAGCGCTCCACAAAAACAACCAACAAATTTCATCATCATCATCCTCATCAATTTCGTCATCTTCCTCATCATCTTCATCGTCATCGTCGTCATCTGACATCTAGCGACAAAGGACACAGCCGTTTGAAAATAAGTCCAGACCGAACGAAGCTGACCATCTCAAAGTTGAGGAGCAGTGACGGAGGAGTGTACGTCTGCAAACTCAGCAACCAGGCAGGAAGTGCCAGCAAGGAGACCAGGCTCATAGTTCAAGGTCAGTTCATCTCAAGGTCAAACTTTTTATTTTGATTCTTCCAAATTTTACCCTTTATAACTTGTTCGTATTTATAATGATGAAGTTTGAAATATTTTATCCCAATTCTAGAATACAATTGCCACAAAATGAGAACATTTGAAAGAAAAACTGCTGTTAGGAGTAGCAACAATGGTTTAAATAAGCATTTTAATTAAGACAAACAAACGAACGAACGAGATGTTGTTTGTGATTGTCATTGTTACTATGCTGGTCAGTATTGGTGTTGTTGTCGAAATCCTCTCACGGTATGATGATACTAACATAAAAAATAATATTAATAAAACTAAAAAAAATAGCAATAATTAATTATAATTAACTAATGATAATAATAATAACAATAACAATAAGATATATTCACGCCATCTTCACACTCTACAATGTTTGCCTTTGACAAATCAATTTTCTTAATCCAACTGAGCCATTGCAATCTAATTCATACATCTGTTCATTTCTATCATTGTGTTTCTCTACGCTTCATGTTTGTATGTTTCTATGGTCTGTGTTGATATGTTTGTGAGTTTTGTGTTTGTATATTGGTATATTTTTGTGTTTGTATGTTTATATGATTTTGCAATATGTATTCTGTAGATTTCTCTAGCTGACTTTGAAGTTTATTGTTCCTTTTTTATGGGTTTTTGATACGCCTAATAAACCAAGGTGTGCTATATACACGTGTGCAGTGCATGTTTGATTAATTAAGATAGGTGTTTGTGTGTATGTGTCTAATTATTAATGTCTTTGTGTGTTTGTCTAATGTGTGTGATTTACTAGATGTATGTGTTTGTCTAGGTTTGTTTGTTTATGTGAGTATGTTCAAATGCTTGTTTATGTGTGTTTATGTGTGTTTGTCTAAGCATGTGAATGTTTGTCTGAATGTGTTTGTCCGGGTGTGTTTGTTTATATGCATTTTCCTGGTGTGTTTGTGTTGTTGTGTTTGTTTAAATGTGGTTGTCTATATGTGTCCGTCTAGGTGTGTTTGGTTAGAAATGTTTGTCTAGATCTGTCTGGATGTGTCTGTCTGGGTGTGTTTGTCTAGGTGTGTCTGTCTGGGTGTGTCTGTCTGGGTGTGTCTGCCTGGGTGTGTCTGTCTGAGTGTTTCTGTCTAGGTGCGTCTGTCTGGGTGTATTTGTCTGGGTTGGTTTTTTTGTGCATGCGTTCATCTATCAAGGTGTTGGAAAGGCTTAAGAATGCGTCAAAAAATGTTGAAATAATTTCTTGGCAAGAAGATTTAACTCACGAAACTTTTCTCCCCCTTGACTGAAAAGAAAAATTAATTAATTTTTTTCCTGCTAGTAATAACAAGAAATAAACAGTAATAATAACAACAACAACAACAATAATAATAATAACAAAAATAATGACAATATATAATAATAGTAATAATAGCAATAATAATAATAATAATGACAATTGAGATGATTGAAGTAACAAAATCTTTAGCGACATTTTTTTAATAAGACTATTATTATTATTATTATTATTATCATCATTATTATTATTATTATTATTATTGTTGTTGTTGTTGTAAAACTAGTAGTAATAGTAATAAGTTATAAGTAGTAGTAGTGGTAGTTGTAGTTGTAGAATTAAGTAGTAGTGATAGAAATAACAATAGAAGAAGCTGCTTGTTGCTGCATCTGTAGTAGTAGCAGTAGCTGTGGCGGTAGTAGTAGCTAGTTGTAGTAACAGCGGCAGTAGCGAGTGGCAGAAGTAGTAATGTAAGTACTGATAATAGTCGTCTTAGTAATTGCGGTGATAGTAATAGTTGAAGTTGAGTTAAAAACGTCAGAGGAGAGTGCGGCTTTAATTTTGACGAGAAGATATTTAAGCACTTCAATGGTGATGATGATGACGACGACGATGATGATGGTGGTGGTGATAATGGCGATGATGATGGTGATGATGACGATGGCGATTATGGTAAGGATGATGATGATGGGGAGAAGGAGAAGGGTGGTGATGGTGAAGATGATGAGGAGTATGCTGAATATGATGATGGTGATGAAGATGATGACCATTTTCATCTTAATCATCATTATCATCTACATCATCATCATAATCATTTTTATTATCACCATCATCTCCTTTGTGTAGTTAACAGCAGAAGTAATTTCCACCCAATGCAACCACTCAGCAGTTTTAACGTATTCATATTTTCATACCTCTACCTCATTCTTCGAATGGATGATGAAAAATTTTAATTAAGCTGAAAGAGATTGTAGGAAAAATTGGAAAATTATTACGTACAATATGAAAAATAAATCTTACACCACAATCATCATCTTCTTCTTAATCATCATCATCATCTTCTTCTTATTCATCATCTTCGTAATCATCATCATCATCATCGTCTTCTTCTTCTTTTTCTTCTTCTTTTTTTTCTTCTTCTTTTTCTTCTTCGTCTTTTTCTTTTATTTTCTTTTTCTTCTTTTTCTTCTTCTTCTTCTTTTTCTTTTTTTTCTTCTTCTTTTTCTTCTACTTCTTCTTAGTCATCGTCATCACCATCGGCCCCGTAATCATCATCATCATTATCACATCATTATCACAGACACCCTGGACATCATCTTCCGGCAAACGAACGTGACAGCGACGGAAACGGAAACGACGACACTCGACTGCAACTTCTCCATCGACAGCAGCCACAACCGCCATCACCGCATCACTGTGACCTGGTACAAAGACGGTCTCATGCT
Organism: Helobdella robusta; assembly: GCF_000326865.2. NCBI lineage: Eukaryota > Metazoa > Annelida > Clitellata > Rhynchobdellida > Glossiphoniidae > Helobdella > Helobdella robusta. The sequence goes on along the minus strand of NW_008705398.1, from coordinate 5,000,047 downwards.
CTTTAGGAAAAAAATTTCATCTCAATCATCGTCGTCATCGTCGTCGTCATCTTCGCCATCATCGTTGTCATCAATCAAGTATGGAGTCGATGAGAGAGGTGCCCTGACCTTGAACTACGTGACTCCGGATGACGAAGGTCACTACGTGTGTGACGTCATGCATGATAATGACCACAATGGTTATGGTGATGAGGACAATGGTAACGGTCATGATGATGGGGATGAAGAAGAGGAAGAGGAGATGAACGTAGCAACAAGTGCCTTTTTAATTGTCCATTGTGAGTTGAATGTCTCAGTCGTGTCATCTCGTCATTAAGTCATCATCGTCATCTTCCTCTTTATTGCTGTCCCCGTCATCCTCATTGTCATGATCGCCATCATCCTAACCATTAACGTCATCATCGTCATCTTTGCTTGTGTTTCTCGTTCCAGCAACAACTGTTGTCACTAGTTTCACATCAGTCTGATCATCACTCTCATGTTTACCAACATCATCATCATCATCATCAACAACGTCATCATTATCAACAACATCCTCGTCAACAATAACAACACCAACGCCGTCATCATCATCATAATCAACAACATCCTCATCAACAACAACAACACCAACAACATCATCATTTTCACTATAACCATTTTTGCAGCCATAGCATTTAGATCCTATGTTAACGTCATTTCTATCATCAACTTCAACTTTGTTATAACCACCCCTTTCCACCGTCCATCCATCACTGTCATCCATCCTGCCAACGATCGCCCCGCAGTCACTCCACGCGTCCTTGAAATGCCCTTGACATTGAACTTCTGCAAAGGTTTAGACGCCACTCTGGAATGCAAGGCTATCGGCAAACCAGATGTTTCTATGGTCGTCTGGACGAAGAATGGCAAAACTCTGGAAGGTTATCATTTTATCGTTTAGTCATCATTGTCAACATTTGGGAACGTCGTCTTCACAGTCATCGTCACCGTCATCATTATCATTATCCTCGTTATCACCGTCTTTACAATTATCATCATCATCAACTTCGCAGTAATCATCATCATCATCGTCATCAACTTTGTAATCATGACCAGCGCACCCAACAGCAGCAACAGGAAACAGAATTGAGAAGATGAACATTACAAACTTGCTGATAAGGGAGATTAGCGAACAAGATGCTGGGCTGTGAGTTTGCTTATTTGCTTTTCCAGTCACTCACTCATTCATTTATTCATTCATTCGTTTGTTCGCTTATTCATTCATTCATTTATTTATTCATTCGTTCTCTTTTTTACTTCTTCATTCATTCATTCATTCATTTATTCAGTCACTTTTTCAGTTGCTCCATCATTTATTCTTTCATCCTTCGCTCGTTTGCTCGATTAATAATTAAACTAACCGTTGATGATGATGATGATGATGGTGATGATGATGATGATGATGATGATGGTGATGATGATGATGATGATGATGATGATGATGATGGTGATGATGATGATGATGATGATGGTGAACAATCCATCCACATGCTCATTCGTTTGCTTCTTTCATGCATTAGCAGCCCACATTTCAACAACATTTAATAAAACACAAACTATTGTCTTGTCACATACGCACTTACGACGAAGATGAACACATGCTACGCTCAAACGTTCGCACGTACAGGTACACGTACAGGTCGGTGCACGTGTACCCACATACGCACTACATACGCACTCACAAATAGGTGCATTTAAGTGCACATACACACACGCAATGGTACACATGCCCACACACACACACACACATACAATCAGGTACACATGCACAGCATACTCATCAATGGGAGCAGGTCAAAGTTCAACTCCTGTCGACGTCACCGTAACAGGTTCATGATAAGTTACTTTCCAAGTATTT
>NW_008705398.1:4803171-4998118 GCF_000326865.2 Helobdella robusta | reverse complement strand
ATCATCATCATCGTCATCATCTTCATCATCGCCGTCACCATCATCGTGACAGATGTTCCAGTGATAATAAGACGACCACAGCCCCAACACATCCGGCTAACACGGAGACACCCAACCATAGTGCTGCCATGCAGTGCCCTGGCCAGCCCCAATGTCAAGATCTTCTGGCTCAAAGTATTATTAGTATTATAGTAATAGTAGTTGTTGTAGTTATAGTAGTAGTAGTAATAATAATAGTTGTAGCAGTAGTAGTAGTAGTAGTATTAGTAGTAGTGGTAGTGGTAGTGGTAGTAGTAAGGGTAGTAGTAGTGGTAGTGGTAGTAGTAGTGATAGTGGTAGTAGTAGTAGGGGTAGTAGTAGGGGTAGTAGTAGTAGTAGGAGGAGTAGTAGTAGTAGTAGTAGTAGTGATAGTGTTGGTATGTAGTATTGGCGGTAGTAGTAGTAGTAATATTAGTAGAAGTAGAAGTAACAGAAGTAGTTGTGGCAATATTATTAACAGTAGTAATGGTAGCATTAATAAAATAGTACCGCAAGTGAGGTAGTAGTGATTGCACATAGCCACAAGTGCAAGAATGTAGTAGTATGTCTGTCTCGTTCGTGGTACAACAACGGATGTAAGTACGGAAATATTTTTGTTTCAAATTTTAATTAGTTCGATGAAAGAATTGGATTGTGGACACAAGTGCTTTCCAGCAACAACAACAACAACAACAACATTAACAACAACAACAACATCAACAACAGCAAAAACAGCACTATCAACAACAAGAATTTTAAAAATAACGTTAACAGTAGTAGCAACAGTACCATAAAGAAGAGCAGTCTGGGTGAAAATCGCAACAATAACAACAACAAAAATAACATCAACAAGCTCATCTACGATATCCGTCACGATGCTGACAGTAACAACAAAAACATCAACAACAACAATAGTTATATTAACTCGAAGAAGAGCAGACTGACAGATATGTTTATAATCTCTAGTATCAACAACCACTCTCAAAATCATCTTCACCACAACAACAACAACGTTAACAGCAACTACAACAACATCATCAACAACAACATCGTCATAAAGAATGTGGATTATGATGACTCGGGCAAGTACGTATGTTTGGTTAGCAACGATGCATGCTCCGTCACTAATCATTTCTTCCTTCAAGTTCTAGGTTAGGCAACGACGATGATGATGATGAAGACGATGATGAAGATGAGGATGTTTGATGATGGTGTTGATGATGATGGCGATGAATATGATTGTTATGACGATCATCATTAACGTGACAAGAGATGTTATTGTAACTTTTGCGCATTAGCTCAGAAGGTAGATACGCCGCATCTCGTGATGCCCTTTATTGCTCGTCAACCTGGTTCAAAAACCATCTGTTCAAAATTCAAATACTTTTTATATTCAATTCTTAGTGAACATAAAAATGTTCAGGACGTGTGGATGCAGCAGATGGTGATGATGATTATTATTATTATTATTATTATTATTATTATAAATAATAATAAACATATCATTGAATTGGATTGAAATTGAATTATTATTATTATTATTATTATTATTATTATTATTATTACGAAAATGCTGCAAAGTATGTAAGCGGCTTACGTTGAAGTTGCGTGACGAAATGTATGAAAAAAAAAATACGAAGCCTGTGATGATCATTTTGATAACGGTGATGTTTATGAAAGTTAACTTTTAATCATTCAAAACTGCATACAACCATTATCATGACGTCATACTTCTTCTTCTTTTTCTTCTTCTTCTTATTGTTATTATTATTATTATCATCATCATCATCATCATTTCCCCCGCCATCATTACCAGAACCTGGCGTTAATTACCGACCAATGATAAAGCACGCAACTATAACAGAAGATGACATGCTTTACATTGATTGGCTGCCAGGACTCATTAGTGATGATGATGATGACGACGATGATGATGATGACGTCAGTCATGACGTAAATAGTGATGACGATGATGGTAACGTTCATGAGGAAGAAGAGGATGATGATGATGATGATGATGAAAAAAAGAATGATGGTGATGACGGTGGTGGTGAGGAAGGTGGTAGCGGCCTGCATCATTATCTGAGGTGAGTCATTATTTTTAAAGGTTATGATATTAAGAAATTTGATGATGATGATGATGATGGTGATGATGATGATGATGACGATGAAGATGATGATGATGATGATGATGATGATGATGATGATGATGATGATGATGATGATGATGATGATGATAAAAAAGATGATGATGGCGAAGAAGATGACTACGATAATGATGATGATGATGACGAAGATGATGATGATGAAGAGGATGACGATGAAAAACACAAAATGACGATAAAAAGACATTAGTGATGGCGATGAGGACGCCAATAATAAAAGTATGAATTATCTTAATTCATTTTTATAACATGCACATTCGAACAGATATAAAAGCGAATGTATCACGACGTCCCAAAGTAATAAAAACAACATCAACAACAACAACAATTTCAACAATTTCAACATCTTCAACAACAATTTCAACATCAACAACAACAACATCAATAACAACAGCAACAACAACAGCATCAACAGTAACTTCAACAACATCAACTTCAACAACATCAACATCGACAACAACAACAACAGCAACTACAACATTAACATCAAAAACCACCTCAACATCAACAACAACATCAACAACATCAACAACGTCAACAATAACAGCAACAACTACAAAGGCATCATCACCAACGTCGAATTCAACAACAAAAATCAAATCAACGTAAACAACAACACCATTTTAAACAACCGCACAAACTACACTAGCAACAACAACATCAACTACAACATTAACAGCGAAAACATCAGCAACAACAACATCAACAACAACAATAGCGTCAACAACAACAATAGTATCAACAATAACAACATCGATATTAATGTCTGGCAGGAATTGCACATTAAAATGAAATCGCCTTCTTGGATTAAATTCAGTAAAAAGAAAAACAACAACAAAAAACGCAACAACAATAACAACAACGACAGCAACAAACACTTCAAAACCATCATTAATAATGAGATGCATGGCGAAAAAAGTATCATCAACAACAACAACATCAACAACAACATCAACAACAACTACATCAACAACAACAACAACATCAACAAAAACAACATCAACAACAACAACAACATCAACAAAAACAACATCAACAACAACAACATCATCAACAACATCAACAACAACAATATCAACAACAACATCGTGAACGACAAAAATAACAAAAACATTAACCATAACATCAACAGTGAAAATAACAACATCAAAAACAAAAACAACAACAATAGCAACAACAACAACATCGTCAGACGTTGTTTTCTTTCGTTAATAATAGAAGCGAGAAAATACATCAAATCATCATTATCATCATCATCATCGTCGTCATCATCATCACATTTTTTATCAATGACTAGTGATATTATCGTTATTGAAGTCGACAAGGATGTTGTTGATGATGATGATGATGATGATGATGATGTTGAGGAGGAGGAGGGTGAAAAAAAATATGAAGAAATCAAATGCAATGAAGGTAATTTATTATTGTGTGTGAAGAAGATTATGATGATGACGATGATGATGATGACGATGATGATGACGATGATGAAGATGATGATGATGATGACGATGATTGTGATGATGATGATGACGACATTGAAAATGATGATAATTATTTAAATAATTCAAAGTCCTTAGATTTTGAAAGCAGAATGAATTAGAAGAATATTTAATCAACTAAATTTTTAAAAATTTGTTTTTAAACATTCCTTGTTTTTCCACATTCAAGTAATCATCATCATCACAGCCACCATCATTACCATCATCATCATTATCGTCGTCATCATCTTCATCATCGTCATCATCACCATCAACATCATCACCATCATCATCATCATTGTCATCATCACCGTCAACATTATCGTCATCATCATCCTCATCGTCATCATTACCATCAACATCATCGTCATCACCATCATCACCATCAACATCATCGTCATCATCACCACCCAGTCACGCACGTTTGCTCCGAGACTTCGACATATTTCAAGATAAACGACCAAAATGATGTCACCGGAAGTAGAGATGTGCCGACTGAAAATAGGAATGTTCCAAACAAAAACAGGGATGTGCTAACCGGAAATAGGAGAGCATCTACGAAGCCGGCAGAGGATAGTTGTGGTGAATGTTTGTAAATTATGTTTTTAAAAAAAAAGGCAAATTCATCATCTATACTTAACCATTCAAAGGCGATGACGACAAGAACAATGTCAGCAACGACGGGGATCATTATCAGTTTCACAAGCATCATTATCATGACCGTCACAGCAGTGACGATGGTAATGATAATGATAATGACGACGACGACGACGATGACGTTGATGGTGACGTAAGAAGGAAAGATCAATCGCTGCCACTGAAGAAGGCACTTCATAGCAAGTATCAGTTTAAGAACCCTTCCGATGTTCATATCAGCAACAACAACTACAACAACAACACGAATAACATAGGCAACAACATGAGTATTAACAACGTAAATTTCTACAACAACAGCAACAACAATCACAACAACACACTTATTTACTACGGTAACAGACACAACAAAAACAACAACAACAACAATTCCAACGTTATTAACACGGCCATCAATTCAATTGAACAACTTGGAATTTCCCTCATAAACAAAAACGCCAACAACAACAGCACCAACAGCACCAACAACAACAAAAACATCAACAAAAACAACAACTTCAATAGCAAAGACAGACCAGCGAGCGTTTTACTAATAGTCGGTTTGTTGCTTGTTCTGTTGTTACTTACACTCGTCATCGTTGTCGTCGTCTTCGCCATCACCAAAAAGTTCTACAACAAAATGTCGGAAAGAAAAAAATTTCGTTAGTGATGATGATGATGGTGATGAAGATGATGATGAATGTGGTGATGATGGCGGTGGTGATGATGATAATGACGATTGGATGATAATGATGATGATGAAAAGAATGATGACTGATGTTTGAGATGATGATGTGGCTTAAAACGATGATTATGATGGCGATAGCGATGCTGATAGTGATGGCGATGAGTATTTTTGCATGAGAGTAAGAAACGATTTATTTGCTCCACAGATGGCGTCAAATATTTTGCAACTAATTCAACTGTTGATTCGTTCGATAACTCAGCTCAAAGCAGGTTTTTCAATTCATTTTCACTCTAACAATTCATTTTTACTCCAACAATTCATTTTCCCTCCAACAACTCGTTTCCATTCCAACAATTCGTTTCCACACCAACAATTCTTTTCATTCCAACAATTCGTTTTCACTCCAACAATTCATTTTACTCCATTAGTTTATTTTCACTCCAACAATTTATTTCCATTTAGTTGTTTCATACTTTTAAACCAAATTTGGTAACTCATTTTTGCCGATTTCTTATCATTTCATATTATAATATCCATAAATTAATTTATTCGTTACAGGAAGAATCTTGTTGGGGGTGAGAATATTTTATTTATTCACACTAATTTGTGATATTTCTTCAAATGTAACTTTAATTTTGAAATGTAGGGTTTCATTTTGGTAACTTTAATTCAATTTCATTTAATTTTTAAAGTAATTTTCACAGACGTCTCTCCAGATGATTACCTGTCCTCATCGGATTCCAGACAAATTCTTGAATTTTTACCGAATAATTCAAATTTAATTAAACCAGTTAATTTTGGCGATTTAGTTAAACATGAAACTCATTTATAATTTGTTCAATGCTAGTTTTTAGGTTTATATTTTAATTTATAATCAATTATTCATATGAAACCCCATTCAATATATATATTATAATGAAACTGTTGCAAAATTTATGGAATTTTAAACTAAAAACTAAATTCAGTGTATGAAAATTATTAAAATATTTTCTAATTAGATTGTAAAATAATGAAAAAATTAATAATTATAGACTTTATTATATGATATACATATACTTTATATATATAGAATTATTTATAGAAAATAAAATATATAATTAATATAGAATTATCAAAGTACTTTACTAATTTATTTTAAGCAAGTTATTTTTACTATTTTTAGTTTTTGGCTTTTAAGCTGGGTTAAAAGTGAATTCCGTTTGCGCTATTTTGGAAGTTTGATTGAATGTTCGATCGTGGTTTGGTCGCTTATTTTATTAAATTTTAATAAATTATATTTTCCTAACCGAATCTCACCGTAAACTTTTTGTTTATCCAGGCTTATTTTGTGAAATTAGTTGTCGGCAGAAATGAAATTTTAAATACGATCTTAATCAATTTATTAATTGGTTTTAAAGAAAAATTGGACAAAAGCATCCTCCCTGGTTTGTTTTCTTTTGTTTTATGATGTTGGTACATGTGTGTGGTCCGGTAGTAGCCTCGTGGTCGTTGCGCGTTCAACAAAACAAAGAAGTTATTTTTTTATTCTTTACTATGCAGTGCTGCTTACATGTTATTTTATTTTTATTCTAGACTAGATTAATTAAATTAATAAATTAAGCAAGCCATGAAGAAGACAAAGACTGTGCTCTATACTATTCACAATTCTACATCAAAAGTTGACATGATTGGCAAATCCGGAGAACACAAAGTGGTTCTTCTGGTAATATTTACACAAACCCGGAGACCACAAAGTGGTTTTTCCAGTAATATTTATTGGTAAACTCTACCCACCAAGCTTTTGTTGTTTACATAGAATAATATTGAAGACTTTTAAATTTGACTTCGCCTTTCATTAATATTCATGACCAAGCAAAGCACTTTATTTTTTCAATTTGTGAATTTTTAACCGAATCGCTTTATTTTTTTCTATTTGTAATTTTTAATGATATTCTTATAAACATGAGAACTATTTGTAATTTTATTTGCACATTATATTTTCATAGAAAAAAGAAAACAGAAGTATCTAATAATTATTATTAGTTAAAAAAAATACAAAAAAGTTTCAAAATGTTAAACCACGTAATAATGTCATATAGTATAAGTTCCAGGGTTTTTTGGAACCGCTTTTTCTATCTCCTATGGTGCGCAGCCACATAAATTTATCAAGGTATGATTATACGTGAACATTGCACGTATCATTCATTCTTTTGAATTTTTGTTTGGTGCATCGCCACAAATTCTCCACTCCATTTGTGTACATTCCGTTTACGGCCCGAAATGTAATGGAGTGATTTACGGTTTGGTGGGTTGGACCGGTTACGGTTGTTATCCTGTTACAAGCAGCCCATTGATCCGTCCAAACGTTGTTCCTAAAATTATTAAAATCGAACTATATTTTATAACCAACCAAAATGAATTTTAAAACATTAAACTTTATGGAACCAACCGGGCTGAACATGTCGCTGTATCAATGGCAACAACGTGGCAGCATCTCGTCTATCTACTCCCACCATATGCTGTCAAAAACCCAGCGTGCCCTAACTAGACATGCATTCCACAGCTTCCATCTATCTGAACAATGTGTCCTTGGCCACCTATTCGTGCAGGGTTATCACGAGCTCAGTCCATATATAAATCCCGATGTAAATTGAACCAGTCAGGCAATATGTAAGAGATTGCAGAGCTTAACTATTACATCTAAACTTAATCTATATTTTATTTATATTTAATCTAAATTTTAATATGTAACCTTATTTTGTTTTATTTGGCATCAAAATTATTAATAAACACTTTAAAATATAATTTTTTAAATTATTTGTTTAATAATTTTTTACAATAAAATGAAGCGCTTCGATTGGTCATGAATATTAATGAAGGGCAGAGCCAAATTTAAAGTTTTCAATATTTTTCTATGTAAAAAACATAAGCGTGGAGTAGTACGAGTTTACCATATTTATTTATAGTCAACAGCTTAAAAAGACACATTAGCTCCTCCCACGTTGCAACTAATAATTAAACTAAATAGAGCTGCTTGTTCGTTGCCTAGGGACCGTACAGTGTACATAACTGCCATTATACTTGCAGATGGTGCTTTTGTCCAATTTTTCTTTAAAACCGACTAATAAATTGATAAAGAAATTGTTGAAAAGTGGATTACATTGTCTATCGTTTTTCTTTTTAAACTCAATAAGAATTATAAAATAAAAATTATCAAAAAACCGTTTAATTTTTTTTAATGTTCTTATAATCAGCAGAAAAATAATTCTTGCATTTATGTCTGTGCATGTTGAGTTAATTCAGTAAGATTTTTTCATTGTTAATTAAGCGAATGAACACATCACAAGCAACAAATTTTAAAACATTTAAGTATAATGGCAGTTATGTACACTGTACGATCCCTGAACAAAAAGCTCTATTTAGTTTAATTATTTAATTGTGGTCTTCGAGTTTTCCAACTTGAGGCACATAGGCATGCATGTAGTAATATATGCAACTCATGCCTCGCCTCATAAGAGTATGCTAATCTTTCAATTTTGGAGTATTCGAACCATGTCATTGCCTTATTAGTAATAGCAGTATGAGGCATACATGGCACTTTCAGTATTAACTGAACTGACTCGGTGATTCCTGGAACTTGCAAGGGAAGTGCATAGAGGAGAGAGACCAACCTAATGTTTGTAATTTAAGTTAGCTAACAATTGGGATATGAAGTAGAGAGGTAGCTTGCCTTTTAATCTAATTCGATGGAGATTTTTCAAGATATGTATCTTCATTTTTGATCATTAGCTTCTTCGATGTGGAAAAAGATTGCTTCCATCTGCTCGTTGCAAATGAGTGCATCTCTCATGAATGATTCAAAGGAAATGAGATGGTCTGGACTCAAAACCATAGACAATCATTCGTAGTACTCTATACACTATTTCTAGACAACATTTCTGACCTCCACATTGGTTTGGACTGATTATTTTATTAATGTTTAAGTGGTAAAGTGTTGAACAATTTTTACAAAAAATTTACGATATCGATCGATAACTTAAGGGATCATTTTTAGGTTTTTTTAGGCTTCTGTATTGGTATAACTAGAGCTTAGAGCTTGATTATGAATATGAATACAGAATATGATTGGAAAAGGGTCACTATTGTGTGGATCATCTTCATGATTCCATTCAATTTGATTAAAAATAATAGATGAAGCAAATGATAGGTCTATTGTTGACCATGTATTTGAATGAGATTGAAAGTAAGTAGGCTACATGGGCTTAATTAATCAAATATTGCAGAGAAGCAATTTTTTCACCATTACCATCATTATTATCGCTGTTCCAAATTGTATTGTCTATCTTAAAATCTCCTACATTATCCTTGGTTTCGGCAACTTATCTATTAAATTTTAGAATTCAAGTATATTTTTTTTCATGATGGAGGATTATGGAAATTGCAAATTGTTATTGATCTATTTAAATTGACATTTACAACACAAACAATAGAATTGAAAGGAACATTTCTTTGAAATTGTGCAACTTCATTGTGGACATATACTGATATTCATCCACTAGAGTTTGCCTCTGTTAACTTGGTATGTACTTTATATAAGTAATAATTTTTTATTTATAATTTCTTGTTATCTATTAATTTTTTTTTTTGTAAACATAAAATATGCAGATTATATTTCTCTTTTAATATTAATACTTCTACATAATTACTTTTGGCTCCTCTAACATTCCATTGGATCAAGTTCATTTTATCATCTGTTAATTGCCATTTATTTTTGGGCTTAGATTTGGTTTTGGAATAGTGTTTGGCATATTTGGAGGTTAGTATTAAATTTAAACTCATCCTTGTCAGTTTCATTTCTGGAATATAGTAGATATAGGTCTGGGTTTAAGTCACAGGTTTCTTTATTAATATCTGTGTTTGCTTCTGCATTTTTTAAAAATCGTTTTGTTAGTTGAATATTTATTAGGTTGCATAGGACACTTTTATCAACCATAGTTTTACTTTTGAGTGCATTTGCATAAGTTATTTTATGTTCCCTGGAGACCAAAGTCCTGGCATGTTTATAAGTAATATTGTTCTCATATTTTTGATTATTAATTGTTTTTCTATAACATATTTTTTATCAAATGTTGGCTGTCTTTTGTTGCAGTGGCAGCATTTGGCCTTTTAAGTGCAGGATGTCTGTGTCCTATTTTTCGGCAGTTTGTGCATGCCATATTCTTGCTCTTATAGATTTTTTGATTGTGGCCATACACTTCTGGCACTTGGTGCATTCGATTGGAGGTTGGATATATTCTTCCACCTTTATGTTGAGATGGCAAACTTTAATTTCACTTTGTAGCACAGTATTTTGAAAAGTGAGAATAAATGTGTTAGTGTTGGTTTTGGCTATTCGGATGTTGAAGATGTCAATTACACCTAATTTGTGGAGTTCTTCTTTTAGTTCTTCTTGTGAACAGTTTAAGTCTTAATGAAAAATGACAATGCAATGCTAATATATTCTATGAAAATTCTATGGTAAAAATGTTTCAGTGACTGTCAATTCAATTTACAATATAAAAATCATTGTCTAATTACATAATTACTTTACTACAGCATGGCGGCCACTATGGTTAACAAGAGTGGGAGTAGCCCTGCTGCATCATCACCTTCTTCAGAACCATCATTAGAATCATCTTTTCCACCTCAAGTGTCTTCTTCGTCATCCTTATCTTCAGACACTCTATCTACCAGCATTAAAACCAACAACAGTGATGTCAGGGAAACTTCTTTCTCATCAACACCTGATCATTTATGCAACAATGAACCACATAATGTGACAGAAAATTCATTGGAGCAAAAAAGCAAAATCATCATTCGCTATTCGAAAGCATGTGAAAAGTGTAAAAATGTGTGCAACTCAAGTGAGCAGGGCGACAACAAAAACAGCAACAAGGAAAATTACTCATTTGAGTTGTTGAATTCTGATAACAGAGGAAATGGCAAGAGTTCTTCTAACTGCAGCAACAACTGCAATAGAAATGTAGTGTTAACAGCTGGAAAGCAGCAAACGTCAGTGGAACCTTCAGTGAGTATCAGCACTACTAACTCAACTACTACAGCCAATAACAATATTGAGAATGCTGTGACCTCGGTACCTTCTGCGATACCTTCTGCCTTAATTCCTAGTATTGTTTCTCAGCCTACAACCACTACTTCTACTACTACTGCTACTGCTACTTGTTCTGTTGCTACAAACGTTAAAGCTAAGAATGATAATCTTGTCAGTTTGAACAAGCATAAACAATCTCGGCCACAACACTCTACACCCTTCCACAATCATGCACCACCCTCGTTCAGAATGCAACAACATCAACAAATTCTGCCTCAACAACAACAACAACAACAACTATTTCCTCAGAGGTTAAATCATTGGTCACGAAACGTCAATCGCAACAACAATCATAATAATCAAAACAACAACAAAAGTTATCAGGATTGTACAACTAAGATGACATACGGTGGTAGAAACAACAACAACAAACCAGTAAACAACAGTAATAATAATCTTATCAGTAACAACAACAACAAACCAGCAAACAACAGTGATAATAATCTTATCAGTAACTCACTATACAGTAACGATTATAGATTTGATAGATCTAAAGCCAACAACTACAACAAAAACAGTAGCAGCAACAAGAACTACAACACAACATATCAACAACTACCACAATTTCGTGTTGTATACTGTCCTATCTATACATTCATCGAAAATCCTTGTTATTCCAACCACTGTTCTGGTCATTACTTTTCACAACGTAATGTGTCTTATTCTAATTTTGTCTATCCTAATCAGCTGATTAACCAAAACGCATCTATACTGCTATCAAGGGTGTCAAATCTGACGACATTACCATCCACAAACTCAACATATGCTGCGCCATCATCAACATTTTTCTCTGTCACACAGCAACAACAGCAACCAACTGCATTTCCTCCAGGAATAGTTCCATTCAATCCATCAGTACCTCCACCCAATTACATCCCTCAATCAATTGTACCCCCTACGTTTCAAGATAATTTGAATAGCAGTGACCTTAGTAGAAGGATATATTGCTCCAATTGTGCTCAGCTAGGTCACAGAGCCACAAACTGCATCGAGCCTTATATGATCTGATCTCACAAGACATCAACCGTTAGAAACTATAAATATTTAACCATTATTAATTTGTCAAATGTATGTTCATTCATTGATCATTTCCTAATTAAATTCATTCACTATTGTGCTCTTAGTTATAAAAATTATTTTTAAGTGTTTGATTTATTCCATACAAAGCTGAGCCGTTTGTTGTTTATCATGTGTGTGACAAGGGAATGAAATTATATTACATTGGAGAATGTTATATGCAGTTGAATTGGATTTGTGAGATTGTAGTATGCAGTCTGGCACTATTTTGATATTATGTAGTTTGTTTTTCTCATAAAAAATGCTATTGAATAAGTTTTGACCTGTCAAAACATTTTATATGTGGGCTGTGGAAATGTATTATATGGTGTTGAGAATAGGAAAGAAAACCTGACTTCTTTCAACTTTCAGCTATAAGGTTGATACGTTAGGGAGGAATGGATGAGCTGCATAACATGGAACACCATAGTAAGCATAAATATAAAGCTTTTCTTGGTGCGGTTCCAGTGTGTCAACCGCAGGATGCTCTGATGAAGTTGTCGTGCAACTTTTGAGAAACTTGCATTAAATATGCAACGTGAGCTAATTTATTTTTGTTTCATAATTTTCGGGTCTAGGTAGTTCTCAGTACGTATGAACTTAGATAGACCCTTCATAACACCCTGTTCGTAAGCTAATGACATGCTCAGTATTGCAAGATTGGATCAAACGCTGATAATGATGATAGTCTGTAAAAAAAAGTTTAAAAGATTGGTTTATAGGGCACCCTCATAACAGCGCTAAAGTGTAGAAAGTTTAGATGATGCAGAAATGGTGGTGAAGAATGGTAGATCAGCATCCAATAAGAATATTGAAGGTATAGAGTGAGTGACTTGGTGTTTGGTATAAGAAAGTAATTGAGTTAGCTACAATTTAAAAGTTTTTATGAATGGTAAAAGATGCTAAGCTAAAAACCACTCTTGTTATGGAAGTGGTGAACCAGCCAATTTGAAAATATTTGAGGCACTTCTATGTGTCTCTATGTCGATTCATTTGTTGTAAGATGATGATGATGATAATAATAATAATAATGATACTAATCATATCAATTAATTTGTTTACCATGCAGCAAGTATGGCAAGCTGTCTTCCACGATTCCCAGATTCCATGTAGAAGGCTACGAAAGAAACAAATAAATCGTTTAATTTACGTTAATGATGTTTATATATGCTATTATTTATATGTATTTATGTATATATATAGTTTGAACCAGTCTTTTATCGTACATCATACAGATCAAAGAATAATTTAAAAAGTTTTATATGCTTTTAAAATTTTTCTGAAATTTTGTGTGTATTTTTAAGTGTTGTTTATTTTATATTTTTAGGGAACATCTAGTTTTTAAAATGTTCTAGACGTTTTGGATAAAAGGGAGGCAGTCAGCCAAAAAACCACAAAACCTAACCAGCAACCACTACGCTAAGTTCATATATTTTGAGATTCAAGGACCTCTTAAAAATGTGCGTCCCAGTCGCGGACCACCACTGAAAATATTGCTACTAGTGCACTTGAAATTTATATATATATATATATATATATATATATATATATATATATATATATATATATAATTATTATTTCATATAATGACGTAACAGCAACACATAGTTAGTATAACAGTTCTTAGTATAACTATTGAACGTCGTAACTTAGAGAACTACAGTTACCACACTTAACTATAGGTGTATTAAAATTGTTATTTAAAATTATTTATTATATATTTTAATAAATGTTTTAACTTTAAAATATAAAAAATATCTATATATATAAACTATTCTGGAATGGTCAAAAGACGGCCAAAAATGGTGTTGGAATTTTTGTCAGAGAACCGCTAGCCCAAGAAGTACTGGATATTAAAAGGATTAATTCACGTCTCATGTGGATCAAGCTTCGCATAGAAAAGCAAACAATGATTATTTTTTTCTGCATACGCACCACAGACAGGCGAATCAGAAGAGATGAAAAATGACTTCTGGGCCGCATTCTCTGACACCATCTCTACAATATCAAAATCTGAAACAATTCTGATTGGAGGCGATTTCAATGGCCACGTTGGAGAGAAAACAGATGGTTTTGACAACGTACATGGCGGTTTTGGCTATGGAGAATGGATTGAAGATGGCAACCGCATCCTTGAGTTTGCGGAAAGTCACGGGTTTTGTTTACTGAACACATATTTTAGAAAGAGGTTGGAACATCTCATAACATACAAAAGTGGACCATCAGCCACGCAAATTGATTTCTTCGCTGTCAAGCAACAACACCGAAGGCTGTTCAAAAACGTCAAAGTTATACCTGGCGAATCATGTGTCGCCCAACATAGACTCCTTGTGGCAGACCTGGTTGTCGAACTGTCAAAACATAAGTCTAAACAAATGCCTCGGAGAATCAAATCGTGAAGCTGAAAAGCAATATTCATTGAGAAAAATTTCAACAGATTGTGGCCACACAGTTAGACCACCAATCGCAAGCCAGTACAGATTGGAGTACATATAAAACCGTATTGATAAACGCTGCAAATACGGTTTGTGGGAAAACTGGTACAAAACGTCAGCATGAACTGGTGGAATGACAGTGTACAAAATGCAATAGCTGAAAAGAAAGTTGGATACAAGCAATGGCAAAAATCAGTCTTTTGATGACCAAAAATTTTCCGTGAGAAGAACAACTATGCAAGACGTCAAGTTGCACTGGCTCAGACAGATCAGTGCAGAGAGTGGCTCACTAAAGCAAAGGTGAACAAATGAAATCTCTGTATCGTACAGCAAAACAAGCAAAGCGTACGAAAAAAGACATAGTTGGTGCCTCATGTATCAAAAACGACAAAAATGAGATGGTTCTTGAACAAGATGAGATCAAGCAACAGTGGAGAGAATACTTCAACCGTCTGTTAAACGAAACAAACTTTGATGCTCCACCCATCGAAGGTCCGATTCCAGACTTCACTGTAGAGGAACTTACAGAAGCTCTGAAAGCTATGAAGGATGGAAAGACAACAGGGCTCTCGGGACTCACAAATGACATTATCAAAGCATCTAGTACTGCAGGTATCCAAACGTTACTACAACTTTGCCGTGAAATCTGGAGAAATTGCTCAATGCCGACTGAATGGAACTATAGCATGACAGTACCGCTATACAAAGGCAAAGGTGATCCATTGAACTGTTCATCATATCGGGGTATACGTCTGTTAGAACACTCCCTAAAAATTGTCGAGAAAATCATTGAGAGAAGATTAACGTCGTGCATCACAATCGGAAATTATCAATTTGGTTACCTAGCGGGGAAATCAACAATTGATGCAATTCACATCCTTCGGCTACTGCAAGAAAAGTACATCGCAAAGCATCATTAACTCTCACCTATTTTTGTAGACCTTGAAAAAGCATTTGATCGAGTTCCCCGTGAAGCAATCAGATGGAGTCTACGTCGACAACTCATTCCAGAGTATCTTGTTCGACTTGTGATGGAAATGTATACGAATACTAAAACTTTTGTCAGCACAACGGTTGGAAACACAGATGCATTTGACATCGGCGTTGGAGTTCACCAAGGCTCGATTCTCAGTCCACTGTTATTTATATCTGATGGAAGAAATCCCAAAACCGATACGCACTGGTGACATTTGGAATCTAATATATGCTGATGATATCGTTTTAACAGCCACGTCTGAGCAGAATGCAGCACAGATGTTTGAAGATTGGAACACCAGACTCACCGATCATGGATTCAAAGTCAACATCAGCAAAACCAAAGCAATGAACATTGGTGAACCCATCCAATCCACAGCTACTGGACGATGGCCCTGTTCAGTTTGTAAAGCTGGTGTAGGTAACAATTCAATCAAGTGTCAGCAGTGTAACCAGTGGTGTCACAAACGTTGTTCAAAAATAATTGGTACTTTATCTAAAGTGTCCAATTTTGTTTGTCCTGCTTGCGTCAATCCACAACAACAAATTCGAAATAGCACTGTTTTTGAAGCCATTAAAATAGAGAAAGTCACATCGTTTCAATATCTAGGGAATGTTCTGGATTGTACTGGAACAGCTGAAGCTGCCGTTCGAGCACGCATACGTGCAGCCTGGAATAAATGGCATCTCCATGCATCTATATTGATGCGGCGTGACATCCCATTACCACTACGATCAAGACTTTATAAATCTGTGATACGTCCGGTGTTGTTATATGGTGCAGAAACATGGCCAATGACAACCAAACTGGAACAACAACTTCAACGAACCGACATGAAAATGCTCCGATGGATGCAACGAATTAGTCTGAAGGACCACATCAAATCTACCGAAATCCTGTTCGTGCTGGTTTAGATGATATAAAGGACGAATGCCGGCTACACCGTCTGCGGTGGTTTGGTCATGTCAAACGAAGTAGAAACAGTGCCATAACTTCTCTTGCAGATGTTGAAGTACCTGGCACACGTCCAAAGGCCGTCCAAAGAAGTCCTGGTCGCAAACAATCGAGCAAGACGTGAAAAGCTCTAAATTTAAATGAAATAGATACAACTGATCGTCTAATTTGGCGCAAAAAGTTGATGGCAAAGAAAACAACGTCCTACCTCGGGAAACTGGGTCTCTGGACGCAAAACGAAGATTAATTGAATAAATGTTTTAACTTCAAATTAAAAAGTTTAAGGTTCGTTTTACGTTGATGTTTGCATACAGCGTATCTGATGGTGTATCATCAATTTTTATGTCAAATATGAAACAAATTGTAATTGCATCTTTTACAGTGAACAAATGTCACTTGCTAACAATAACGAATAATAATAAACAGGCGGTTTTTTAACGTGCCAAGTGCATTAGAAATAAGGCTACATTTAATTTCAGTGTGAGTCTTGAGCTTGCACAGTTGAGCATTGCTTATCCAAACGAGGCGTAATGCTCGAAAGGCTCAATCGGAGTTCATCTTTTTCATTTTTTTATTTAAAAAACTTCACATTGCTCGCGGACCACAGGTAGAGAACCGCTGGGATATTTTACTGATGGTCGCTTTGTATGGGTGAGATTAACTGCTGGAAGCCATTTTATAAAATGGCCGATCCAATTTTTTTATTTTATTGTTAAAACCGCTCAACCTATTATATTGAGTTTGATGTCAAATTATATGTTTTTGAGGTCAAAATGGCTTTCAGAAATGAGTCCCACTCGTACGAAGCGACCACCGTCAAAATATCATCTACACTACTATATAATGAATTTAGCATGGTGGTTGCTGTTTTCGGTTGAGCGAACTTAGTATTTTTACGTATTTCACTGAATGTGCCTCCCCACTAGGAGAAATTATGTAATAAACAGAATTTTAATAATGATAAAAATATTAATCGTTGTTTTTACTATTATATTTTAGTTATTTTAATTCATATTATGTTTTATTGTATTTAATATTATTTATTATCATTATATTCTTGTCCCTCATGGTTTTCTTATCTCTGTAATCGTTTTTTTTCTGTTTTTCTCAATAACGCTACTTCTAACTCCTCTACTCTTACTTTTGGGGTACCTCATATATCTATCCTTGGCCCTCTTTTATTTATACTCTAGGTTTCTGAACTACCTCATATTATTAAAACTTTTTTTACTAGTCAACTATATGCTGACAATTCCTATATTTATACTTCTTTCTTTAACTCCATCTAATCAACAGTTTTTCAATTCATTCTCGAGTGTATAGGACCTATTTGTATAACCCAGGCCTTTGTTACAAATCACAGGAACAAAGGCCTGATTTATACAAATTCCCTATATAAACTGCAACAAGCACTGGGTTATACTAATTGTCTATATCAACTACAACAAGTTCTGGAGATGGCTAGTGAATCGAAATAGGTCCTATACGCTCGAAAATGAATTGAAAAACTATGTTATTCTAACTTTACTAAAATAAAAAATGACGACAAGAATTTTGTTCGAAATATTGAGAAATGTAATAAAAAACTATCCAACGCTAGAAATTCGGTAGACTGCATTGTCTATGTTGGGAATTTAAATTATTAAAAAGCGGAAAACATTGTTATTATTTATATTTTATTATAAATTTAATTTAATTGTAAGCATATAGATCTATCTCGATAAAAATTTATCAATATCAGTGAAATTATGAATTTAAATTAGCAGAAAATAATAAAAACAATTATAGCAACTAATTCAAATACAAACAATAAAAAACATATTCAAATTGTTGATGTGTCGTCGTGGTATACGTTCCTGGTCATCATTATCATCGTCGTTATTATTATTAATGTTGTTAATCATATTTGTGTGTGTGTGTGTGCGCGCATTTTCGTAAGGCATCTCACCCACTCATCACTTCTTCACCATGATTGGCTGCCTTGTTTCATATGATGTCATAACGGTGCCAGGTTACGCACCCAAAATATTTTGGTTTTCAGATTCTAAAATTATTATATATTTTATTCTTAATCCTAATAACAATAATAAGCTTTTCTTTTGTTCGTTAGGGTATATATTATATTTTCAGTCATGAGTTTTGTCGTACGTCCAAAGACGTGTGTGTACATTTTTTTTTGTGTGTTTCTGTGTATATGTCTTTTCTCTTTTTATTTGTTGACAGATCATTGCAAGCTTTAAAGCAATAATTGCATTTATACAATTCATCTGGTCTGGGTATTTCATAATTTGTCGTTGAAGATTTATTGACTTATTTTTCATAATTTTTTTTCTATTAATTTTTTAATATTAGTATTTTATATGATCTTATTTATCACGTTTATATAATATAATTATGATTACTTTATAATTATGATTACTTGCAATAAAAGGCAAAAACTGGACTGGTTGTCAGTCACAGGTGTTGACCAATTTATTAAGCTGTCGACGAACTATCAAGACAAATTTTTTGATAAACCTTACAATTAATGATTTTTTAACCTGCGATATAAGTGTAAAAAGTAAGTCGCTGCTCTTGCATTCAAGAAGCTTCAGTCGATCTGAATGTTCAAGAAATTTCAGTTGATCCGTAAGGAAGTAAAAGCGAAAAAGCATAGTAGTACTGCTTGAGACGTACGTCTGTTCAGTTCAGTAGGATCGCGTGCACATGGTCACTAACAAAACAGGATTGGGATAACTACAAACACTTTGTAGTTGTCAGGTTCGATCGGTTAAGCATTAGTACAGCCCATTCTGTACAGCCCATGTAGTATCAAAGGTTTGATGCGGAAATTACTCGAATAGCGGTGATAAATGCATAGTAGTGTCTTCAGGGTGGCAGACGATGTACCAGTAACCATCAAATAACTTGATCTAGTCGAAAAAGAAAGTGCTTTCAGAGTAAGGCCTAGAAAGTCGTTGCCTATCTACTTGAATAAAGATCTCGCAAGTGTATTTGCGCTAAACTGCGAATAACTTGAAATTAATAAGACCTGCGCATGCATAAGCTAAAAAATATAAGATCGTGAATGATGAATTCAAATCGTTCAAGACATGCAGCGTAAATTATAAAAAAAACTTCATAATAAAAATGTTGTAGTTTAATAATTTTAACTTCACTAAAGCAAATTAAAGAAATGTGTGGAGCAAAGTTAGCAAAGTATATCGTTGCGAATCAAAAATTATATTAATGCTAACTTTGAATTATATAATTAAAATGGGTTACGCCCACTGAACTATATGTATATATTAACTATTTTAATGTTATATTTATGTGGCTCGGTTGTAACGCATAAATTTACTTTTATAAATCGTTATTATTATGAAAAAATTGTTTGCGATGAAAACAGTTGAAACGCCCATCCCTACAAAGCGTAACTTCCTGAAATTAAATCTAGTCGTCTATTATTGGCGGTTACCACCTGAAAGTTAGGATGAATTCACATTAGTTTCCAATAAAAATTTCAAAGTTTAAAATAAAAAAATTTAAATTCTGCATCGAATAAATTAAAAAAAAAATTAATTTTACACCAGCGATGTTTTCGACTTGGACAATCGCCCAAGAGATATAAAAATTTAATTTGAATGTAAAAAAACTGCTGATAAAAATTTAAAAATTTGAAAATTTAAAAATTATAAAAGCAAAAAAAATCAAATAAAAATGGATCATTCGCTTCCTGCCTACCCAAATGCTTCACTGTACGTTGGAGATCTGCACCCAGATGTGACTGAGGCAGTCCTTTACGAAAAGTTCTCCCTGGTAGGACCGGTTTTGAGCATCAGGGTCTGCAGAGATATGATCACCAGAAGGAGTCTCGGATACGCCTACGTCAACTTTCAA
The DNA here is from genome assembly GCF_000326865.2 of Helobdella robusta. Classification (NCBI taxonomy): domain Eukaryota; kingdom Metazoa; phylum Annelida; class Clitellata; order Rhynchobdellida; family Glossiphoniidae; genus Helobdella; species Helobdella robusta. The sequence goes on along the minus strand of NW_008705398.1, from coordinate 4,977,706 downwards.
AATCCACTGGATGGTTAGTTTGATTCTTTTGTCATTTATGATTTTACTGGTTGATGAATAATTTATTAAGCTGCATTGCTGTATAATCTGACTTTTTATAATATTGACTTTCAAGGTTGTCAAAGACATATTTATCTAAAATTCTAAATAACTGCTTTAGTATGGGTTTATGTTTTTTGTTTGAAAATAAATTTATTTTGCCTTTCAAGACTTAGCATTTGAAAATTAATTTTTCGTCATTTTGTGTACTTCAAAACTATGTGGTACATGTGCTGCATTAAATAATTATATTTAATTTTTCTACATATTTTTCCTTGAAATTAATTAATTAATTTATTTACACAAAGCTGAAAGAGCACTAGACACAATGAACTTTGACCCTGTAAATGGTTCACCAATTAGAATAATGTGGTCCCAGAGGGACCCTTCATTGAGAAAATCAGGAATTGGAAATATATTTATCAAAAATTTGGACAAGTCAATTGATAACAAAGCACTTTATGATACATTTTCTACTTTTGGCAACATTCTTTCTTGCAAAGTAGAACATTTTTTTGCACTTCCAATAACACATTAAGTTATTTTTTAAATAGATTGAAATTGTGAACATTTAGTTGAATGTTTTCCAAAATAAATTTCAATCTTATTTTTCATTTTCTAAAGGAGAAGAAAATTTTAGTATTTATAAGTCAATAAACTAATTACCTGATAAACCAGATTGCCACAGATTGCAATGGTAGCAAAGGTTATGGGTTTGTACATTTTGAAACAGAAGAAGTGGCAAAGTTGGCCATTGAAAAAGTCAATGGCATGCTCATGAATGATAAGAAAGTGTTCGTTTTAATATTCATTTCAGTGTGATTTTCTCTTTATAAATCCTAACAATGATCATGTTGTATGAATGTATATATATGCATATAGTTTCTTTAATGCAACTTCCTTCAGTTTTGTTGGGCGTTTCATGTCACGTCGTGAACGTGTCAATCAGATGGGTGACCAGTCAAAAAAGTTTACAAATGTTTTCGTTAAAAATTTTGGTGAATACTTGGATACGGCCAAGCTGCGTGAAATGTTTGAGTGCTTCGGAAAAATTTTAAGCTGCAAGGTCATGACGAATGAACTTGGAATTCCCAAAGGTTTTGGTTTCGTTTGCTTTGAGGAACATGAGTCAGCTTTGAAGGTAATATTTTTATAAGAATCATATTTATTGTTCAGTCAACTGATTTTATTATGTTATTTATATTTTCATATTTTTCTTATATAAACTATTAATTGAAGGCTGTTGAACAGTTGAATGGAAAGGAGTTGAATGGACGTGAACTTTATGTGGCCAGAGCTCAAAAGAAGGCAGAAAGGCAAGCAGAGCTAAGAGAAAAATTTGAAAGGTTTTAAAATATTAAATATTTTTTGAGTGCTGGTTACACAACCTGTCCACATAGGTTCATATCATGTTCTTCGCACAGGTTCAAGGCTAGTCTCCTAGGTCGCTGCCATGGAGTTAATTTGTATGTGAAAAATTTGGATGATTCAGTTGATGATGAGGCTTTGCGTGCTGAATTTAGCAAGTTTGGGGAATTGTCTAGTGTAAAGGTTTGAAGAAAAATGTTAAGAAATTCTGCCATTGTATAAAAATGATACATTGTGTTTTCAACTAACAAGGTCATGATGGATGGAGAGCGTTCCAAATGTTTTGGCTTCGTGTGCTTTAAAAATCCAGATGATGCATCAAAGGCTCAACAGGAAATGAATGGCCGTCTGGTGGGAACGAAGCCATTGTATGTTGCTCTAGCTCAACGAAAGGAAGAGAGGAAGGCTCAACTGGCCAGCCAATATCAGAAGAGATACTGCACTTTCCCACAGCTGGTTCGTTCCGTTTTTTATCATTATCATTTGTTTAACTGTTTCTCCAGTTAGTAATGCTGGCATTGTAGGCACATTCGTTTATTCTCTTAATAAAAAAATATAATTTGCTGTTCTCTTTTTTCAGAGCTATCAAGGTGGCCAGTTTTTCACTCCTAGTAACACAGGATTTTACATTTCACCAAGTTTTCCAACTCAATCGGCCCAAAATTTTTATGCTCCACCAGCAATTAGGCCGTCGGGACGCATGTCGCAACATGGCAGGAATGATAGTGAGTCGTTGATTACAACCATTAGCTTGGTCATCAGGCGCATCATAATTTTGTATATAACATTATTATCATTATGATGCGCAGGATACCAGCCAAGCAATGGAACGCTGACCCGTCAAGCCAGGTCAGTTGGACAGTTGCCGATGAGGGGGTCGAACCAGGCTCGACCAATCACTGGCCAGCACCAACAGGTTCCGCAATCTCACAGACTTTCATCACCTGGTCAGTGTTTGCAGCATTTTTTCGAAAATGAAACTTAATTATATCGTTGGTCAATGAAGGGTGCCATAATCTAGTTGGCTAATCCTTCAATCTTGATTCGTTATGTACATAATTGGTTTCACATTTTTTTGTGAAATGGGATAAATAAAATTCTTCCTCACCTCAGTGCAGCTCCGTTCATTAGAAACTATCATAAATAATATTTTCTGTTGGTTTTCATTGGCGAACATGTAATTAACAAATCACCAGCGTACCCGGTTGGCATCATGCAGTCAAACATCGTGCACCTACCTTCACCTCGCTTGCCACTGAAGTACACACCCTATCAAGCACAGCCAGCCCCTTACATGAGCCCCATCGTCCCTATCCATCAGGGGATTGCTGCTCTGCAACAGCAACCACAACATGTTAGTCACTATTATGCCATCATTATGATGGTGATTGTCGTGAGCGTACTGAATTTGCTGATGATTATGGCTGGAGTGATGAATATGTAATTTTCTATGCAGTGGTTACAATGATATAATTATGGGATGAAGCTTATGAAGATTAAGAGGATGACTTGTTGAAGGATGTGGTCGTCAGTATGTTGATGAAGAATGAACTTAAGTGAACACCCTTGTCTTTATAGAAAGATTTGTACAGATTTGACTTGATAGAAATCTTATCTTGTTCTCAACAAAAAATCTACAATGTCGAATAACTTTGTTTCATGTAAGTGACTATAGATAGGTGGGTGGAGCAAAAAATAGGTTCATGTCATTTTTTCCATAAACTCCAATCCTTCCTAAAGAAGATTTTTGACTAAACCACCGACTATTATTATGGCGAAATAATAATGCAGTGGTGATTTTTGGATAGTGCTGACAATGATTGTTATGCTTATACTCGTGTTGCCGGCCATAATTTTTATGATTGCTTTGAATAATAGAGACAGTAATGTGATTAAAATGATTGTGGCAAATGTTTCTTCTCTATTAGAACAAAGAGTATTAAATTAACATTTCATAGTAACGGTTTCAAAATCACTTCAGGCCCTCCACATCCAGGGCCAGGAACCCCTGACATCCACCATGTTGGCTCGTGCCCCCGCCAATGAGCAGAAACAAATGCTGGGGGAGAGGTTGTATCCACTCATACAATCTATGTATCCTGAGCAAGCTGGAAAGATTACAGGTGTTCATTGCTGGTGGTGATCACGAGGCTGGGAGGGGTGGGAATATGTAGGGTGGTGGTGACAGGGTGCTCTGTCTTGTAAAAATGAAAGTTTATTGTGAGGATATATACAAATTAGACAATTACATTTTTGGCTTGAGTTAGGAACTGATCTCTGTCATTAGCACAGTTACATGCAAGCTTTCACATGTCGTATTTACTTTCACATTTACCTACCTAGGTATTTTTACACCAACATGAATTTAAGCACCTACATAATGTACTTACACATGCACCAACATACTTACGCATGTACCTGCTTAAGTACAATTGCACCTGCTATTTAATCATGCACCTACCAAAGGGCGCATGCGCCTGCATATTTAAACAAGTACATACATATTACTTTTGCACTAACATATGTACAAATGTTTACCTAGAAACGCTTGCAGCCACGTAATTACTCATATACCTGCATAAATACTTAGGCCCATATCTACTCATGCACCTCCATAAATACTTAAGCTCCTATCTTTCAAAAACTCACCCGTAGGTATGTTGCTAGAGATAGACAACTGTGAACTTCTTCATATGCTGGAGTCCAGAGAATTGCTCAGATCTAAGGTAACCGTGATGACGGTGTTGATGATGGTTGCTATGTATTGATGACCATGGTGTGATAGTATTCATAAGCATGATGTTTAAACATTTATTGTTGTAAATTATCAGGGCTGTTTAATAAATTTGTTTTATTACAAGTTATGAAGAAGTTTCAGTTTTATAATACGGAAAATCATGACACTAATTTCAAAACATTTCTGTAATATATTATATGAAATGCTAACAAGTGAATTCAAGATAAGACTTGTTTCGAAGGATGACATTTTACAAGTTTTTGTTAATTAAAAAAACTTAATTAACTATGAACTGTGGAAACTTGTGAGGCTTTTGTTTAAAAACCAATGAACTTAGGTTTTTGTAAGCAGATTGTAAAACTTTTAAATTTTGACTATGAGTTTAAATTTTTAAAAAAGTAAAATATTTGAATTAATGTCCACTCGATCAATAGTTTATTATTTGTATCTTGGCTTTTTTTCATCTATCACATTTATATTTTTAAATTTTTGAGCATATTTATGCACATGTTAAATTTTTGAGAGGCGTGATGTATGGTTACAGACACCTAGTAGTCCTATTACAACATTAACATGAGGTCCCTCACCTGTCATATGTAATGTACGTCGTGCCTTGCTCCATGTGTGTGTTGCTGATACCTCTAAATGATACATAAGAGATATCTTTTTATATATTCATATTTATTTATGTATTCATCAATTCTTCTGACATGCTGTCAATGTCATTAATTTATTCAATAATTCCTCTTTGATGATGACGCAGGTTGAGGAGGCGGTCGCCGTTCTGCAGGCACACAATGCCAAGTTGGCCGCTGACCTTGCGGAAGACAATGAAGGAGCTTGATGAACTCATCTCCTCATCACCATTCATCGTATTATAATAGTATGATGATGATGAGCCATGATTATCTTACGATCTGATGGTAAGGAGGGGGCTGCTGCAAAATAGTGGTCCATTATTTTGGTTTTAGAAAAAATTCTGCAATGAAAAATTTGCCTATTAAAATTAAAAAAATGTTAAAATTAAAAAAAGCTTAGATTAAGAAACAATTATTCCGTTCAACTATATTTAAATATAAGAAATAAAAAGAAACAAAATTTTTATGAAGAATTGTACAAATGAAGAAATTGTATGTCGAGTTCGACTTTTGAATGATCTGCATTAACGTTGAATGTTATATATTTTTTATTTATTAGCGTGGGTAAGATTGCAAGTGAGCATGATATATACTGCTAAAATTATAAATTAAAAAATACATTTAAGAATGTTAATGGCATTCTGTATCAATATATGTATATAAGTATTTACACATAGTTTCAATATTTTAATTTATTTGTTTGTTTCATTTTTTGATTTTAACTGTTCTTATTTGTTTTATTTTTTCTTGAATTTTTATTTATAAAAATCGTCATTTTTGACTAGAAAAAAATGGTTTTAACTTTTAAAATATGCGTTCTTGTTATTGTTAATTTTGTATTGTATTGCTGGATTTGCTTGTAGTGTGCTTTTCTTAAATTGGGTTCGGAAGCAATCAATCAATCTTTGTTTTGCGTCCAGAGACCCGGTTTCCCGAGGTAGGACGTTGTTTTCTTTGCCATCAACTTTTTGCGCCAAATTAGACGATCAGTTGTATCTATTTCATTTAAATTTAGAGCTTTCATGTCTTGCTCGATTGTTTGCGACCAGGACTTCTTTGGACGGCCTTTGGACTTGTGCCAGGTACTTCAACATCTGCAAGAGAAGTTATGGCACTGTTTCTACTTCGTTTGACATGACCAAACCACCGCAGACGGTGTAGCCGGCATTCGTCCTTTATATCATCTAAACCAGCACGACGCAGGATTTCGGTAGATTTGATGTGGTCCTTCAGACTAATTCGTTGCATCCATCGGAGCATTTTCATGTCGGTTCGTTGAAGTTGTTGTTCTAATTTGGTTGTCATTGGCCATGTTTCTGCACCATATAACAACACAGGACGTATCACAAATTTATAAAGTCTTGATCGAAGTGGTAGTGGGATGTCACGCCGCATCAATATAGATGCAAGGAGATGCCATTTATTCCAGTCTGCACGTATGCGTGCTCGAACGGCAGCTTCAGCTGTTCCAGTACAATCCAGAACATCCCCTAGATATTGAAACGATGTGACTTTCTCTATTTTAATGGCTTCAAAAACAGTGCTATTTCGAATTTGTTGTTGTGGATTGACGCAAGCAGGACAAACAAAATTGGACACTTTAGATAAAGTACCAATTATTTTTGAACAACGTTTGTGACACCACTGGTTACACTGCTGACACTTGATTGAATTGCTACCTACACCAGCTTTACAAACTGAACAGGGCCATCGTCCAGTAGCTGTGGATTGGATGGGTTCACCAGTGTTCATTGCTTTGGTTTTGCTGATGTTGACTTTGAATCCATGATCGGTGAGTCTGGTGTTCCAATCTTCAAACATCTGTGCTGCATTCTGCTCAGACGTGGCTGTTAAAACGATATCATCAGCATATACTAGATTCCAAATGTCACTAGTGCGTATCGGTTTTGTGAGTTCTTCCATCACAGTTATAAATAACAGTGGACTGAGAATCGAGCCTTGGTGAACTCCAACGCCGATGTCAAATGCATCTGTGTTTCCAACCGTTCTGCTGACAAAAGTCTTAGTATTCGTAAACATTTCCATCACAAGTCGAACAAGATATTCTGTAATGAATTGTCGACGTAGACTCCATCTGATTGCTTCACGGGGAACTCGATCAAATGCTTTTTCAAGGTCTACAAAATGTGTGATAGTTGTTGATGCTTTGCGAGGTACTTTTCTTGCAGTTGCCGAAGGATGTGAATTGCATCAATTGTTGATTTCCCCGCTAGAAAACCAAATTGATAACTTCCGATTGTGATGCACGACGTTAATCTTCTCTCAATGATTTTTTCGACAATTTTCAGGGAGTGTTTTAACAGACGTATACCCCGATATGATGAACAGTTCAATGGATCACCTTTGCCTTTGTATAGCGGGACTGTCATGCTATAGTTCCATTCAGTCGGCATTGAGCAATTTCTCCAGATTTCACGGCAAAGTTTGGATACCTGCAGTACCAGATGCATTGATAATGTCATTTGTGAGTCCAGAGAGCCCTGCTGCCTTTCCATCTTTCATAGCTTTCGGACCTTCGATGGGTGGAGCGTCAAAGTTAACGTCAAAGTTTTCGGAAGCACACTCTTCTTTTTCTTCACTGTTGGAGCTGGAGCAGATGGTTTTTCTGACGTTTCTTAATCACTTTAGATGGTGATGTTGATATTTTTAGATGGACTAAAGGCGTTCCGAATTTGAGCAATTAATACCTGCGGCGGGTCAGCCGTATTTGTATTAAAAGTGGGTAAAACTGTTTGTAAAAAGTACTATATTTGGATGAAAATTGACATTATGAGCACATTACCAGAAATGTTGGCCCCCCTGGTCAACATTGAAACATCACTCTCCTCCCGGTCAACCTTTTTTTTCTAAATTTCTCCCCAGTCAACGATAACATTTCGAAAATATTTGGCCCTGGCTGATACAAACTATATTTCCGATTTGAAATCGATAGGTCACCGTGGTTAGTAGTATCAGTCAGTTATTGCCCTGTATTGAATTTCTGAGACTGTTCGAATCTGCTCTCTCAAGTAGGATAGTGCATCTCTACCCAGACAATCTCTTACGATGAGAGCCAGTTTGTATGACGCTCACTCCAGCGTATGAAGCCAGTGCGTCTTAGGGTAGCGTGGTGACTTAGTGGTTGAAGGCAGTACGTGCAGTGGCCCCCTCTGATCAATGAAACTGTTTAAAACGCGTTTGAACAGACCTTTGGTGGCCATGTTGACATTTGTTTATCCAGGCGCCTCTGACGCTACTATAATTATTATTTTTATTATTTATATATGCGTAAAATATGCCCTCCATGGTAGTTACGTCACGTAAATATTTACTGACCCGTTCAGAAAAATGTAGAATTTGTACTTCATATAGCCAGCGATAACTTTTTCAAATGCATCTGCATAGTTTAGTAACTACATTAAATGAACCTCAGCAAGTTGAACTAATTGTATATAAGTATTGATGGTTCAAATTTGTACTTTCGTGTGTTTTATTTTTTATTTGTTCCATGTGTCGAAGACAGGTTGGTCGGAATTTTTCTTTAGAAATCAATGTTGCAATTTGCATGATCGCCAACTTTTTTTAATTTTCTTTTTTAAAGACTCATAACTTTTTAAAACAATTAGATTCAAATTTTTGATTCAAATTAGAAACGTGTTAGCTACTTTAAATACTCGATGACTTCCAAATTTTAAAATTTTTGCTACAATTTTTCCGTAGATCTTGTTTTACTTTCTTTTCATAAATTTAAAATCATAAATTTAAAATCATAAATTAAAACTAAAAATGTTACTTAATCAATTCAAAAATTGTAAAATTTTATATTTCTGAAGACAAACAAGAAAGTCCCTGCAGAAGAGAACCATGTGATTTCTTGACGAGCAGTGTATGGAAGATGGTGAAGATGATTACCGATGTCAGTGCAATGCTGGCTTCCAGGGGTCCGCAGATGACCCAACAAAATGCGAAGGTCTGTTCATTGATGTGTGACCTTTGAGATTTTTTCTGAAATTTTAAGATTTGAATGACCTTGGACAAATCAAATTTTTTTGAATCTCGTTATACACTCCATGCTTTTTCTTTTTTAGTCCTTCTTCTTAAACTCTTTCTTCTCTCATCTTCTTTAACTATTAATATTAATTAACAACCACTTACGAAGTTCAGAGAAGATCTGAAAATAAAAACCATCTTTTTTTAGCGAAATTCCTATAAAATTGTTTTTAAACACCACTAAGATGGCACTATACAAATTAATAGATTGGTCTATTGTTCTCTTGTTTGCTCACCCAGATGTTCGTGCATTCAGTATTTAGCTGCCGATAAACTTAATTTTGTATATGAACATTCATTTATCAAACTTTTTAATCGTCTGATAAACCTTTTTGTTATCCAGCCATCTATCCATCTATCTATACATCAATCCATCCGTCCATATACCCATCTATCTATTCATTCAACCATCTATCTATCCATCCATCTATCTATCCATCCACCCATACATCTATCCATTCATTATTTAAATGATCTCACAGACATAGATGAATGCATGGTGGATAATTCTTGCAATCCATTGACATCCGATTGCGTCAATTTGTTTGGATCATACGAGTGCCAGTGTAAAAGTGGATTTGAATCGGCCCATTGTAAACGTAAAAGATAATTTTTTGTTTGTGGACTGATTGATTAATTTGTAGATTGATTGATATGTTGATTAATTGACTGATTAGCTGGGTGGGTAACCGACCATCTGGCTAGCCTACCGACCGATCCTGATCTGTTGATTCGTCCATTAATTGATAGACATCTTTACCATCTTCGTTTTCATTTTAGTTGATTAAAGTTATTTTTAACGATTCTTTTGAGATAAATTTAAATCTTTTTTTAAATTAAAAACTTATTTATTTACCATTCCAACTTATCACGTCTTTCAACACTGCCAACTATCCAATTAACCAACCAACCAATCAGCCAGCCAACTAATTAACCACCCAACCAACCAACCAACCAGCTGACTTGAAATGTAGGTCTTCTCCATGCAAGGGCATTGGATCGATCTGTCAGAACAAGAAAGGGACGTACAAGTGTTCGTGCATGCCCGGATTCAAGATGATCGATTTGGACGTGTGTGAAGGTGCAAAAACATTGATAAACTATTCAGTTTACGTTATGTCCTTTGTTAGCTGGCTTTTATTTAAAATCTATTAGATGATAAATGTTCTGTTTGTTTGTATAGAAATTTATTTGATGATAGATCAGTGATTCCCAACAGTGGGTCGCCATCACAAATGGGTTCGGACCGCTAAGGCTTCTTTGGAGGAGGGGGGCCAGTAGATTTAATATTTTTTGAAATTCAGAAAATTTCAAAGGCACTCGTTAAAAACTAATTGAGGTAACGACTTGAAAAAGTTGGGAAGCACTGTAGTAGATTCAAATTTTTTTAACTGATGCTGCTGAAAAGGCGTTGTTAAATTATTTTTTAAGTTTTGTGGTCACTCTGCCCAATGGATTCATTCAAATTTCCTTCTCTACAACGATCGTACTGACTTGTTTCGTTGATTTTCCCAAAGGGTGGGCAAACTTTTTGCAGCGAGGGCCGCGTTGAGAACTCTTTTATCTTTGAAGGGCCACATTTGTATTTAAGTAGCAAATTTTTACAACTCGCGCTAACCAAGGGGGGGGGATTTTTTTTACGATGTTTTTAAGATTTGTGGTTGACGACCTTATGTTTTGCCTACCCATGATTTATTCAATTCTTTGAAACATTGTTGGTCAGCTCATTCACGCATTTATTCTTTTATGCGGTTGTTCAAACTATCCACTCGATCATCATTCACTCGATCATCATTCACTCGATCATTCACTCAATCATTCACTCGATCATTCACTCGATCATTCACTCGATCATTCATTCGATCATTTACTCGATCACTTACTCAATCATTCACTGGATCATTTATACATTCTCTATCTACTAATTCATTCATTCAATTACCCATTCATTAATTCAGTTATATATTTATTAACTTTTCTAATTAAATGTTCATTCAATTATTTAATTGTCTGTTCATTGAATGACTCAATCATCGTTTTATCTCAATCTAACGTCTGTCTGCGTATCCAATCAGTTTTCACCTCAATCATTCACATCAATTCATTCATTCATGCATCCATCCATTCATCCATCCATCCACTCGACCATCTATGTGGCAGTCTATCTATTCGTTAATAAATTCCCTTATTTATCAATAAATCTATTCGTTTATCCAACCAATCATTCATTCATTCGTCCATTCATGCATCTATCAATGCACCATCCATTCATCTGTGATGGAAGACATAAATGAATGCCTGGATAACCAACCGTGCGGTCGTCATCAGTGTCAGAACCTGGATGGAACGTTCACTTGCATCTGTCCGACCGGATTCATGTTCAGTATCATCACGAAGAATTGTGAAGGTTATCATCACGATGATGATTATGACGATGATGATGATTATGACGATGTAATGGTGTGATGATGGTGGTGGTGGTGGTTGTGGTGGTGGTGATGGAGATTCTAATGAAGTTGATGTTTGTTGCTGTGGTGATGATAATGAAGATGATGGTGGTACTGACGATAAAAATTAAGATGATTTAACGATGTCGAAGATGAGGATGATGATAATGACGTCAGCGATGGTGATGATGATGACGACGGTTAGAATGATGACTGTCACGTTGTGAAATAAATTAACCCGTAGACTTCATAACTTATTTCTTGGTTTCAACTTGAATAAATTTAATCCATCAGTCATGCATTACATTGCAGGCTATCATTTCAAATCCACAACGGAATAAAACTGCCACAAAAAACATTTTCCTATCTTTTCATTTTCAACCTGCTATTTCTCAAACGTAGCTCAATAAACTTTCATTAATTTATTCTCTCTATTTGGTCAGTTAATGAAAACTGTAATAGTTTTGCGGTTTTGCATTGCTACGATGAGAATAAAAGATGCACCATAATGGCCGACTGAAAAATATCAGTTAGGACACATATGGGACTCAAAACCTGATCAACTGATAATAGACATGATTCACTGACTGGCCACGAACAAAACACACACTCACACACACATACACACACATAACAACAAACAACAACACTCACACATAACAACAAACAACACATACACGTACACATAGCAACAAACAACAACATTCACACATAACAACAAACAACAACACACATAACAACAAATAACCACACAAAACAACAACACACACTTAACAACAAGCAACAGCATCACACAAGTAACAACATCAGAAAGTTATTAACACAAGTTTGTAAAAACTAAACATATCGTTGCAAAAAATCGCCCAAACGATAACAACGCACCACCACCACCACCACCACTACCACCACCAGATATAAACGAATGCCTGATGGCGGCCTGTGACGTAGCGACATCCACTTGCCTCAACACGCCAGGCACCTACACCTGCAGATGCAAAGTCGGGTTCCAACTTCAACCACGCACAAGGCAATGTCAAGGTCATTATTACAAACTGCTGGTGGTATTTATCGATTATTTATTTATTTATTCATTTAATTAATTAAATATTTATTTATTTATCTAATTAATTAACTAATTATTTATTTAGAGTCATTATAAACTCAGTCGTAACTCAGTGCTGTCCTCATAATAAAAATAATAATAATTATTATTATTGTTGTTATTATTACTACTACCAACAGACGTAGACGAGTGCCAGATGAATCGGTGCGACAAGCTGACGACGGACTGCGAAAACACGGTGGGGTCGTTCAGGTGCGTCTGCAAGGAGGGCTACACCAGGGTCCTAGAGGACAACCCCAAGTGCTACGTCAAGCAGATCATCGAGGAGACTGGTGGGAAGAGGCGGTGATGAGGATGCTGATGACGATGATGGTGATGATGATGATGACGATAATAATGATGGTGATGAGGATGGTGATGACGATGATGATGATGATAATGAGGAGGAGGATGGTGATGACGATAATGATGATGAGGATGACGATAATGATGAGGATGGTGATGATGATGAGGAAGATGAGGAAGATGATGATGACAATGACTATTATTGTTGCTATGAGAACTCTCTTTTATTTCTCGAAAGCCAAATCCAAATAATGAGAATAATTTGTAATAAAATATTGTAATAGCAATAATAATAATAATAATAATAATAATAATTTTTTTTGTTTAATTGTCTATGCTCTTGTAACAACCTAGAATTAGTTGAACTCGTAAGTTTTCTTCGCTTTTTTGCGGTTAAAACTTAAAAAGTCGTTCAACATACAAATTTCACTCTACCGCAATGTCCCAAAATAATTTGTGCCGTACATTTGCAATTTTTCGCGAATTACTGCCCAACTTTAATTCAGTAAGTCACACGAGCAACCCCACGACTTCCAGGCATGTTTTTCAACGGCAGGGAATAAAATTAAGGTTGTCATCAAGGGTGGGCACTGTTCCAACTGCGTTTAATCTTTCACTTCCACCGTCAACAGCAGAGTCTTGGCATTTTTGCATGCCAGACATTTCCATTCAATCGCCGCTCAGAAAATTCGTCGAGCGGGACAGGTGATCATCTTCCATAAAAATTTAGATTACGATTGTAATGCCCTGAAGAGGATCTGTAAGAATTTAGTGACGCTCATTTAGAAGCAAACTATCAACACTTCCTCACTCTCCCTGCTCATGGGGGCCGTCCTGTTCAGCTGGAACAATGATCAGATTTCTGACACATCTTCATCAAGTGACTCATGAGATTGACTTAATTCGACAACTGAAAGACAATGCCAAAAAAAATGGGAATCTGTTGTCAGCAAGAGTGAGGTTGGAATTTGGAGGACTCCAATGCCGAACAGTGATCTGTAGCAGTACAAAGTTAATGGTTCATACAAAGATGTGTCAGCTCGAGCCTTCTACAACACTCAAGTTGATCTGGAGTTTCGCAAACAGTTGGACAGACATGTGATCAGTTTGAACATCATTGACAAGGTTGATGACTCGGGATCCGAGATTGTTCACTGGATCACTCACTTTCCTTACCCTCTGTCCAATAGAGAATATGTTTATGTACGGAGGCACAAGGTGGATGATAAGAACAAGTTGATGGTGATTGTCAGTCGAAGCACCGATGGACATCCCTGCGTACCCGACAAGACCAACCACGTGCGAGTCACCGAGCATACATCTAAGATGGTCATCAGACCACACACTAGCTTTGATGAGAATGGGTTTAATTACGTGGTGACGTACTTTGACGAGCCCAAATATACCAAAAGTGGCTCAGTGTTGTATGGCCAAGTCCGGCATTCCAGACTTCGTGGACAAGTTGCATGACGCGGCACTCCCGCTACAGTATGATGAGAGAAGGAAGAACTCCTGCGAGAATGTCAACTACGATGCAACAGGCACCCTGGAGCCTGCTAAATGCAGTGACGATATAAATAACAATAAAAAAAACAATATCGCCGATAATAAGATCAATAGTGATAACAAAAATAATTGCAATAATATCATTGAAGAATCAACATTGCTAGAGGATACTCAATTGCCGATGTGATGATTCTCTACCGTTATTTATTTCCGTTGTTTGTGCATATTAAAAGTTTATTTTATAAAATTTAATAACAATAATAATAATAAAAGCCTTCAAATCGCTGGACGAGTTGGAGACTGCATACAAACCACTGACTGGCAACCAGTTCGTGCGGAAGTACCTGATGATGGCCTGCCACGCCGTCCTCCTCCTCCTCTTCCTCTAGTTAGTCTCGCTTTAAAGTAAAATAACTGTAGTATTTCTGATGATACTTTAGTATCATTACAGTGAAATGTTATGATGTTTTGTGAATTGAAAGGTAGATAGTCTTCTTAGGTTACACTGTGGCTGGTTGCATGTTTTCAGGCGCCATTTAGTCATGAGTTGTCACTATGGCACTACTTTATTATGATCGTCATCGTCATTCTTCCATCGTCATCATGCTAATTATTATTATCATTATCAGCATCGTCATTTATCGTCGTGATCATCATCGTCGTCATCATCATTATCGTCCTCATCACCTCCATCATCGTCTTCCTCACCTCCACCCAGCCTCTGGTACTACGTTTGCACACCGGAAAGACAGATGACGCCGCTGATGAAGTTGAGGAGGATGAAGATGAGGGGCATTATTGGTGGTGGTGACCGTGACCTTGACCTTAGTGATGCCGCTAGTGATGATTTTCAGGTGATGGTGATGACCATGGTGATGGTCATTTTGGTGGTGATGATGTTTATAATGATGATGATGACGATGGTAATGATGATGGTGATGAGGATGGTGATGATGTTTATAATGATGATGATAATGATGGTAATAATGGTGCAAGTGATAATAATATAGCCATGATGATAATGTTAAAGGTGATGAAAGACTGCGACCTAACCTGCAACACCACTTTTGATTGATTTCAACATCACCTTCCACTAGCACTTTTTACACCAGATTTACTGCAACCTTTATTATTATTATTATTATTATTATTATTATTGTTGTTGTTGTTATTATTATCATCATCGTCATCAACATCACCACCACCACAAGTGGGCAAACGTAAGAAGAAAGAACTACGCGCTGGATCAGAAGACGGGGAATGATGACGAAAGTTCAGAGTTAATTCATGAAAGGAGTATACTCATTGAATGAGTCGATAGATAGATGGATGGATGGATGAGCGAATGGATGGATAGATGTTTGGGTGGGTGGATGGATGGGTTTTTGGATGGATGGATAGATGGATAGATGGATGGATAGTTGAATGGATAAATGTATCGAGAAACGAATGATTGAATGAACGAACGAATAAATAAACGAACGTACGAACGAATAAATAAACGAATGAGCAAATCGAATGAATGTAAGAATAAAATGAAAGAAAGTAAGAATAAATTAATAAGTGAATGAATGAGTGAGTGAATGAATGAATGAATGAATGAACGCATGAATAAACGAATGAATTCACATATAAAGAAATATATTTACAAGTAAATTGAAGAGGGTTGTTTTCAAAACTGTTTATCTTTAAATATTTTTATACAAAAAAATTTTTTAACCACGAAAAAACATGAGCACTGTTATTAAACTTGCAATAATAATAATAATAATAATAATAATAATAATAAATAATAATAATAATAAATAATAATGTTAATGATAATTATGATGATAATAATAATAGCAAGAATAGTAATAATAGTAATAATAACATTATAGTAATACCAACAACAGCTTCATAAAAATATAAAAATTAACGTAAATAATTAATAACATCTATAACAAAAATTATTTGTAACAATTAAGCAACAATTATTAATATTAATAATATTATGAATAATAATAATAAGGATAATAATAGAAATAATAATATTATTATTCTTATCATTTCAGCGATAGTTTGTTCTCCCCCCTTCATGTTCATTCAGTAGGACCACACTTTCATCATCATCAACATCATCATCATTTCCAGCATCACCATCACCTCCACCAGCATCGTGACCAGCACTATCACTCCATCTCTTCTTCTTCCTTCTCTTCCTCTTTAAATTTCTTTCATTTATTTTTTTCATCTTCTCTAGCAGCCAGATGACCGACTTGATTTGCTCTTCTTCCTTGATGTTATAATCGTCCGTCTTTAATTTTGTGGTTTGATTTGGTCTGGAAACATTTTCCCGCCCATCTCGATAGCGATCGGACCTGCTTAAGTTCGTCTTGTTGCGCTCCTCCATTATTTTAACCATCTCCACCAACTCCTTCTCTACTTTCCTGGCGCTCCTGTAGCCGAGACTGGCCTGGTAATAAATTAGGAGGGAGTTTTCTTTGAAGATTTTTAGAAATTCTTTCCTGTCTTTGGCTTCTCTCAGTTTCTTCAGTCGAAACTTCTTCGAGTAGACGCTCTTCTCGCTGTCGTGTTTGAGCCTCAGACCGAAAATTCTGCGGAGTGGGTGTGAGTGTGGGTGAGGCTCGGATACGTGTTTAGTTGGATATATGGTGGGATGATCACAAATATATACATATACTAATATATAGGTAAATTTTTTAGACAGAGAGCGGGTGAGAGATTTAACTGCTTATTATAAATAATTATAAACTGATGAAATAAAATAATAGAAATAAGTTTGAAACAAATATTGAATAACTTAATTTGAGACAAAAACTTCTGACGCATGTAGCACAAATAAAAAATTTGTTTAAAGAACTGTTGAATGTTACAAACAGAAGAATAATGAAGAGAGCCAGCACTGAAATGACCAAACAGACACTGCCCATCACTGTCCGCACTGACCATGGTGAGACTGCGTAGGTGGTGGTGGTCATATGATAACAATAACAGCAAAATTATCATAACATCCGTACTAACGATAATATTACATAATGATGAGGATGATATTTATTGTTACTCTTTGTGTTCCCTACGTTCGTAATTTTTATTATTTTTCTTATAATGCTTGCTCTCTTAAACTTGTTTCTAGAAGTTTCAACAACGAACACGCAAATCTCTGTGGGGCCTAGAGGGCCAGTCTTGACCGAAAAGCACCGTTCTGTGTGTGGAGAATCGAACAAAAATGGACGTTACGAGCAAAATAAGTCGTCAGCCACACTACCACAAATGTTGCCCCTATCTAAATTTAGCTCCTTTGTCAAAATTTAGCTCCCCCGTCAAAACTTGGCATCCCCGTCGAAATTTAGCTCTTCCGTCAAAATTTAAACATCTTTAAAATGTTGTCTCTTCCCATCAAAAATCCGCCACTGCACACAACAGTGTATGAATTCAATACACGTGCATAAACGCATCAAAAACGATCCGTGTGATAGGCGGGGATCTCTATGCATTCGAAGCCAATCACTGTAACGTCAATGCCAGGCATCTTAACCATTACACCATCACAAAAAACTTACGGACGCAGCTGTATCGTCCCTCTTCTTGAAAGCCGCCCATGCACGCACACATGTAGTCGCCTGCAGTGGTTCAACTCAAATTGCTCTTCAAATGACAACACGTACGTACAAACAAAACATCAAAAATATTAAACAGCAATAATAATAATAATAATAATATTATTATTATTTAATATTTTTATTATTATTATTATAAATAACAAAATATACCAATGTTATTACTATTATTAATTATAATAATGATAATAATAATGAAATGATAAATAGTGATAATAATAATAATAATAGTTACGATAAATAAAAATAATAATGATGATAAGAATAATAATGAATAGTAATAATAAATAATAATAAATAAATAATTCTGACCCGGAATGTTGAGGCATGTGGAGAAGCGTGTGTCACACAGGCTCTCGCCGTCCGCACATTCATCAATGTCTTGCGTTCAATAATATTTTATTTTAATATTTTATTTAATATGATTTAATTCTCTCTAATGTTTAATAATATTATTAAATATTTTATTATATTTAGAGTTTATTTTTAAAAAAGATTTTCAACGAATTAAATGTTTAAATATCAATAAATCACGTACTAACTTCATTTTATTTCTATTTATTATTTATCGTTGTTATTGAAAGGATTTATTGATTCGTTTACTTGTTCATTCATTCATTCTTTCTTTCATTCATTTTTCTCTTATTCTTTCATATATTTATTCTTTTAATACATCATTCGTTCATTGTTCGTTCATGAATTCAAGGAAACATTCATTCTTTCACTCGTTTTTTCACTTTATAATTTATTCATTTATTCATTTTTCGTTCATTCATGCGTTCGTTCATTCCATTCCTTTGTTCGTTCGTTCGTTCGTTCATAGATCCATTCATTTTTTCATTCATTCGTATTTTGATTCTTTAATTTATTTATTCATTCATTTATTTAGCTCGTGTTTTCAGTCAATCATCCAATCATTCACTAGGCACACACACCACACACACACACACAAACAAACACACAAATGTCAAAAAGCACCTTCACAGGCGT
Organism: Helobdella robusta; assembly: GCF_000326865.2. Lineage (NCBI taxonomy): Eukaryota > Metazoa > Annelida > Clitellata > Rhynchobdellida > Glossiphoniidae > Helobdella > Helobdella robusta. The sequence continues at coordinate 4,958,903 of NW_008705398.1, read as the reverse complement.
AGAGGTTGCCAGGTACCTCTCGGAATCCTGCTAAACACTGGCAGCCATCAAGAACGCATATCGAACTATTCTCGTTGCACTTGTTAGGCTTGAGTAGACATCTGTGATGATGGTCTTGGGTGAGATAATAATAATAATAATAAATTAAATTATAATAATAATAATAAACAATAACAATAATAACAACCTACTTTTATTATTGGAATTAAGACCTGGTACAAGAACGATGATGATGATTAACTGCCAAACTAGACCGGATTCACATATCATAATTTTCAAATTATATTTAATAAACAATAATGATAATAATTATAATAATAATAATTATTATTATTATTATTGTTAGTTATATTAATGTATCTTGTTTTTGTTTACAAGCAATTTTATTATTTACATTTCTATTGTTAGAAGAAATAGCGGCGTACCTAAATAAATTTATTAGCAAAGAATAACCAAATGACTTCTAAAGAGTTCTAGTCAAAAAATCTTTTACTAGCAAAAATTAATAAGCTCTGTTTATAATTGTCATCATCATTATTTTCAACATAATTATATGCTTGGTTTTTTGTTTCATCTTCTTCATCATCCTCATCATCTTACTCCACCATCATTTTGTTTCATCATCATCTTCATCATTATCATATTTTGACAATATTTTTTTTATCATTATCTTTATTTTATCACTGTCTATTTGCTCCATCCATTCACGTTATTCTTCATTTCCCTTTCAATATTTCAACCATCGTCATCGTCATCTTCATTTTGTTTTACCATCATCCTAAGCATCATTTAACCATCATCTTCTTCATCATCATCACATTATTATGTCATCTTCATTATCATTTTAATACTATCATCTGACTATCCATTACATTCATTTTTTTTATTTCATCTTCATTATTTCCATCATAATCTCGTCAGCACTTTGTCCCACTACCATTTCATCATCATCCTATTTTCCATCATCATCTTCTCCATAATCGTTTTTTTTTCATCATCATCTACTTCATCATCATTTTGTTTCATCATCATCTTCATCATCATCATTTGTTTCATCATAATCTTCTTCATCATCATTTTGTTTCATCATCATCTTCATCATCATCCTATTTTCCATCATCATCTTCTTCATCATCATCTTCATTATCATCGTATTTCCCATCATCAAGTTCATCTTTCAGAAGTATCTTTTCCATTTTTCTGCAGCCAGTTTTTTTACAGTGTTTTGTCGTTCGTGCGATGTTGGAGACTTTGGAAGTGAAATTTGTAGCGTTGGTGGTATGGATGGTGAAGAAGGTGATGATGATGGTGATGTTTGAGATGCTAATGGTGATGATGGTATTAGTTTAATTTCAGCACCATCACTGCTATCAACTTTTTTCATAGAAGTTTGAAGACTACGTCCCTTAACCCCATATCCACCACCGTTGTTTTGCTTCTTTCCATAATTTTTACCACTTTCCTGTTTGTGAACTGATTTATTTCCGATATTATTTTCTTTAGTTTCCCCATCATTAAATTTACCGGACTGAACATTGAGTAGTCGCACATCACTGGTCTTTAGGGCTTTTTGATCACTTTTAACTTTAATACTTGTACTTCTGCTTTTTACGTCACTAGAAATGTTGCTGACACTTCTGCTCACGTCACCTATTGCTATATTTTCAGGTTTTAAATTATTTTTCCCTCTTCGCAAATTATTAAACCTCTTGACCCTACTACCACTCGCTAGATAACCAGTTTGTTTGATACTGTTGTCATCCAGGCTGATGTCGCTAGGGCTACTACTGACGTAATTGCTGCCACCACTGCCACTACTGACACCACTAACGGCAAAACTGTCGCTACTTCTTTGACCGGTATATCTATTTTTACCGCTGCTATTTTTTATGCTACTTCGAACCGTACCACTGGACGTGTTTGTTGCCGAACTGTGGCTGGTCCTAGTTGCACCTGCAGCTCTGGTGGAAGCAGTCTTTTTTACGCCAAATAAAACTGCAAGTTCGGCTGCCTTTTCATCGGCTACTTTTTGTTTGGCGGCTTCCAGCATGTTGTAGAGTGTTTTTATTTTACGCGGCGGCTCAATGGGTCTTTTGTCTTTTGGTAGGAGTACGCGTTGAGTCATAAATTCAGATCTCGTTAATTTATATTTTGAATTTATTTTGTGTTTCATTCCAACTCTATGGCCACCGTTGCTACCACTGCTGCTGCTGTTAATGCCGCTGCTACTATTACTACTTCTGCCTTTGTTAACAGTTGTTTTATTTTTGTTATTAAAAATTTTTGAAGGTTTTTGTTTCAAGGTGGATTTCTTAGACGGAGGATGAATTACCTTCAGATCGGAAAGTTTGTCTTGCTCTAAATTGTCAAAAGTTATAAGATCAGAGATTTATTAACTTATTGTCATTCACTCATCTCCCTATTGGTTGGTTATCAATAAAACTTGCAAACTTCCATGTACTTGCATGCAATTTCTGATTGAAATCTCACTTTGAAATCTCGCCGTCTCTTTCGGAAATTTTTTACTCTTCTTTAAATTTTTCTCGCACAGCAAAACAATGAACCTCGAAAAATATGTACATGTAATAAATATTCTTAAGAAAGAGGAAAAATTTGAAAACTGAAAAATTATTTATGTAATAAAGTAAAATGAAATAATTACGGAGACAAAGCCAGGAGTATGGCAAAAAGTATCCAGACAGTCCACAGTCCCAATCCAAATCTTTCCCTATCGGTGGTCTTGTGGAAAACTTTTGTGAAAATAATGGAAGTTAAATAAGCTAACACCAAAATTGATTTTAAAAACATTTAACGGTAAAAATTATGTTAAAGCAGTGTTGTAATTTTTGTTGCTATTGAGCACTGACCGGTTCAAAACCCGTCTAGCAAACTCATTGGTCAAAGATGTGATGTTTGGTTGGTTGTTTGTTTTTTTGGTTGGTTGTTTGGTTGGTTAGTTGGTTGTTTGATTGTTCGGTTGGTTGGATGGTAAAACATACAAACAAACTCATATGCTGTCGTGTCATGTTAATTCGAGAGCATGGTGTGAAGCAAACATTCAAACAAATTAAGTGGGAAAAAATTTGCATACAGCTCTTAAATCGAAACTGAGAATAAAAAAGTTGAAAAGAAAACCCACCGACACAAGCATGTTTGCCCCGAGCTTTGTAACCTGGGAAACAGGTGCAGGTGTAATCTCCAGGCGTGTTGACACACTTGGAAACGTTCTTCGCACACTTTGCGGCATTGGAGCTGCATTCGTCAATGTCTTGTACGTGCATGTCATAATTATCGTGTCAACCGTTTTATTATTATTATTATTTTTATTGTTATTATTATTATTGTTGTTATTATTATTATTATTGTTGTTGTCATTATTTTGATCATTGTTTCTAATTGTAACAAATGTTTGTAACATGTTCAATGTATAAATCCTTTCTTAAACAATAAAAATATTGAGAATCTGGTATTTGGTCGATCACAACACATGTTTTACTACCAGGCATTTTTATTTCATAAATAAATCACGGCAAAAATATTTTAGTTTGATTTTTGAATTATTAATAACGAGGTAATCAATCAACCAACCAGCATCAATCAACCAACAAACCAACCAACCATTTAGCCAAAAAGACAGCCACCCAACGAACCAACCAGCAAAGAAATCAATCAACCAGTCAACCATTTATCCAAGCAACCATCCAACCAACCAACCGTAACAGTAATTCGAATTGATATCCTCTTTATAGAAACCTCTCTTGCAGTGGCATTTGACTCCAAAACAATAAGAGGAAGCAGCTTCACACACGTCAGGCTCCATTAAGCAGCCACGTTTCATCCCCACAAAACTTGACCTAAGTTTTAACTGATCAATGACCTCATTTTTCGTTTCGTTTTTTGTCGTTGATACTTTTTCAGTTGTAAAACTTCCAGATAGCAGCGAAAGATTGCTAGTGATGAGATTTGAATTGTTACCGGTAAACAAGAAGCTGTTAGCACCTATGTTGTTTGCAAACATTGTGATATTTAACTCATTACATCAATCAATCGATTGATTTGATATGATTTATTGATTGATTGATCGCCTGGTCGATTAATTGGTCTATTAAATTATTCATTTTTCAGCTGGTTAGATGAATTGAAAAAGAGTGATGGAACTCGATTGCTGAATGATAAATTTAAGTGTATGAATAAATAAATTATTTTACCTACTGTAAGCGGAAAATTTTTTCAGATCAATGATAAATTTTACGACTAGATATGCAAGCATCATACTGTTGAGTAGTTTATTATTATATATGACACAAAAACAACATAGTCAATAAATTATTTTTTTATTTTTGCCAGTTTCTACTAATGTTTATGATGAGATGCATCTTGATGAAATTTTATATTCGATAATTAGTTTTCATTTTTGTTGCAAAATCTCTCAATATAATTACAAGAAGTATGATAAATAAATATTACTCGTAATTATATTCAACAATCATCATCATGATTGTATCATGATTGTTGAATATACAATCATCATCATGATTGTATATTCAACATCTCTCAGGGGAAATGCCCATATCTTATAGACATCAAAAATTAGCATCGAATTACTATCTAAAACTGAGATCGCAACCAGAAAATCCAAATTATAAATATATCGATAAAATATGTCACATTAAATCCAAATCTATTCAAACTTTTCCAACAAGAATAAATGAATACATCAAAGAACATGAAAAAACAAAAATTGTTAAAGAGAATGATTATAAAATTCCTCCCTGGCTGTTGCTACATGCAGATATTGATACCAGTATAGCAAAAATAGAAAAAGACAAAAACTTAGCAAAAATGTTATTCAAAGAAAAAATTCAAGAGAATCACAATTCAATTGAAATATATACTGATGGCTCAAAAAAAAGGAATATCAACTACAGCAGCAGTAGTGGTCTACAGACAACAAAAATGCATAAACAAAATCATGCAACATCTTCCAAACCATGCTTCAATCTTCACAGCAGAAATCATTGCCATTCAGATGGCAATAAACTTCATATCTAAATCCAATAATAAAAATTTCATAATATTTTCAGATTCATTATCAACAGTTACGGCGCTTAAACAATATAGACCTCCACACAACCTTATAATTCAAACGCAAAACAGGATACATGATAACTTATATGATAACAATGGTAAGAAAATAACTCTGATATGGATACCCAGTCACATAGAAATTCAGGGTAATGAGGAAGTCGATCAACTGGCATCACAAGCTCACAATATTCCAATATCAAATCTTCCCATCCCACACAATGATTTAAGATTTTGGACAAAAAGGTTTCAATGGAGAAATGGCAACTTGAATGGAACCAAACATCAAACTTTCTTAAATTATCCACACCATTTCTCAGCCAAAAAATGAATTTAAAGGTTTAAAACGTAAACCTCAGACAATCATCAACAGATTAAAAATAGGCCATTCAAGTTTGACTCATTCCTGGATTCTCAACAAAACAAATTCGCCTACATTCAACTCTTGTAACCAAAAACTAACTATCCATCACATTTTGGTCAAATGTAATAGTCACAATAATAGTAGGAAACGACATGACATCCCTTCAGAAGTAGAAAAAATTTTTTCCAGAGATAAAATCAATAATCTAATATCATTCCTTCAGAAATTTTTAATAGAATTGGACGCAAAAATGCGTTGGACTTGCGTGCGTCTGTAACGTTGGTTACAAAGTCGGTGACGACCCATATTCATGTGATGGTTAGTAAATAGGTCAAACAAAATCGTCAAATCGATACTTGATACCAATATTTTTGAGTGTCACGTGGATTTATAAAAAATACCAAAATATGGGTGTTGATATTGGTATTGCTAACATCTATCGGTATTGGTAGTGACAATAGGAAAGGAAGGAAAGATCAAATGTATTGAGGAATGCGATTATTGCCGTTTTACTTATCGCAGTCGTATTTGTTTTGTGGTAAGCATCTCTTCAAATTACAAATCATCAATTACTTTCAAAGTCATTCAATGTGATGGTTAAATATTAATAAAGCTCTAGGCAATAATTTTTTTTTTAATTTTAAAGTGAATTAACTCAATTTGTATTGCTAATTAAAATATAACAATGACAATTTGACACTGTATCAATGAAAATAAGTACTAATGATAATAGTGATAATAATAATACCAATAGCAACCTTATCTGGGTCTGTTACCAGAGAAAGAAACATTCTAGCAGAGAAGCAGCTCCATCTGATGCAACACAAATTCTTCCAGACGACGAAGCCAAAAAAGTACCTAAGAAGGTAATAATCGACGTCACAGGGAGAGCTAAAAAACTTCACGCAAGAGATGAAAAGACATTGAAAAATGAAAAGAAATCTTTATTGGGAAGCGATAAAAATGTCGGTTCCCATAAGAACACTGTCGTTGGTAGTAGAAAAAGTTTGTTTGGCGAAATGTTTAAAGAAACAAACGAACATTCGAAAAATGACAAAACAGCACATCCAAACCAAAAGGTTATTAAGAGTTTTAGTATTGATATTCTAAAAGGCAAACTCGCAGAGAAGAAGGATGGTAAAAAGAAACCAGAAGAAAAACAAAATAAGAAAAAAGATGTTCAAAAAATGAAACCAACACAAGAAAAACAAAATAAGAAAAAAGATGTTCAAAGAATGAAACCAACACAAGGCATTTTAAAAATAACTGAAAGTAAACCAAAAGAAAAAAATAAAATAATTCCAAGCATACAACAACTTCCTAAAATTCCATCCAGTGTGAAAAGCGCAATCGCGAATAAAGAAGGAAAAGAAGAAGAAGAAGAAGAAAACGAAGAAGAAGAAAAAGGTGATGAAAGTTCTGGAGTAAAAGAATAAAAGACTCAGGCGAATCAGGAGATGAAAAATCTGCTGGGGATGAAGAAAGTGCTCAATAATTATTTTCAAGCATGCTTAACAAAAATTCTGATAATAAAAAAGCCTCATCATTTGTTTATTCAATTTATTTTCAATTTAATTTTATAAAAACTACATGAAAACATAAATCTTACAATGTTTATCTATATAGAGTCCTTTATTTGAATAAATGAGAAATCATTCAAACCATTCGAATTATGGTTTTATGTTTACATTGAAGTTCAATAACAAACGTGCCGCCTATTCAGAAAACATTGCTAAGCAAATAATTCAAACGAATGTGTGACAAGATACAAACTTATTAAATATTTAAATACAATAAATTTTAAGATATTTTTAAAGACATGTTTTTCAAAATTTTACTTAATTTCAAGAATATAGTAAAATAGACTCTATTTTTAACCTCCACAAGACATAATTGATTTTTTAAGAAAGAAGTTATGAGCTATCAGTCGGATAACGAAGATTCGTCGAGAAGAGGATCAAGGTGCAAATTAAAAAGGGATCCATGCGATCCCAAAAGCACTCATTGCATTGGCGAAACGTGTTTCTGTAGAAAAGGGTATGATCCGGACCCTGACAATCAGTTCTCTTGCATTCGTAATTTTTTGTCAAATGACCTTCAGATGTTACTTACTTTACTTCAGGATTTTGAAAAAATAAATTCTAACAAATTTAAATAAATTTTAAAATAAAAATAATTTGAAGTTGATGAATCTTTTAAGATAATTTACTTACTACTTTTACGGTCCTTTCTGGGGATAATATTTAAACAAATAGTAACCACATAAATGATTAATCATTTAAATGAACGGTAACTTTACTTAAGGTTCAAGAACCGCGGCAGACTTTCTGCCAAAACGGACCACTCTTGTACTAATCGCTCAGTTTGCTATTTTGGTTGTCATCTTTATCATAATTTGGTAAACTGTTTTTTAATATTATTTTTTGATGTAATTTAAAAATTATTTGCGGCATTAAAAACTTATTTTTAGATTTCATTTTATCCTTCATATCAAACATTCTAATAGTTAAATCGATATTCAATCATTTAGCTGCTGCATTTATAGAGGCGTAAACAAGTATAGAAAAATAAAGGAGAGAGAGGAAAAATTAAAATTAATGAATAACTCAAAAAGCAAGACTGGTGGAACCTTTCGCAAATTTGTGGCAAATTTTTGTGCTCCAGATGATGCAATTGAAAAAAACGAAAGAGAAAGGGATTGGATAAATGAAAAAAATCGAATAAAAGAAGAGCAGCAAAAATTAAAAGAAAAATTATTGAAAATTGAAGATGAAAAACTGAACGAATTGGAGAAACAGAAAAGAGTGTGGGATGAAAAATATAACTACCAGATGAGAGTGTGGAATGATTGGACATTGATCAAAAAACAATTGAAAAATAAGTCTGATACACCCAAACAGAAACAAATTTCAAATCAAACAGAACCTGATAATGAAAATGCTGAGAAAGCTAAGCAGGATGTTACTGCAAAAAAACTAAATAATGGTTTGAAGTCCGATAAACCAGAAAAAGGTGAAAATGATACAGAAAAGCCATAAAAATAATAAAAATGGTAAAAAAGCAGAAAATGATGAAAATGCTGAAAAATCGGAAAAAGATGAAAATGACGAATGATATTGATAATAATTGAGGCGATGATGATGAAAATGTACTTAATTCCAAATGACGCGCTTTTTTTGTTATTTACAATTGTAAATATGTTTATTATTTTTATTTGAATATTAACATTCTTACATAATTACGCCAATCAACTGATCATTTTTAATTCATTTACGTTTGGCATAATTTACCTATCCGAACAAATTTTATTGTACAAATCTTGATGAATCAAAATAAAAAGTCAATTTTTTGAAGTCGTCTTTTTCATCTTTTTTTAACTTTTTAAAAATGAGACGACAAAAACGTGCTCCTGCGAGGAGACCAAATAAAGTCAGACCGGCTGCTCGAGTTACTACTGTGAAAAACAAGGAGGTAGATGATGAAGAGGGTGAGGAAGTGGAATCGATACAGCAGCCCGGACTTGCAAACCCTCCAAGAGATGAACCTTCGAGGGTTGATGCCAATATTTTGTCTCCAGATAAAAATGGAAGAAACAGGAATGTTCTGGGAGGTTAAGCGAAGATTAATATGGTGGTAATAATGATGGGGAAATGAAATAGCGATTGTAATGATGATAAATAAAAGATTTACTAATAACATTTAATTTTTTAATTGTTTTTCTATAGGAGCCGTAAAAACAATTTGGCCTGTCATGTCATGGTATCTTATCATCATGGTCAGCTTCGTCACTTTTATGTAAATTTTTATTCACAAACGTCAGCATTAGAAAAATAGTAAAAAAATAGTAAACGTCTTAATTGATAAAATTAAACTACGGAGTATTGTTATATACTTTAATTTTTGTCTCATTTTTTAAATGATGCTTATTTGGCAACAGAGTCATTATATACGTGCTCTACAAATACGTCTGCTGCCCGAAGAAAGATGAAAATGCTATCAACACACTCCTAGGCAGGCCGGGTTATCACGACGCAAAAACCTTTCAAGAAATGATCGAAGTCAAGAAAAAAGAAGAAGAGAGAGCCATGAAAGAAGCCATAAATAGACAAGATCGGCTAGACAAAGAACTCCTGTTGGAAGAGATCAAAGCTCAAAAGATTGAAGATGTGGGGTTGGAGATTAAAAAACTTGCTGAAAAAAGACAAAAAGAAAAAAAGAAGACTAAAGATAGTCTGAAAGTGAAAACAAATCAGTTAGAGAAAATGGCAAAACTGCTTGAAGAAGAAAGAATGCTAGAGAAAAAAATTGAGTTTAGTAGAAAAAAAATGAAAAGAAGAAGAAAAAGAAGAGTGAAGAAAAAAGAAAAAGATAATTTTTATATAGACTGATGTCCGTATTGTAATTTTGGTTTATTTCTTATGGCACTTCTAAAAGAATTAGGGTACGGAACCAAATTTTCATATCTATTTGTTTGACGCATCTTATATTTACTTTTTAAATGTTAACTTGCATGCATATGGTGAATAAACAAAATTGTCAATATAAATTGATAACTTTTACGCAAAATGTACAAAATAGATTCAGATAGAGACAATTATTTGTTATATGACGAGGAAGCTTATTTAGTTCTTTACGAAAAATCTCATCATCATACTACACCACTCGTTGTTTTATCAAGTCTGTCATATTTTTATTTTAAATAAAAAAATAACCTATGCAGTTAATTAAAAGATTTTATATAAAATAAATATTTTCATACCTCTTAGAAATTAAAAGTGCTTTTACTGGTAAAGATCACTTTGTGTTGATCGGAATGACTGTCATAGCAACTCTTTTCGTTATGTATGTATATTTTCCTATAATTAAACATTAAAATTACTTCAAACCGAAATTTGCGTGTACCTAATTAACATAATAATGCAACAGATGTACAGTATTAACATGCTGCTACTTTGCATGCCTGTCCAAAAAAAATTCTATATCCGAAGCAAAATTGGTCGTAACTCGAGAACTGGAGAAAGAGAAGAAGTTGCTGGAAGACATCATTGAGGTCAAGAAAGCTGAGGAACAACGAATACAATTTGAAACTATTAAAAAGGAAATTGAAATGAAGAAGGAACAGATGCTGGAGGAGGAGAACGAATTTAAGATGCACGAACTTGAAAATGAATTGGTCAAGGCTATCGAAAGGCGAAGAATCGAGAAAGATTACCAAAGAAGAGAAGCAAAAAGAAAAATAAGATTGAAAGAAGAAGAACTCAAAGATCTCATATTGCAAAAAAAACTTGAGAAAAGGAACGAGGAAAGAAAGCAGAGAAATGAAAGAAAGAGAAGAGATAGCGAAAGAAAAATTCTAAAAGATTTTGTAAAAGCAGAAAAGTCAGGAATAAATCCAAAAAATTTTGACAAATATATTGTTAAATTTGACTCTGTTAAAAAAAGTTTGTCTAAAAACCAATCTTCGACACAAACGAAACCAAAATCAATTGAAACTGTAATATCAGTAAACAATTTAACATGATAGATAGTTTTTTTTACTTAACTGTAATTTTATTATATAAAAACGATACTTTAATAACGTTTTTACCTTACAATGATATATAGTAATAAATGTATTCAAAACTGTAAATTTCAAATATTTCAGATCAAAATCATAGCCTGTCAACAGCGCTGTTGCTGCCGATTGTTGATTTCTCTTTCAGAAATTTCAGTTTTATCCGTCTATTTGTCATTATTTCTTGATGGCGAAGTTGATCTTTGATTTTTGTTCAGAAATTTCAGTCTTTTCAATCTACCCATAATCATTTTTTTATTACTTTGTTACCAACTCATATCGTGTTAGCCAATGACACACTTTGTTTTTTCTGCATGTAAAATTCTATCCTTTCAGCGGAACTTTTTTCGAATTTGTACGAAAATATACTAATTTTTTATATAAAAGCTTTTTTGCATCAAATCTTTACGCATCATTTAAAGCTAATTTAATTTTATTACAGTCTGTGTTGATGCTTCGAAAGCATCTTTTCCTTATTGGCCGTATTTTTCACAAAGAACAGCAACATTCAAGTTTGTACGATCTTCGTTATGATGCAAGACAAAATCATTGTCTTTAATAGTTCAATCCAATTTTCAAAGCAATTTTGGGATCTCTTTGTTGCTGCTCATTTCCAAATTCAAACTCTCTTGGTGTTAAGAACCTATCTTTCTGTCCCAACAAAATTTTATCTTCCTCTTTTCCGTTGAATCAAAAGTTCTCTTTTTGCCGATCATCCATTATCTAATCTAAATCCACTTCAATGCCCTTATTACATTTCTTTTTCTCCGACTATGATTTCCGTAAAAAAATTGTTGGAAATCCAAAACGAATGGTGATGAAATTACTTTTTTTAGGCATGATTAACGCTGACAACCAATAGTATTGTAATGGGATTATGATTGTCTTTTGTGGCTTGCACTAGGTTATATAGTGTCACTTACCAAAAAAGTTAGAATTAACATGGAAAGCCTATTGTTGTAAATAATATTCCTGTTAATTTAGAAACAAGGTTTTGAAAATAAATTTTTGTCGGGACTGAAAAATAAAAATTAATTAATGGTCTAAGTATTTTTACTTTCGATAATTTAAAAAATTAATTCTCCCTTCTCTAACAAAAATGAATGCTCAAATTTAAATTTATTTCAAATATTACAACTAAATAGCTAATAATGTACCCATGTAATTCAGAAAATAATTGAAACTAAATTTATTGAAATAAATAAAAGTTGAAAAAAGTTGAAAAATTGTTTGTCTCGATAAAAAATGTTAAGGCTTTGTTTGTTATTGAACATAAGTTCTGTGAGATTTGAATGGCGCGCATGTTGGTAGAAGGTCGTGTGAATTCGGTGCTGTTTGCGTGTTTGTACGATAAAATAAATGTAGGTGAGTACATGCGAGTAGAGTCAGTATGAGCTGAATCGTTTTTTAATTAGTGTGTAAGGTTGTGTGCATGAACACGGTGTACGAGCATGGAATGGGGTTCTTGTTTTTTTTCTAGTTGGTTCTTAATTTGTTTCTCGTGATTTGTTTATTGCTGGGTCTCTTGGATTTTATTATCTTATTGGGTTCAACATATGCGCTGTTATCGTAAAAGTTGATTTTCAGTTATTTATTCTGTTAAAAATTTTCAATATTAATTAATTAAAACGTTAGAAGTTGTTTAAGCTGTAAACATTTGAAATTGGAATTTATATTGAAGGACATTGTTAGTATTTTATTTTGTTTTATTTAACCATTTAACGTGTTTAAATAAGTTTCTGTTCGACTTTTTTGAAACATGACAAATATGTCGGAAGGACATGTCGATGGCTAGCAAGGCTGGATTAACCGACTGGCAAGCTGGGTGCGATAGTTTTTCCGCCGGGCCCTCGTTTTCATGACCAGAGATAACTCATTGGGAGGAGACGTGTCCCAGCCAAAAGGGAGACGGCCTAGGTTTGCGACGACGATTTATCTAAGATCAAAATTAACAGCGATCATTGATTTCTTCGTTAAAAATTTAAGCCTTTTCTGTTTATTCAACATTATATTTAATGGTTAAGCCGATCGTTGATTTTTCCTTCAAACATTCTAGTTTTTTCGATCGTATCATCATCATTGTTTGATGAATATCGTTACTGACATGTATGGTGTTAGCCAGTGACCGTTTTCTCTGCTTGTAAAATTCTGTCCTTTCAGTCGTACATTTTTTAATGTACGAATTTTTGTAACAATTTTCTGATTTTAGATGTCACAATAGCATTTAAACTCATCGATGAGTACGTATGATCCATTGGCTCTGCCACATGTTTTATCGTTTGACACTAAAGTCACTGATCGAGGCGATTTCATTCTCGTTGAAGTTTGTGTTTATGCTTCTGTGTTGATGCTTTTACGTCAAAAGCATTTTTTTCCAGTTTTTCATTTTTTTTTCAAAGTCCTGATTGACCGTTTTTTTCAGAACAAACAGCAACATTCGAGTTTCTACAATCTTCGTAATCATGCAAAACAACATCATTATCCCAATAGTCAAATCCAACTTTTAAAGTAATATTTGGACTCGTTTGTTGCTGTTCGCATTCTGATTCAAATGTCTTTGGAGCTAGGAACCTATCTTTCTGCCCCATCAAAATATCATCTTCTTTTACCGTTTCCATAAAAAGTTATCTTTTTTGCTGATCATCCATCTTCCAGTCTAAATCCCGTTCGATACTCTGGCTACATTTCTTTTTCGTCTTTGACTTTGATTTTCGCAAAGAAATTGTTGGAAATCCAAAACAAATGATGATGAAATTACTTTTTTGGCATGATTAACGCTGACAACCAATAATATTGTAATAGGAAATATAATCGATACAGAAGTTAATGATTGTCTCCTGCGGCTGGCACTGGGTTATATAGTGTCCAAAAAAAGTTAGGATTAACATGGAAAGCCAGTGGTAAATAATATTCGTATTTAATGAACGCATCGTAAATTTAAACTGACCATTGAAAATAAATCAATTAATTAATGGTCTGACCATTTTATTTTTACGATCGGTAATTTAAAAAATAAGACGTTAGATCGTCGTCCTCCGTCGGAAAACTTTTCGGAAAACTATTTTTTAAGAAAAATAAGTTTTATTAAGTTTTATTATAAAAAATTAATCAGAAAAAACTAATTTAAATTGATTTAAAATAAGCTTATAACAATTGTAATTAAGAAAATAATTGAAAATATATAGATTTGGTTGTCCCATTGAAACATATTAAATCTTGTAAATCATTTTGATATTCAGTACAACGCAGGAACGATTATACTGCAAATATTAACAAATTAATTTTTATTTTTTCCAAAATTTTTTATTAAAACATTAGAGTTGAAAATATTAATGGCCACTTCAAAATAGAGATTAATGAAATCGGAAAGAATATGACTAATTTATTAGTTAGAACATCACTAATAACGACATTTCAATGATATATTTCTCGATAAAAGTCTAATACAGACGAAGAAAATAATACCGATGACAAGAGAAATTAAGAACAAAAAAAATGTTTGAACGCATCAGTCACTGGTAACGTTGACTTTTTGCTTAAATACGATAATAACCATATCCAGAGATATCAGCATAATTTTTCAATATTTCTCAATTAAGCATGAACACTCAACGACTTGATAATGTACCAAGGACATCATTGTTATAATTATCATTTGGTATTCCATACAAGTCACATGACGTTGTAAGCAGTATTTTGTAAAAAAAATTAGTAATGATAATAGCGACCGAGGCAATACTCAATTTTTACATAGGAAAACACTGTTTTAAGTTGAAAATGGACCACAAACGAAACAGAGATTAATTGACACTGTAATATCAGTAAACGGTTTAACAGCGCTAACGATAGAAAATTACATAAACAGTAATTTTTTTTATATATACATATCATATATCTCAAAAATGGTAACTATACTCTATTAACGTTTAACTTTATAATGATACGTATATAGTTATAATTGTTTTTACTGCATAGTTGTATGCTAAGCTGTAACTTTCAAAATTACCAGATATCAATACAATAGTTTGTTAATAGGGCTGTTTGTGCCTATCGTTGATTTATCTTTTAGAAATTTTAGTCTTCTCTGTCTATTCGTCATCATTTTTTAATGGTAAAGCCGATCGTTGATTTTTTCTTCAAACATTCTAGTCTTTTCAATCTTATTATCATCATTGTTTGATAAATGTTGTTACGGACTTGTATAGTGTTAGCCAGTGACTCACTTTGTTTTCTTTGCCTGTAAAATTTTATCCTTTTAGTTAAACGTTTTTTGATATACGAATTTTTATAAAAGTTTTCTGCATCAAATCTTGATTCACTCAAAAGTATATTTTGGATGTCACGTAACATTTGAACTCATCGATGGATACGTATGATCCATTGGCTCTGGCTCTGCTACTTGTTTTATTGACCCTAAAGTCACCGATCGGGCGATTTAATTTTCATTGAAGTCTGTGTTGACGCTTCCGTGTTGATGCTTCTACGTCAAAAGCATCTTTTTCATCTTTCTTTTCTAAGCCCTTATAGACCGTTTATTCAGAACGAACGGCAACATTCAAATTTTTACAATTTTTCTAATGATGCAAAACAACATCGTTATCCCAATAGTCAAATCCAACTTTCAAAGCAATATTTAAACTCGTTTGTTGCTGTTCGCATTCTGATTCAAATGTCTTTGGAGTTAGGAACCTATCTTTCTGTCCCATCAAAACATCATCTTCTTCTTTTACCGTTTCCATAAAAAGTTCTCTTTTTTGCTGATCATCCATCTTCCAGTCTAAATCCCGTTTGAAAATCTGGCTACATTTCTTTTTCGTCTTTGACTTTGATTTCCGCAAAGAAATTGTTGGAAATCTAAAACAAATGGTAATGAAATTACTTTTTTTAGGCATGATTAACGCTGACAACTAATAATATTGTAATAGGAAATATAATCGATACAGAAGTTAATGATTGTCTCCTGCGGCTGGCATTGGGTTATATAGTGTCCACTTACAAAGAAAAGTTAGGATTAACATGGAAAGCCAGTGGTAAATGATATTTGCGTTAATTTATAATAAACGCATCGTAAATCTGAACTGACCAATGAAAATAAATTTTTATTGGTAGGATTAAAGATTAATTTATGGTCTAGTTATTTTTTTACCGTCGATAATTTAAAAAAGTAATTCTCCATTTTCTAAGAAAAATAAATATTTAAATTTTATAATAGTAAAAAAATAAAATAAGCTAATAACATTTGTAATTACGAATATTCGAAAAATTGGTTGTCCCAATTGAAGCTTATTCTTCATTCTGATATTTATTAAAATGCAGTAACGATTATACTGCAAATATTAACAAATTAATTTTTTTTTTCAAAATTTTTTATTAAAACATTAGAATAGGTTACTTCGAAATACAGATTAATTAAATCGGAAAAATAATACGACCAATTTATTAGTTAGAACGTCACTAATAACGACATTTCAATGATATATTAAACGATAAAAGTCTAATACAGACGACGAAAATAATACCGATGACACGAGAAATTGAGAGCAAAAAAACATTTGAACGCGACAATATCATACGTAGCCACAGACTGTCATTGTTAACTTTGAATTTTGCCAAAATTAGATAATTCAATTATATAGATATCAACATAACTTGTCAATATTTCTTAATTATAAACATGACGTTGACGAAGAACACTCACTCACTCACACACACACCGACACACACACACAAAACACAAACACACCGACAGACACACACACACACACACAAGATATCACTTGATCACTTGTAGTTATTGAAGTTGCAGTCACTTTCATTCAAACATTCAAATAATGCACAATTATTATATTACAAACATAATACGAAATACATGCAAAATACGCTAAAACATTAATACAAACATCACGCACGTAATCATTCTCCCATATACCCATGAAATTCTCACACGCAAACAATCCCATACATACAAACACACAGAGACATATAAATACGAAAATTTATACTTGTATACATGCATGCATAGGTATACACACATACACGCGCGCATACAAAATGAGCGTGTGTTATCAATCAATCAAACATCGCTCGTGATGTACAAGGCATAACTTTCATGTAAAAATAAGCAAATAAAAATCCATAATCATAAAAATTGAGTTTAAAATAAAATTATTTAATGTCAGAGTTGAAATATGCTCTGACGACGCAAATGTAATAATGAAACATGCGCATGTTTCTTATCGTGATTCATTAGTGAACAGCAAATAAATTGCACACAAAAAATAGAAAAAAAATATGTGCATCGGCGCCCGGTCGAAATAATGTCCTGCACGTACACATAAACACAATCACATTAGGGAAAGAAAGTTAGAGAAAGAGAGAGAGAAAGAGAGAGAGCACTTAGTAAATGACACTTGTAATGTTTCTAGGCAAAATCTCAGAAGAAAATTTAAAAAAATAAATAAAAGGTTTTGGCTAATGAAAAAATTTCTTGATGTTAACAAGCGCAAACGAACAATAGAATCGGAGAAACAAAGAACTGAAAGCAGAAAAAACACACGAACCTACATCAGCTACACTGCACGACCAAACAATATAATAATAACACACACACTCACATAATTATAATAACAATTTTAAAATGTTTGTAAACAAATAGGTACAGATTTTATTATAACTAGAAAAATTAACTATGTTCTAAAGATTGAAAAAGAGAGATAAAGAAAGAAAAAGAGTGAGCGAAAGATAAACAGTGTGAGAAAAGAAAGAGGACGATGATGGAGGATGAGACGTACAATGACAAACACCGAAGCGAAAATCAAGGAAGAGCGGGAAAAAGAAACAAATGAACTATATATCACAGTGCCTGAATGATACAAAGATAATACACCTTTACTAATTATCATCTATCGCGATGATGACGATGATGGCGATGATGATGGCAATAATAACGATGATGGAGGTGATGACCACAATTTTTTAAAATGTTAACGAAGATCAAGACCATCTCAATTGCAGTGAAGTTTAAATTGTGGGCACCCATCTATACTATATACATTTAGTAAATTCAACTAAATAAATTATATTATATATATATATATATATATATATACAGGAATAATATATATATATATATATATATATATATATATATATATATATATATATGTACATATATAATTATATGTTGGAAGGAGACAATATTTCATACAGTATTGTATGAATTCTACAAAACTGTTAGCATTAATCAATTAATCAAGTTTGTCTTTTTAATTTTTCTTACTAGAATTTTCTGGAAATTGTTCGCTTTATTGAAGATTTAATTATTATCCAAGTTCATCATAAAGATTTAACAAAACATTTGTTAGTCAAATTCATCATGCCAATAGGCCTTATTTCGATTTATTACAAATCATCAATTCATACAATACTGTATGAATATATATATATATATATATATATATATATATATATATATATATATATATGTGTGACTTTAATTAATTATATACATTTATTGAACATGATGTGATTTTCATCAATAATTTGTAGGTGTCTGTGTATTTGTTTGTTTGTTTGTGTGTGTGTGACTTTAATTAATTATGTACATTTTAATATATTTGTTTATCAAGACATATATATATATATATATATATATATATATATATATATATATATATATATAATATATATATATATATGATAAAAAAATATCATCAACTAAAAGGATTATTAGTTTTTATTGACGTATATATGACAATTACATATTATTAGGTGATAATAAAAATATGATGACGATGATAAGGATAATATTGCTATGTTATACTTTCGAAGTATTATTGTTATATAATAATCTTTGTTATCATTGTTATATAATAATCTTATTATCATTTTTTGTTGTTATTATTATTGTTGTTATTATTATTAGTAGTAGTACTGTTGTTGTTGTTGTTGTTGTTCTATTATCATCATGATGGTTTTGATCGTTTGGAGAAGAAAGCTTGCTTCGCTCTATACATCGCTTCTGCCAGGCTCTGTAAATTAGTATAAACAAAATAAAAATCAGGAAAAAAAACTTTTTCCTTCTAGTTGTTATTGAATGAATAAAATTATATGCAAAGTATGCATTGTGCGATAGTATGTATGTATGTACGTACGTACGTACGTAAGTATGTATATATGTAAGTATGTATGTATGTATGTATGTGTGTGTGTGTGTATGTATGTATGTATGTGTGTGTGTGTGTGTGTGTATGTATGTATGTATGTATGTATGTATGTATGTATGTATGTATGTATGTATGTATGTATGTATGTATATATTTGTTTGTGTGTATAGAGATAGGTTTATGTAGCGTCAATATACACATGTGTTTGTTACATGTGTGGATGTTGGTATTACACACACTATCATGTTTTAGCACGTGTTTCTCCGCATACACTTTTATGTGTTTGTTTATAGTAAATGCATATGTGTTTATTTACTTTTTTATGCTTGGTTTAAATTTGTGAGTATGTATTTGTGTGCATGTATGAATGTATGTGTTTTTGTGTGTGTATGTGTTTTAAAACATGTATGATATGCATTCTTGGTATGTGTAATATGAACCGAATGGAGAAACGTTGAAAAATTTCTCGGATAAATATTTCAGAAAGTTGAACTCTACAATTGAAAATAAAAAATGAAAAAATTGAAGTAATTTCACAATTTTGTAAAAATTATCAGTATATTCTTTTTATTATTAATAATAATAATAATATTATTATTACTGTTGTTGTTGTCATATTATTATAAAATGTAAGACACCATAATTTGCATCGTTTTAATCTTTCTCATAATTCTCTACTTATCTCATTGTCACGTTATCCTTTCATCATCACCATTATTATTATTATTATTATTATTATTATGAAAAAATGAACAACCTTATCGACACAACAACTCAGAAAGGTTTCTACCCAGGGATTGACGGCGTTGCAGAGCATACTCAACTGTTGACGCATCTGCTAAAAGATGCCAAAAGGCATCAACGATCAATCATCGTCACTCTTTTTGACCTAAGAAACGCGTTCGGTGAGGTTAGTCATGCTCTCATCATATCAGCTCTGAAGTATCACTATGTTCCGACACATGTGAGCAATCTAATCAAATCAATTTATAATGATTACTCGATAACGGTATCAGCAAGCGATGAACTGACACCGTTCATTCAAGTGGGACGTGGAGTGCTCCAGGGCGATCCTTGTTCACCCTACTATTTAATCTTTTTTTTAACCCACTAATGAAAGTAGTGGGGAAAAAATACCGGCAATGTGGCTATCTTTGGGGTCCAGCAGCTAATCTAAAATCAAAAGCATGGCTCCAATTTGCAGATGATACCGCAATTGTCGCCAACAGCACAGAAGGTGCCCAGAGGCTGATCGATATCAACAATGCATGGTGTCAATGGACAGGCATGAAGATAAGACCTGAAAAATGCTGCACATTTGGAATGCGCAAGAAAGAAGGTCAGTTTGAACAATTTCTACCCAGATTATCACTTGATGATGTGTCAATGCCTCAAATATGTATCAACGAACAATTTACATATTTGGGTAGAAAATATGATTTTGAAGGCAAAAATACGAAAGTAAAAGACCATCTCCATATTAAACTAAGAACCATGCTGAACGCAATTGATCAGTTAGACACCACCGCTGCGGAAATTCTGACTTTGCCCTATAAAAACGGAGGCCTCAACATTCGATTACTGAAAAATCATGCTGAGTTATTAAGAATGAAGCTGCGTGGTGGTCTAAGATTTAATGCAGATGATGAAATGAAATGTCTGTGGGAAGAATCAGCCAATGGTAACAAAAATATAGACAACATTATCCAAAAAGTCGATCTCAAACAGGCACTCAAAATATGTAAACAACGTCAGCATGACCTGGACTTTAATCATATATCTTCATTACAATACCAAGGAATCTTGTTAAGATCAATAAAAGACCACATTAATGCTTCTGAAGTCACGCGATGGTCTGATTTGACGAGAAAAGCACCAGATATTCTATTCAAATTCAAAAGAAAATATCTAATCCAGCAACTGCCGACCAACTCAAATTTGTTTAGATGGGGGAAGGCAAGTAGTGACTTGTGCCCATTATGTAATGCGAAACAAACGAACAAGCATGTTCTATCAAACTGCGGCTCAACCGTTGCATTGGGAAGATATTTGGAGCGTCACAACAAAATTCTTGCTTTAATCGTTGACCACTTGAAATCATGTGCGAAACCAGAATTAAACATATTTGCGGATCTCGATAATGAAACAATCCGTCCAGTATCGCAAGTATTCAAATCGCTCCGTCCTGATATCGCAATAGTCGAGAACAATACCATCGAGATTCTGGAGCTGACGGTTTGTCACGAGACAAACTTCACTTCATCCAAACTCTACAAACTGGAAAAATACAATGAGAATCTCAAAAATGATTTGTCAAATGATTATTTAAATTTTAATGTTTTAATTAAAACTTTTGAGATTAGTCCTATAGGTTTCTACAATCCTTTTAAACTGTCATTAATCGATTTAACTTGGCCAGACATTTTTAAAGATAACCTAACAAATTGTGCAATTAGTTCAGCGTATGCAATATACTGTGAAAGGAACAAAACGTGAACAATTTTTTATCATTTTTTATCATCCTTGTACTCAGATGTGAATGATGAGCATTGATGACTATAATCATTTATATATTTATGAAATTTGATTTTAGATTTTTGAGGTTCAATAATAAAAAGTGTTTCCATTATTATTATTGTTATTATTATTATCATCATTTCATTATCACCATTATTATTATTTTTTTCATTTTTATTTATTTAACATCACCATTATTATCACCAGTATTATTATTATTTATATTATTATTATTATTATTTATATTATTATTATTATTTTATTATTATTATTATTATAGCGCAATTTGCACTTAGGCTCGAATGCGAACTCAATATTTTTGTTAACGATGTTTGGTAATGATGGTCTGCATGTGTGTTTGCATGTTTATGTGTGCTTGCATGTTTTTGTTTGTATGTGTCTTTTCGTTCGCTCTTATTGTGTATGTATGTTTGTGCTCAAATGTATGTATGAGCGTATGTTTGAAGTTTTAACTTATACATTTTTTAAAATAAGAAGAAAAAACAAAGTATTACGAGAGGTTGGTTGTAATTGTATTAAGTGCTTGAGAGAAATTGTAAAGAAAAATAAATAGATGGAGGAAGGAATGCCAACCGCGGACGATTTGTGGTCGTCATCAGCGTCCATCGTCACGTGATGCTGCTGGGAGGGCGAGTGGTGGTGAGGATTGGGATAAAGATGCTGACGAAGATGAGGAGAATGTTGATGGTGATGACCTTCATCGTAGGCTGGCGGGGGTCTGTTGATGTTTGAAGCATCAGCTATTTTGTTATCACATGTGGGAGCGGTTGCATCGTTGTCTTCCAACCGTTGCAGCTGCCGATGTTGTTGCAGCAACCTCTGCTCGGCTGAATCCTTCCTGTCTGGATTCTTAGATTGAACGTCAAATCTGCTTTCGTCGAGGGCGCTGCTTTTGAGAGGTTTTTTGCTTTTGTAGCGAGTGATCTGGTAGCGGTTTGGTAGGACTTCGATGTCGGAATGAAGTTTGTTATCCATTTTTTGATCCAGCACGTCAATCGTACTGGTCGTCGACTTTAGGAACTCTTCAGCCTCGGTGTCGAGAGAAATGAGACTGCCTGACATGCGGGCTCTGTTGATGGCCTCACGACGTTTCAGGGCTTTCTCTCTCCTCATCTGATCTTGGTAGTACTCGGCGAAGTTGTTAACGATGATCGGGATAGGTAGAGCGATGACCAGCACTCCGCAAATACTGCAAAGAGAACCAACCAACTTTCCCCATGGAGTTGAGGGGTATATATCTCCGTACCCCACCGTCGTCATCGTAATAACTGCCCACCAAAATGTTTCTGGTATACTGCGGAATAAATTACCATTTTCTTCTTTTTCAGCGCAGAATATAAGACTAGAAAATAGAAGGACACCGATCGCCATAAACATGACAAGCAACCCGAGCTCCTTGTAGCTTCTCTGGAGGGTGTAACCCAGAGACTGTAGGCCGGTCGAGTGGCGGGCCAACTTCAGGATTCTCATTATTCTCATTATCCTGTAGGATAGAATGTAATTGAATTGAAAAAATTTTGAGAAGGCAATTATAGAAATAAAGAAATTTGAAAACATCATCGCATGTTGTGTATATTATACATAGAACTGGAAAAATGTTCCAATAATTATTTTTTCTAAACTACGTGTTTATGCAGTTTAAAGAAACTGACAGCTGTTTACAACATGTTCTATGTTCACTAAATTGCAGTTAAACTTCTTTTTTCAGGTGCTGAAACACCACACACATATTCATTTGTACGCCGACGTGTCAAGTTCGCGAGGCGCCTGCAAGTTTCTGTCGTACGACAGAGCACCACTGCCATGAGGCATGTGGAACAATTTGCTGATCATTTGAGATTGCTCATACGTTCTAAAAATTAATTTAATGAAAGCTACAAAGTATAAAATATACAGATAATACATGAAATGTTGATAAAATATCGAGAAATTTTTTGTTAAAATTCAAAGAATGAATAAAAATTAAATAAATAAATGACAACCTGAATATTTGAACGACCCTGCGAACGTTTTGAAACTGGTTGGTTCTGCTGCTGTGCTCGTCGAGACCCAGGGAGATGTAATAGGGCAGGATGGCCAGCAGGTCGATGATGTTCAGGGGACTCTTGAAGAAGGCCCACTTGGCTGGACTGGCCCAGAATCTGATGATGAGGATGAAAATGATGACAATGTTGTTGATGATGCTGTTATAGTTATGTAGTTATAAAATAAAATGATGAAAAACAATTTAATAGGACTAACATGGGGCGAAGTTATATTGATTGTGTTGATGAGTTGGAAAATAATGAAGATAACAACAGTGGATTGCTAAAATATCTAAGTATGACATTTCCTGACTGAGCTGAACAACAACAGAAATCCATCATCTTCACAGTCAAACGAACACCATTATCGTTAATGTCACCACAACCATCATCATCACATTCACCATCATCATCACATTCACCATCATCATCACATTCACCATCATCATCATTACGATCATCATCCTCACCTGAGTAAGTACTCCAGCGTGAACCATCCGATGCACGTGGCCTCGATAGTGGCCAGCTCCTTGCGGTCAGTTTTGTTGCCCTCACCGTCATCCTCCTGCAACTCTGGGATCGTGTTCAAGGTCATCCCGATGGTCGAGACGATGATGAAGAGGATGGAGATAATGGCTACTGCCTGGTGATGATGGCAATGATGATGATGACGACGACGATGACAATGATGATGATGACGATTGTTATTATTGCAACGATGCTGTCGATGAAGCTTTTGAGGATGTTGTTGATGTGATGATGATGGTGTTAATGAGGATGATAGTATGAACGATGAAAAAAAGAGAATGATGACGACAGTGTTGATGATGAAAACGTTAATGATGATGATCATCATCATAATGTTAACAATGATGATGATGATGATAATTATGATAATGAAAATGGTAATGATATGATGAGAATCTTGATGATGATGATGGGGATGTTGTTGATGATGATAATGATGTAAATTGCTTTGATGATGATGATGATGGTGGTGACGGTAATGATAATATGATGATATCAACTGCATTGAATACAATAGTGATAAGAATAATGATGATAGTAATGACGATGATGAAAAAAATCTCGTCAAAATACACGATAATTATGATGATCATGTTGTTGATGATGATGATGATAACGTTGGTAATGATGAAGAGAATATGAGAACAGTGATGATGAAAATAAAATTTATAGTAACAATGTCGAAGGTGATAATAATGATGACGATCAATTTATTTAAATTTGATCGGCATAGAATTGCATCAGTGCACCTAAGACGAACGTCTTACATCGTACTAAGTAAGAAAAATTTGCGTTCGTTTCCACGCATACATACATGTGGGTTTGTATACATTTGTATATATATATATATATATATATATATATATAAGATAATTATGATAATGAAAATATCAGTATGATGAGAATCTTGACTATGATGATGGGGATGTTGTTGATGATAATGATGTAAATTGCTTTGAAAATGCTATTTTGTTATTAATATTGGTTATAATTTGATAGCGTTTGTGAAAACTGCTATAACGAACGGTAAATTAAGTTTTCTTTTAATAATAATATATATACATATATATATATATATATATATATATGTATATATGTATATATATATATATATATATATATTATGATGAAGAGAATATGAGAACGGTGATGATTTATATATTTATGGATATAAAAAATATATAATATATATATTTACTTCGTGAGTTGATATATATATATGTTGTAAAATATATATATACTTACAGATAAACATTACGTTCATACATGCACACATGGACACATATGTATGTATAATCGTATATAGAAGCTTTTCTGCACATGTGAAGAGAAACACGTGTGCTTTTGTTGCTCTGACGTCACTACCTCTAAAGTTTTAATACTCTGATATGAAGTTGAGTCAGTTGTTTATTCAGCTTATTATTACTATTGTTTATCAACGTTTGTATTTTTCAGGTTGTATGTATTTTGAAGTTTGAACCGTTATATTAGTGGTCGGTTGTATTGGTGTTATTGATTTGATGTTCTTATTTTTGGTCTTATCGTTGCTCTACGATGTGTTTGATGTTTTTTGATGTTGTTGCTGCTGCTGATGTAATGTTGTTGAAATCGTAAATAGTATTAACGTTGTTGTAACATGTTGTAAATGATGCTGCATTGTTTTTGATGTTGTTGTTGATGTTGCGTTGTTGTTGATGTTGTGATTTTCTTGTTGTTGTTGTAGACAAAAACGTGATGATGATAAATATGAGTTGGTTTATTTATTATTTCAACGTTATATTACAGCTGGGTCTTGCTATATAAACAAATTATGGATTTGTTTTGGTATACGAATCAGTGCTATACATCCACATACGCATCCATCTAAACGTTCATTTGTTATGTTTGCATGTTTGTATAAACATTTGTATGTTTACGCAAGAGTGCATGTTTTATTATTTGTTTGTGATGGTTCACGTGTTTGTATAGTGTTAATTCATGCAACACCAGCCTACTTGATACTAGCATGCCTACATTCGTTGCAAGCATTTGTGGGTAAGAAAGTAATACCATGTTGAGGCGGGCTCATATACTTGTATGTTTTTAGTGAAGTTATAAAATACTGGTTAGTTATTAGTCGGAAATTATGAGTAATTGAATGAAAAAATTGATAAGATGAATAAATAAATTAACAATATGGTTAAATGAAGAAACGTGTAGTTAAATGAATGAATGAACATATGGTTAGATGGATGAATGGATGAACATATGGTTAGATGGATGAATGGATGAACATATGGTTAGATGGATAAATGGATGAACATATGGTTAGATGGATGAACTGATTGTTTGAACTGAGGAACATTTTGTTTATGAGATGAACTGTTTTTTGCTTACCACTCTGTCCAGTAACTAACAAAAGTATTAATGATGTGTGATGACCTTTATTTACAATGACACAACCAACCACAACAACCTTTGTTAGAACTTCTATAAATTAATGAGTTAAGTAATCTTTCAAGCTTTACAACATATACTCTTGAAGAAAATAAAGATATCAACAATAAAATTTTTAAAATTTAGCGTCGTTAAATGTAAAATATAAATTAAATTATGTTTATAACATAACAATAGCCTAACATTTCCATTAACTATAATGTATGAATTATGATATTTTTAAATTATGATTTATTTGAAAATTTGTCAAAAGTATCAGCAACAAACATGTGAATTCAGACATCAATCATAGAGATGCATGTGATAGGCGGAGACCTCTTTGCATTCAAAACTTGTCACTGCAACAACAGTGCCAGGCACCTTAAACACTACACCACTGGTGATAAATTCTTGAAAAGTAAATGAAAGAAACAATAAATTGTATGACATACTGATAAGTGGAAGTGTTATTTCAACCGAACAAAACACTAAAATATGTCACAGTAACATTGTGATATTATTAATTGACAGCCGCAATGTTCGAACTTAGATCGAATGTATTTGTTGGCATTTTTTGGCGTCACATCGCCCCTATGTGATCGAGGTGGAAGAATTTTGAAGTTCTTCGGGAACAGTTATTTCCAGGAACCACGGGGGGTTGAGTGGCTTCAAGAAGTTTCACGGTGTACGGAACTGAAGATGATTGAAGTTGTGGAGAGTGTTTTTAGGAATGATTGAAGTTGTGGAGAGTGTTTTTAGAGATTATTGAAGTTGTAGAGTGTTTTTAGGAATGAATGAAGTTGTAGAGAGTGTTTTTAGAGATGATAAAAGTTGTAGAGAGTGTTTTTAGAGATGATGGAAGTTGTAGAGAGTGTTTTTAGAGATGATGGAAGTTGTAAAGAGTGTTTTTAGAAATGATTGAAGTTGTGGAGAGTATTTTTAGAAATGATAGAAGTTGTAGAGAGTGTTTTTAGAGATGATAGAAGTTGTAGAGAGTGTTTTTAGGAATGATTGAAGTTGTGGAGAGTGTTTTTAGAGATGATAGAAGTTGTAGAGAGTGTTTTTAGAAATGATTGAAGTTGTGGAGTTTGTTTTTAGAGATGATTGAAGTTGTGGAGAGTGTTTTTAGAGATGATAGAAGTTGTGGAGAGTGGTTTTAGAGATGGTAGAAGTTGTAGAGAGTGTTTTAAGAGGTGATGGAAGTTGTAAAGAGTGTTTTTAGAAATGATTGAAGTTGTGGACAGTGTTTTTAGAGATGATAGAAGTTGTAGAGAGTGTTTTTAGAGATGATAGAAGTTGTAGAGAGTGTTTTTAGGAATGATTGAAGTTGTGGAGAGTGTTTTTAGAAACGATTGAAGTTTTTAGGAATGATTTTTATTTAGGAATGATTGAAGTTGTAGAGTGTTTTTAGGAATGATTGAAGTTGTAGAAAGTGTTTTTAGAAAAAAAACCAAAGCGCATCTGTTGAAAAAAAACGTTCACGAGGACCAGAATGAGCGCTGTATGTGAACTCTAGACTCTACATATAATATGGAAAGGACATTTTTTCAGTTGTCGATAAACTTCTCATGAATCAGCTAAAATATTCACCCTAGTGTAAATCATGATACATTAATCTTATTTTAATTTTCATGATTCAATGATAATAATAATTGGCTAATTACCATAAAGGGATGCCTCGTTAGTAGTGTTGATGTCAAGATGAGGGGATGAATGATTGTGGATAGGGTGTTGACGTGATGACAGTTAGTAAGTGAGATGATGACGAAGAGCAAGAAAATAATGATGACAAAGATTGCATTAGCTTCAGCGAACTAATAACTCATACAGATGTTTCATTCATTAGCTTAATAGCATCTGAAGAAATGTTTGCATGCCTCTGTTCCCACGTTTGCATGTTCGCATGTTCGTGCACACATTTGTTTGTGCGTGTGCGCGTATGTAAGTTTTTTGTGCATGTGTGTGTGTGTGTATGTGCGTGTGTCTAAAAAAGTTTTATGTGCATGTTTGGTTATACATTGGCACGTTCGTGCGTTCATATATCTTGAGAAGTAACAGTTTTTTGCATGGTTTATGTTTGTTTGTGTATCTAATTATTTAAAATTAAAGTTTAAAATGTGCCTCTTGCAGCTGTTTGGTGGGAGTCCAATTATTGTGCAAGTGGGATGATGTGTTTGATGCGAAAATTATTAACATGTGTGTTGCAACAATCTGACAATAATGTTTGTTTGTTAAATGTTCGTAGGTGGATTTTATACGTCTGTATGCATCTTTTTTACCGTTTCGGTTAGTTATGTTTTCTTACAAACCAACTAATCATCTATTTATCATGCTAACCAACCAACTGGCCGATTGGATAACAAACTAACCAATCGGCTAACTAACAAACTATTTAACTAACCAATCAACAAACCATGAACCATTTAACCGGCTAGCCAGTCAATCAACCAATCTGTCAATTCATCCATCTCATCAGCCAACTAACCAACCATTCAACCAAGCCATTTTTACTAACTAATTTGAAGATAAGATTTGAAGATAAGATAAGATTTGAAGATTGTGTAGCTGCCTTTATTTAGTGTTTTTCTACAAACTCAACACGCTGTTTAGCATGTTTTATTAGTACATTTTTATTTTTTCTTTGTGAGTATTCTTATTGAAATGTGTCTGCAGGCGCTTGAAATGTTTGCGAGTACATTTATGTATGTTCGTACATGTGTTAATTGCTTCAGTCGGTTTGTCCATGTTTACATTACATAGGAAATAACGACATGCACAAATAAAAGATTTCATTTGCGAACCACACAGCGGAAGGTATTTTAAAAAGAGCATGCGAGCAAAACAAATGAACGAGCAATCAAATTAACGACCATCATTAAACCCAAACAACAAGCCAACAACGGCAAATAATCGCGAAAACAAAGCTAATCAATAAAATTTTAAATGCAGACGGATACAAACAAATACTGATAAATACACAAATACAA
Source organism: Helobdella robusta (assembly GCF_000326865.2). Classification (NCBI taxonomy): domain Eukaryota; kingdom Metazoa; phylum Annelida; class Clitellata; order Rhynchobdellida; family Glossiphoniidae; genus Helobdella; species Helobdella robusta. Next base: position 4,929,243 of record NW_008705398.1, on the reverse strand, counting down.
ACAAATAAAATACCCTGGCGGCCATAGATGTTTGAGGTTTTTCGAGCAGATTCCAAATTTTTTGCCTCGGTCTGGAACACCTTCCAGTTCCGAAGTTTTCTTCAGCTGTTTCTTGCAAGCTGTCCGCTTCTTTGCGAATTTCTTCCAACACGCCTGCAATTTTTTGTCATAGTTTCATATTAATGTTATGATGGAAATCGAAATATGTCGCTGATATCATCTCAAAATTGCAACATATTACAACCTATATGTTGCAAATAACGAAGCAATCGTCGTTTGTTGTTGGTGTTCATGATGATGATGATGTTGTTGTTGGCATTATCGATTTTTTATCATAAACCCCTTGTCTTCTCAACTTTTTAACACAATCATTATCATCAATACCGTGACCATCACCATCATCATCTTCAAGAATATCAGAATATCATTTTTATTATCAATATCAACTTCTTTGTTATCATCATCTTCATCATCACCAACATTAATTTTATTACAATCATCTTTCTTATCATCATCTTTCCCATCATCACCACCACCAGGAACGCACCTTCCTTGCGATGGTGGTAGCGATGCTGGCAGCAGGACTCCATGTAGAGTTCGTCGATGCCCCAGTACTCGAGATCATCGCTGAAGGAGAGGACGCAGATGTCCTCCATCAAATGCAACTTCTTCGTCCGGTAAAAATTCAAAACCGACGCGAACGAGGTCGGATGTCGGTCGAAAAAAAATTCGACGAAATCCTCGCCCATCGCTATGACGTCATCGCAGAGCATTCGCGCGTCTTCCACGCTAGTGCAGTACCTCAGACGCCCGAGTCTCGTCCTGGGCAGTCGATCGAGTGTCCGCCACATGATCTCGTGCTTCGTGCCGCCCACGTTCAAGTAGGCACGCCGACTCGATCGCATTCGTCGCACCAGATCCTCGTCGTCCTGGCGTTGTTCGATATCGTGTTATGGTAGTTGTAGTTGTGGTGGTAAGTGTGGTTGTGGTAATTACGGCTGTCATTGTTGTTGGTGTTGTTAGTGAAATGAAATGTTCATTTTAATATTTTGATGGAATTGTGCGTGTTCGTATGTGTTCCTGTATGTGTGTGTGCGTGCGTGCGCGTGTGTTGTTGTGAATTGTTTTCAGCTTTTCTAAAAAGCTGTAGATTTAAGTAACGGTGTATGCATAAAATGTGTTTTGCTTTTAACTTTCGAAATAAATTGTATTTTATTGATTAACCATTATTAATAGAAATTAATTCTTGCATAGGAAAAAAATTCTAATAAATTGACGTCACTCGAACAAGAGGAGCATAATAAGTAATTGCAAAAATAAAAAAAACTTTCAAAAATTAGACAAAAACGAATTAAAAAAGTGGTTACTCTCGTGTGAGCGATAATATCAGTAGAGGAAGCCACACTGGGCAGGCAGGCTGACCGTGGCAGTTCCGTCGGAGCAGTAGCAACGTCCGAAATCGGAATCACTTCCAATGTTACCGGGTTCGATTCCGACGAGAATTGTGGATTTCTAAAAGTTAAGTCTTGCGATGATGATGATGATGGCAAGGACGTCACCGTCTCTTCTTGTTGTTTATTGTTGTTGGTGTCAGCCATTGTGATTGTTTTCTTCGTGTCTTAACGGAAACTCCGAACAAATGCCGGTTCGGCAAGGTTTTAACCGATTAACCGACAAAACCGGAACAGCAACGGTCGGTCGCAACAAATTATAAATTAAAACCTGATTAATCCCAACAAGAAACTATTAAAATAGAATAACGATACTTTCAGGCATGTTTACTAGAGGTTATCGTTGAATATTTCAAAAGTGCAAACATTTCAAGTGACTCTGCTGCTAAGATGGCTTCTGACGATTCGACGGTCTCTCATATTCACTGACTATACGTCGTTCGCATTAAGTTAATAATAAAAATAATTAAAAATTACAACAATAATAATTATAATAATCGCAGCCGGAATAATTAAATAATATTTATATTAATAATAATAATAATATATTATTCCTTATTCAAGACCTCAGACCATAAGTCGGTATTGTAAAGAATTGGCCTAAAAAATTTTCAAACAAATAATAATGGAATTTAAAAAATTGAACAAAACAAACGAAAATATTAAAATAAAAATCCGTTTGTGGCTTTGTATCCGCACGTAGTCGGGACGATGAATTAATGAGTAATAGATTCTATAAAAATGTATCCATTCAAAATTAATAAATGTATTTATTATTATTATTATTTGTATTATATTATTGTTATTATTACTACCACTACTATTATTATTTATTATTACTATTATTCTTAATTATATTATTAAATATATAAATAATTTTCACATAAATTCTTCAAATCAATGATTCAATAGTTTTTAATTTAGGTTGAAATCCATAATAGAACAGCAATTAGACTTATCATACAGATAAAACGTATCGATACATAATGTATTTATTCACGACATTAATAATCCTTTTATTATATTTTTAATAATATAATATAGTTAAATGTATTTTCAACAGTGAAAAATTGAATTAAAAATATGGAAGAAGTAGAGCATCTTAACACACACACCACAACAGAATATTAATAGTTTTCATCGTTCGTTTATCCAACTGCATCACATTTTATTTGAGCATTAGTAATGTTAACATTAACGCAACAAAATTAGTACTTTTGCTATTATTGTTTTAAAATTATTATTGTTGTTGTTGCAGTTGTTACTGTTGTTGCTAGTTGCCGTTGTTATTACGTAACATATTACAACATCACAAATTCTTAATGTAATTTCATTGTTATTGTTACAGTCAAGGAACTGGAAATAAAAAACATTGAAGAACTTTTAACATTTCTTTAGTGCGCCATATCACATATGAACTTTTGTATGTATGTATGTATGTATGTATGTATGTATGTATGTATGTATGTATGTATGTATGTATGTATGTATGTATGTATGTATGTATGTATGTATGTATGTATGTATGTATGTATGTATGTATGTATGTATGTATGTATGTATGTATGTATGTATGTATGTATGTATGTATGTATGTATGTATGTATGTATGTATGTATGTATGTATGTATGTATGTATGTATGTATGTATGTATGCACGTGTGTATGTAGTATGTATTTGTTCTATGTTTGTTTATTTGTATGTATGAATGTATATATGTATGTATAGGTGTGTATATATGTATGTATGTGTGAATGTATGCATGCATGTATGTATGTATGTATGGATGGATGGATAGATGTATGGATGTTTAAGGATGTGTTAATTCTATGTGTATATATATACATACACATATATCTATATATATATATATGCGTGTGTGTGCAATATAATATATAACATGTTATATATACATCGATGCAACTTTTTTACACGAATTCATCCGCCATTGTGATGTAAAGAAAAGTGTTTCTATTTTATTTAAAGATAAAGAAGTAAGAACATAATGCATGCAGTTACGTCAGTACAAATTGTATGCATGCGTCTGTTTTAAAAATGTATGCGTGTGTGTGTAGTGTGTGTGTTTGTGTGTGTAAGTGTGTGTGTGTAAGTGTGTAAGTGTGTGTGCGAGCCAATAGAAAAACAACAGTCATATAAAAACCATCACTTTGCCCCAACTGGCTTGTTAATATTAGTTCACGGGTCTCGTACAGGCTTTCTGGCGATATTTTATAAAATACAGGAAGTGTTACATTTCTTGTAACAATGGAGAAACATTTTGCTTTATATAAACCTTATCACTTGGATCGCCAGATATTTCAGCTATTTTTGAGCTTATATGATCAATAATAAATTGTGTTTCTATATCAATTGGTCCAAACGTTTCAATACAAATTGGCAAAAACAATTTTGTGTTGTCAGTTAAATTTTTGTATTTATTATTTTTAAAATTTGCAGTTTTTATTGTTATAAATCTATCGGCTAGCCTGTGGGGAACGTCACATCCCACGCCAAACAACAACCACGGGACCAAGGATCTAGAGTCTAACCATCTGGTCTGTTACTCCTTTCAGAGATTAGGCCTGCAGATTCCTTTACGGCGGGTATATTAGCTTTCTGAAAAAGCCTACATAGGTAATCATTCATAACCGCATGTGTATGAATGTATGTATCAGGCAAGTCATAAAACATGGCGGTATTACAATCAATACAGAATCGAGCGGCAAAGTTGTTGTTAGAGCTCTAAAATATGACCATGTTTCCCCAATATTGAAGGAACTTCATTGGCTAACCGTCGACAAAAGTGTGGCGTTCAAAAGTTCTACACTCATCCACCAGTCTATCAACGGTCTAGCTCCATAATGACTGTCTGGCAGGTTCATAAAAATCTTCAAAAGCATCTGATGTTTCAAACCTGCTTCTGATCCCAACAACGAGTCTCCGTATAGGCTCTCGTAACCATGCTGTTTCCGGAACAACTGCTTGGAACAACCTGCCTGCTTCTCTCCGAAATTCGGACCTAAACCGGCGTGATTTTATGGAGAAACTTGAAACTCATCTATTTTCATGTATTAATGATAGATTTTGTTCGTTTTGCTGACATGTTCTATATATATATATATATATATATATATATATATATATATAGTTAATATTTTATCATATTCACCTTATTATATGGTACATGTTGTCTGTTTATAAGTTATATATTTTTATTCAATATAAACAGCAAGAAATTTTACAGCAACGATGCCTATATATACACGTACATATTATGTATATATGTTTGTGTGCGTGTGCGTATGTATGTGTGAGTGCGTGTGTGTGTATGTGTATATTTGTGTGTGCGCGCTAGTGGAAGTACATGTTCCGAAAAATGTTTAAAATACATTATTTTTATTTTTCTAATTGTATTCATAAAGGAATAATTGTATTTACACACGTACGCACAGAGACATACACACACACACGCATGCACACACACACAGACATATAAATATACACATACATACACAGACACACGTATAGTTATCATAGAAGAAATAGTAAGTCAGGTGAGAGCACGTACATATGTTACATATTACAACAAAATGAACTTGTTTGAATGTTTCTATCGTCCTGTCGGTTCGTTCACGTTGTCGATGATGATTATCGACCAGAAGTGAAGATAATGACGACGATGATAATTATGATTATAATTAAGTCCATAATAACGATAACATCAAACATTATGGTGATAAATATTATAACGCACAATGATGAAGTGATGATGAAAGAGATGATTGCGATAAAGATGATAACAGTGATAAAGTGATGATGAGAGAGGAAGATGATAATGATGTAGTTGTGGATGCATATTGACGATGATTGATTAAGAGTATAAATCGAACAATTAATTCTTATAAATTATTAAAAATTCATCATATGCTCTGCAATGCCACTTTATTCGTATTGTTGGATGTGCGTATTTCATGTGCACGTCTTTATAGTGTATATAAAAATATGTGTGTGTGTTTGTGCAGTGACAGTACAAGTCGCCCGATTGTTCGTATAAACAAATGCCTGTAGTATTATGAGTAGCATGTGTGTGTATGTGTATACGATTGTATGTGACCTACACCTACAAACTCCTCATATACACGTATGAGAAGTTTGTAGGTGTTTTATTACAAAGTTGTAGCAGGTTTTTGTATGTTTCATGTGCGCCTATTTCTGCGTTCAATGAAATGTATGTGTGAAAGTTTTTGCATAACAAATGAATCCAGGGTTTGTTTAATATGATAGCTTTAGATATAAATATGTATGACGCTTGCGGTGACGTGTTCTGTTACACAAACGTCACTCACCGTCCCTGGAAAACAAATGCAGAAGGAAGATCAAAGAAAAATTTTTAAAGAAGAGTGATTTTTGCTGAGACTATATTTAAAAGACTGCACGAGATAGTTAAAGCATGTAATTTTACAATTCTTGACAATCAATTTAGAGTGAGCAATGCTTTTAAGAACTTTTAAAAATTTTCATATTAATGGTTTAATTATTGCTTCTTTTTTGCTTTTCATTCTTGCTTTTTATGTCGTAATAATTTAAACATCTACATTTCCCATCTTCGTATCATTTTTGTTACCATGACCACTCTGCTTCGAGGTTAATCAAGGGCGCATGAAATTTTTTCTCTAATTTTTTATTCTTGCTGTATGTGCACTTTCTTCACAAAGTCCATTTGAAACAGAACGAGGCTGGGTTCCCCGAATATACCGCAGTATATCTTTCTTACTTATTCGATGGTGCTTACCGCTGCGTACAGTATAAATTATTTGGTCCCTGGTATATGTCGTGGCTTCTTTAGCGACACACACAGAACATTGATGATAGTAATATTTTCAAAATATTGTAAACGTTCGTTGGTTTATACACTGCATGCAATTGGTGGAATTTATTCAATTTAGTTAATAAAATAATGAATTTTTTTACAGGATGAACATCCTTTCTCTTCAATATCCATTTATGACTTTGTCAAATCATTAACCAATAAAACAACCAAGTTTCCTTTCGAAGATTTCAAATATACCAAGATTCGGGGCTGGTTTCCTCTTTTAGAAGGCCACAGCGTTTGTACTGCTAATAACCCGAACATATTTTGCTGGCGGAGTTTACGAAGGTGATACCACAACCAAGCGCGTCGAAATGTTTGATGGAATAACCTCAAAGTGGTCACGGGTTAGACTAATCTTTTCAAAATATTTTCAAACTGCTTTCATAAAGATGAGGCTTTTGAATCAACTTGAAGAATTTAATCACACTTACAACGCCATTATAAAACTTAACTTGAATAAATTGCAAAAGTATCTATTCATTATTTCAAATGTAATTTTAACGATTCAAATTCTCATTAAAAAGATTCAAATCTGGATGTCAACAGTGCAATGATGGACCATTCAACAAATGATGAACTTAAGAAGAACCCCTCTGATATTACTTAAGCTACTGATATGGAAGATGCATGCCACCTTTACTACTATCTCACTCAATCGGACCTCCAAGCAATCTATACCACTATTCCCACTTGAATAATTAATGAAATAAATAAACAGGGCGCTTAGATGCACAACTGACCATTAGACATCTGTACTTAGAATAAAGTAACTTTCTGGACTCCTCAAAAATGGCATTCTCCTCAACGGCTCCCTGTTTTGGTTTACTCTCGATAGATTTAAACATTATTATTCAATACAAGAAAATTTTTGAAAAAGTATTTGGATATCAACAGATCATCATCAAATGCACTGACGGATTATTCAACGAGTGATGAACTCAAGAAGAACCCCTTTAATATTACTAATGCTACTGATATGGAAGATGCATGCCACCTTTACTACTATCCCACTTAATCGGATTTGATGCTATCGACATGGGACATCCAAGCAATCTCTACCACTATTCCCACTTAAATATTTAATGAAATAAATAAACAGGACGCTGAGATGCACAACTGAGCAGTGGACATCCGTACTTAGAATTAAAGAGTCTTTCTGGACTCCTCAAAATGGCATTCTCCTCAAAGGCTTCCTGTTTGCTTTACTCTCGATAGATTTAAACATTATTATTCAATACAAACAATCAATTTGAAAAAGTATCTGGATGTCAACAGATCATCAGCAAATGCACTGATACCATTCAACGAGTGACTTAAGAAGAACCCCTCTGATATTACTAATGCTACTGATATGGAAGATCCATGCCACCTTTACTACTATCCCATTCAATCGGTTCTGATGCTATCGGCATGGGACCTTCAAGCAATCTATACCGCTATTTCCAATTGAATATTTAATGAAATAAATATACAGGACGCTGAGATGCACAACTGAGCATTGGACAGCCGTACTATATATACATATTACCGAATGTTTGGCGTTAATATGTTTGTAGTTCGTTTTTTCGATGTTTCTCACTAAAGTTTTTTAGAGAACATTTAGTTTATTAAAATTCAAAATAAACTTGTTTTCCGAAGTCATGCTGCAAATAAGGCCATATTTCGATTCCGAATGAATCATCAGTGCAAGTTTATTTAATAGGAAAATATTGACTTTGTGAAAATGAACTTAGATGGAAATTAGGTGTCAGGTTTCTTCATTGGCTGGTCCATCTTCGTTGGTTTCCTTTTCTTCATCGATAGCATCATATTCTTCTTTGTCATTATTTACAATGCTAGTTTTTATTACTTCTTTGTTTTCATTGTTGATTAAGGACCGGGTTGTCATTTTTTGTTGTATATTTATTTTTGGTTTATTTATGTCAATTAGGAATGCTTCTGCAATTTTGAGATGCGTGTAGTTAGTGTTCTGGTATATTACTTTGATGTTGCTGTCGAGGATTTCACGGCTCATAGTGATTGACTGTGTTGAGTCCAAATCTCTATTATATATATGTATATAATGTCACGATTTTGAAAATCCAAAAGTTGGCAAGTATGCACCGTTCAACTGCATCCCCACAACATGACCTAGTGCATGAAAGTCCGGTCAACAGTTTTCATCAAAAACAGGAAAGGATGCAATGTTCATCGTGCATACTTTTGCTCGAACATCAATCAACACTTCTGCATCCCGTTTCTGACCGCTAGCATCATCTCAACGTTAAGTCATTACAGGTTCTATAACAACAACAAAATTAATTAACCAATCGATTAACTATTAGAACAATTCACACATTATTAAAAATATAGCTAGAAACCTCTAGATTTATTGAATCACATATTGCAACTTGTTTGTTACGTTATTAAATAACTATTCAAATAATAATTCAAATAAAACCATTTAGTTTTATTGTCTTAATTTTCATATTACTCGAAAATGTTTTATTATTATTATTAGTGTATAGTTAAAAGAATTCCTTTCTCATCATCTATTATTTTTATATTTTGTTTATAATAGAATTAGTTTCAAGTTTATGTTTATTACTATCCATAATCCTTTTCTATTGTGTATAGGTGACCCTACAAGTTGATACTTCGGGTCTCCTAGCGAAAAACTGTTGTTATTTTGCTGAATAAAACTATTTTTGAATTGAATTGAATGTTAAGCATAAGATGAGAAATTGATTACAATTGTATATATATAATATATACATAATAAATGCTATATATATACAAATGCCATATAAATATTTATATATTTTAAATATATATACGTATTTATATACACATACAATCTGTTTAAATAATTAATCTACCACCTATTTTGTTAAATAATCATAGATTAGTATTCACTAATCTAAAATGTTAATAAACAAAAAAATGTATAAAAAATATATGTATGTGTATGTATGTTTTAGCCAAATCCTTATGTATATTTGTCTTCAATGTATAAGGCTGTTTTAATTAATTAATAATAAAATCAAATAATAATACTGGTATTATTATTATTATTATTATTATTAGCAATTAATATATTTTTATAACAATATCATCTACAATGACGATGATAACGATAATAATAAGTAATTGAGAGACAATACAAATTTTAAAAGTAACATTATATATTGATTAATTAATAAATATATCAATAAATAAAAATAAATAATACTTTGACCTATTGGTGTCATCAAATTTTAATTTGGAATGGTGCTAAGATGAACACTTAAATAAATAAATATACTAAATAAATATAAAAACAAATAAATATACGAATAAATAAATGAAAAAACAATAATGTACTAATTAATAAAAAATAGATCTAACATATAGGCAATTTATCGTATACATACATACGTATACATATATTATATATATATATGTGTGTGTGTGTGTGTGTGTGTGTGTCTGTTCTAGAAGACACACACACATACACAATTATATCTTTACTAAAATTATATATATATATATATATATATATATATATATATATATATATATATATATATATATAATACATATATTATATGTGTGTGTCTGTTCAAAAAGCTGTATGTTATTATTTATAAAAATAATTTGTCTTGAAATTAATTATTTACCATCAAATTAACCTATGCAATCAACAGTACATCAACGCTGCCAACGCAAATTCCATCATCTCATTCATCACAATTCCCCATTATAATCATCATCATCATCCTCATCGTGATCATCATCACCGTTATCATCATCGGCACAGTCATCGTCATAATCAAAAATGTAGCTCCTATTTTACTCCTAGTTGAATAGTTTGAAAAAAACGATTGATTGATAAAATGAAAAAAAATATCTGCTATGAAAATGGAGAAAGAATTTAAATGATTGTATAGAAGCTAAATGAACAATTGAACATATCATTATTCTTCACGAAAACACACACACAAATAAACATAAAAAGCAGTGTGTATGTGTATGAGTGTATGTCAATCAATCTTCGTTTTGCGTCCAGAGACCCGGTTTCCCGAGGTAGGACGTTGTTTTCTTTGCCATCAACTTTTTCATCAGTGTATGTGTGTGTATGTATGTATGTATATACGTACGTACGTACGTATAATGTATGTACGTCACTATGTGCTTGTTGCTTGTATGTGTATCTTCAAAAAAAATTTGTTTTTAAATTTAAAACCAAAAACTTCATTCAGGGCCAGCAAGCAAACTTGACAGACAGGCCAACCATCAATAAGTGAAAATAAATATTTTAAAAATTCTTCGATTGTTATTGGTTGGCTGTTTGTCAATCACTGAAAAAATCAATTATGATTTGTGGACAGAATCATAGGCTGGAGGAGGACCACTAACGTCCTTCATATTGATCTTCGACTTTTCCGTTGGCTGGGTCGTTATGACGTCATTACCGAAAGCGTCTGCAGCCCCTGTGCTGTTCTTCGACGCTTGACCTTCCTCCTCCTGATAATGATGACGACGGTGATGATGATGAAGACGGTGGTGATTGTAGTGATAAGTAGGATAATAAGGAGTGCAAACTTAATTGCAATAAATACTAAAGATCAGTCAAACAGTAATATTAATACAAAAAACAAATCTTAACACAGTTGATTAAAAAAAACACTCCAATAATAAACGATGTTAATGAAGAAGAGAAGGAAAGATCCACTAACCTCGAGGTCGTGGATGTTGACGTCATCATCGTGTGGCTCAGGTTTGTACTTGCCGCAGCAGAAGTTGCAACAACAACAACAGCAACAGCAGAAGTAGCAGCCGGTTAACAAGCAGCAGATGAAGAATAAAGCCTGATGGTGTTGACGATGATGGTGGTGTAAAATGTGGTCGGTGTTTATGAAGACGATGATTAAAAAAGTAGAAATGATGAAGACAAAAGTATTTGAAATAATGATACGTAGTGAAGAAAATGCTGATGATAAAAATTATGCAGAAATCCTACACCCATCCATTTAACCATCCACACATTTTGGCATCTATCCATCCAACTATCAACCAACTCATCTATTTATCCATCCATCCATCCATCCATCCATCCATCCATCCATCCATCCATACATGCATCCACACATTCATCCTCTGAACCTTGCAGCAAGGTCCGGTGAGTCTGTAATACGTCTTCAGATTCTCCTCACCAATTTGATCGGCCACTCGAAGACCCATGGCTCCGTACTCGTCGTAGATTTGTCGTTTCGTTGGATTGCTGAGCACCTGGTTGGCTCTGTTGATCTCTTTGAACTGAGTTTGTGTTACAATATTACTTCATATTTCATCTTCATCTACTTATTTATTACCCTCACTCAGTGAAATATTACAATAATAATAATAATAATAATAAATAATTATAATAATAAATAATAATAATAATATCATTTATGAAACGCCAGTGCAAGTGACTGATGCATCCTTGGAAGAATATAATAATTAATTAAGCACGGCAAATGGATAAAAATAATAAAAAGTTTGATGGTTAAAACAAATAATAAAACAAATTTACAAATTACAATTACAGTTGTTTAATTTAAAAGCAGCATCAACATAATGAGTTTTCAAGGTTGATTTAAATTCATGAAGGGAGCTGGAGTTTCTGATGTTAGGAAGTAGAGAATTCCAGAAGATAGTGGCAGCATGACAAAATGCACATTTTCCAATGTTGTTTGATGAAATATTGGAATAAGCAATGGAGAGCCTTGACAGAGCGAAGATGTTGATTGTTCGTATTTAGACGAAGAAGACTATCGAGATATGTCGGCAAACAACTTGAAAACGATGATGGTTATTTTATATAGAACACAATTATGAAATGGAAGCCAGTGAAGGCATTTTAAATTTAATGTTGCATATATTATAAAATGAGGCAGAGCATCGATAATGAGCACAACTCTGGCAGCCCAATTCATCAGCCTCTGAAGATGTGTTTCCTGCTTCTGGAATATGCCAAACATTATTGAGTTGTAGTAATCAAGTTTGGAGAATATCAAACAACGTGCTGGATTCCCAGCCAGGTCAATTGATAAAAACTGTCTAACACGATGTTTTTCCCTAATGTGATAATTGTAATACATGCCCATGCAATAGATTTAAAATGATTTGAAAATGTCAGTTTATTATGAAGAACAACACCGAGAGTCTTTAATGCATCACTGACGTGGATGTCAGTATTAACAATCCTGATTGACGACAGGTCACGTAACTTGTTAACAGAGTGAAGTGAGCCCATGGATTAGAACAACGTGAATTGTACAATAACAATTATTATTATTACAATACAATATAAAAAAATACCATACAATAATAATATGTTTATTGTGAATAATTATAATTTTGTATTCAATATCATCATCATCACCTTTTCTGTAGCCTCGATATTGTTGGGGTTCTTATCAGGGTGATACTTGAGGGCCATCTAGGTAAGTGGAGGGGGGAAATTTTATTAACTATTACCTACCTACCTACAATCATTCAATAATCTTATTATTAGCTAATAAACCAATCATGAGCTAGTAGAGAAAAGATATATGAATAAAAAAAACAAATATCTATTAAAAATCATTAGCCCAATATTTATTAAAATTCATTAGCTTAATTATTCATTTAATTAATTAATTAAATAATTTGATAAACAATTAAAGGACTGACTTTTCTGTAGGCTCTCTTGATGTCATCTGGAGTGCAGGTTTTCTGGAGTCCGAGGATTTCGTAATAGTTGATGCTATCATGGCTGAAACAAATAATAATCAGCTGTTTAAATTATTTAAAGATGTAGTTAATAGTTTGCTAATAAAATAAAATATAATAAAAGTTTGCTAAAATAAAACAAGTTTACAATTAATTTTAAGATGCATAGGAATGTCTCAAAAAATGTAGTGATTCAAATAGCAAAAACATGTTTTCAATTAGATTTTCATGTAAAACAACAGAGGCTTAGTATATGGCAACAGCTCTTGAGATCAGACTCAAAAATCAAGCAGTGGTTAGAGAATATCTAATAAAACAGTGCAGGCAAACATAACTCTGTGTAGGCAAATTAAAAACTGTAGAGCAAGAATGCTTGGGGACCAAGCTTATCAAATCTGAAGATAATGCAAGCAAGCCTGTATAAATCTTCCATCTCAATGACAAATATTTTTGCAGAAGTATATAATAAAAAACTATTTAGTGAAGATGAGATATCAGATGTCGTTGAACAATTTTTGAAGTTTCAAATTTATTTATCTGTTTGTAATTGATTTATATTTAGTTAACTACTTGAATTTATATTTTGATTAATTCAATTTTTACAAATTTATTTCCATTCTTTTAATGTGTATTATTTTTTAAATCATGTTTATTTATCTTTTAAATAAGCAGTTTTGTTAAGCTTCATTTCTTACACAATTTCTATTTCTTATTTAATATTTATCTAATTTATTAACAAATAAATAACCAATAATAATAAATGATTATGTTATTACAAATTTTTTTGGTTTTTAGATCTTTTGGTAACAAATAATTTATTAATAATCTATAATTTAATAATTAAATAGAATTTAAATCCATGATTTTTTAATTAACCTGTCTGGAGGAGTCATTGTAAAAGATTTATTTCAATTCTTATATTTCTTTATTTTGGAAGTTACAAAACAAACTCTTTATTTAATAATGTGAGGCACCAGCAGAAGATGATATTTGAATGGTGTTTGACTCTCCAATGCCACTTGTTAATTCCTGTTTAATTTAAAATTAATTTCAATACGATACAATGGAGAACAGATAACCATACATGTAGATAAAAAGTGAAAGTGGATAATTAATTATAATTACGGTAATAATAATAATACCACATTAAAATGATTAAATTAAGGTCGTTAAGCTTATTAATAAAAATTAATTATTAAAATAACAACGCTAGTACAAATTTGAAAAAAAACGAATTTGTGTAGAAATAAATAAAAAAGAAACAGAAAGTGAGGTAGCTGCAGGCAGGTGGGCAGGCAGTCAGTAAACCGCAACCATAAATGGAAATAAAATACTCGGAATATAACTGTTACTATGTTTAGTTTAACCAACTTACTAACAGATAGAAAATCGAAAACGGATGTGTGACACCATGAAAATAAATAAGTAACAAGAACTTTGAAATAATTATAAAAGTAAACCCCAAATTAGTTCTGAGTAGATATTCTCTTGTTTCTAATTAAAATTTCATGATTAGTAGATTTTAAATACAGAAGCAAAAAACTGATCGAAGACAGTCTAGGAAAGTCCAAGTTGTTTGTGAGCGTAAGGAACACGCGTTCGGCTATTTAGCAGAGAGAGAGAGAGAATGGCTTAATGGGATATTTTATTGCCTTGATTCTTGGTGTGACCATCTTGATTATATCTTAATAACTTTTTAATATTCCCAGACACTAACATCAAGACTATCATTGAAATGTTTGTTTTTCAAAATGTGTTAACATGTGTGGTGCTTGCATAATAAAACATGTTTCCGTTATATACGTTTGTTTGAATATATATTTAACCTTGCATCAATCCTGGATCAAATCCGTTGGCTAACTGGAAAAACGTACTAAGTTTAAAAATTGCACTTTAACATTCAAGTTTATTACCGGCTCGGCATCGATTAGGATTTATTTATATGATACTGCATTCTATAAAAATTGGATCAATTTTTTAATGGTTCCATTGACTCAATTGAAAATAAGATTCAAGAATTTGGCTTTCCCAAATCTTGCAATGTAAAGTGGACTTTCAAACTCTTTGCATGATCTTACCTTGAGTTATTTAACTTTTTAAGAATATGCTAAAAACTTATTTGTTTTACTGTAATTGAACTATTGTAATTTTTAGTCAGTTGTTAATTCCATAGTTATTCTTGTTATTCAGTTTTAAAACTTGAATACATTTTTCTTCCTCATTTGCGTTAATGTTATCAATGTTGCTTTGTCTCATTTTGATACTTTTTACATGATTTTCAAATACTACATGAAAAAGTTTATTAATTTCTTGATCATAATTTGTATCAATTTCATAAAAAATATATGCCCGAGTCCATGTTTGCGGAAAATATCATTGGGTAGGTATATTATGAAACTTACTACGTCTGCGGTAAATAAGGCAACATACCTTTTTAACACCGCATACATTTATAAAAATTTAATAGGTCCACGGTCAAATACAGCAAAATGTCTTTTTTTTAACTTATTCGATGATAATTACCGCTGCGTACAGTAAAATTATTGAGTGTGTGGTAAATGCCGCAGCTTCTGTGGCAAAACATCCTATAGGCGGATAGTCAAGTCACTCATAGTTTAAATCAGAGAAGAAAGAAAAAATTGAATTTCATTTTAATGCATTTACAAAACTTGAAGATGTACAATGTTTCATAGATTTTAAACTATATTTATTGGTTGCAAATGAGAGATGTACTGGTATAGGCCTACATGCACTTGAGAATTACAAATCATCGAACGATGTCTAGGGATGCAACATCGTCCTTAAAAACATCGATTCAGCATAGGTTAATTTTATTGTTTCGTAAGATTTTGGTTCAGCGGACCAAAATTTTGAGAGTGTTTTCGAGTCGAGAAGTTATTTGAGAGTTCGACTATCAATAAATCGGCAATAAATCTTTCATAAAATATCGATGTTAACATCGACGTTTGGCAAATATTGATATATCGTTTGTATCCATATCCAAAGACATGTTTTATTTTCCATAGACAAAGGTTTATCGCGTCTTTAGCATTTTTTAACAGTTCAACGGTGATATTTACAGTGGATGGAGATTTATCCAAAATATATACACATTTCAAGTAATTTCGGACATGGTGCTGTGTTTTATACAGTTTTAATATTCAAAAACAAATTCATTTGATAGTATGAATTAGTTTTTCACTGCTTGTTATAGACTATGTACTCTGATAATAAAAAAAATACGTTTAAACACAATGCCAAATTGCACAAACGAGCACTTGTCATGCTTAAATGCGTTTCAGCATTACTTTCCCATGACACAGTTCTGGAATTTTCCTTCACTCAAACTTTAAGCTTTTGTGCTTAGAGTTTGAAAATGTCCGCTGATTTTTGCAGTTTTTAAATTTTGTTGTTGTTTCATAATATAAGTAATTTCAATTTTTATAAGCATTAGATCCCCTTGCTGCGCTGACTTTAACAATAAGTTTAGTCAAAACATTTATAATTATTTGTACTAGATGCATTACAAGTTTGGCATTCATTAGTGCAGTATTTAAAAAAAATTAGAATGTGTTACAGTTTATTGGAAATATATCCTGGAATGTAGATGTGGACATAAATATTACTGAAATCAACCATTCCTATCAGTAAATCAGACTTGGTCAAGTCTACAGTGCGGTTTAGCAATAGGTTCAGGGCTAGAATCAGGAAGACAATAGTAGAGCAAGTTACACTAATCAATCCCAGATAAGACTAAGGATCTATCAAGAAAGCAAAGAGTAGAATCGTCAAGAAAAGGCAAAAAAATTTTATTCTACATAGATGAAAGTAAGAACTTCTGGCAACACTATAATCTGAGAAGAAAGAGATACTAGAATCAAAGATAAAGCCTAGACTACAAAACTTGTGAGAAACAAGTTGCATTGAAACTACCTAAGGCACATTATTATTTCATGATGTCATCAAAAAAAAGGAAGGAATAAAGAAAATATTTTAGTTTACATAGTTGCATTATAATTAGTTATTAAGCTGTTGTAAATTTTCCTCTTGAACATTTTTTCGGATATTCAAACTGGAGTTGACATTTTTATTACGAATAAAAATGATTTTACGTTAGACGTTTAATCCTCTATCTTTAGATATCTAAAATATTTTTTGCTCTGATTTTTAACTCCCAAAATGTTCAAAAATTTTAAAGCAAGAAATGGTTTTTAAATGAATCATAATAAAGACGTTTACAAAACCATTAAATTAAAATGTTATAAAAAATAAAATGAAAATATTTAGAACAAAAATGGGATCTGAACACGGGATTTCCGAGTCTCCCTAAACTGCAAGTCCGACATATTTGTCTCGTTTGTCTATTGATAAATCCGGTCGTATGTTTTGATTTAACAGATAACAGACGCACAAGCACACACAAAACACACACGTAAATATTTTTAGTTTTGCTCGTTTTTTTAAAAAATCCTAGTTGAATATTCATTGGAAATACTTGAAAAAAGAAAATTGACAGAATTACAAGTCATCAAAATTATTCGTTGCGTATTTTTAAAGATCGGAATTAATTTGTTTTCAGACATACATTTCAAAATTATGTTAAATTGTTGAATTTCTCAAATTGTAGTGATGAGTTATGATGAAAATGTGTTTGTGTGATATTGTTGCATTCAAATGATTTTTTCAAACTGTAAAATTATGTTATTAATAAAAAATCTCATTTATCATATTATTTATTATAAGAAATTAGATGTTTAATTAGATTATAGGTATTGTAATGAAGATGATTCATTACAAATCAAACAATAATTTGTTGATTGTTACAAAATGTTCAACAATACCTGTTAATGTGCATTGTAAAACATTTTATTAAGTGAAATTTGTTACAATTTGCAGTATACGGTCAATGTTATAAATAAAAAAAATGATTTTGTTGATTGTTATAAAATGTTCAACAATACCTGTTAATGTGCATTGTAAAACATTTTATTAAG
Source organism: Helobdella robusta (assembly GCF_000326865.2). Lineage (NCBI taxonomy): Eukaryota > Metazoa > Annelida > Clitellata > Rhynchobdellida > Glossiphoniidae > Helobdella > Helobdella robusta. Next base: position 4,911,207 of record NW_008705398.1, on the reverse strand, counting down.
TGAAGTTTGTTACAATTTGTAGTATTCGGTCAATGTTATAAATAAGAGTAATCCCTTGTAAAAGAATAAATTTGCTTTGACGCATTTGTTGCAGAATACCTTTGTTAGGTTGTTAAAACTCTTTAATTAGCGCTGCTGGTTTGCAGATCATCATAGTGAATCGTAATCGATAATAAGTCTTTGGGCATTCGAGTATTTAAAGGATGTATAACAACTTCAGCTACGCTACGTAATGTTATACCCGAACTTAAACTTTACTCACGAATTTCAAAAGTGTTTATTCCGTAATTTTAAGATTTTGTGAAATATCTCAATTTGACATTTAATTCAAAACGTTCAGAAAAGTATTTCAGGAAAGATTGTTTCGTAAGAAACTTTAAAATAAATAAACCTTTTAGTCGGTTTATACGGTTTAAAAAAATTGAAAAATTACCGTAACTCGAGGTGCATCCCAGAATACAATATGAGCGGAAAAAGTTTAATATTGGTACGTATTTTGAATTTTGTATTTACTTTTGTATTTTGGATGGAATTTTAATTTCCGTAAGTTGAAGAAGTTTTAAAAATGTCCATTTTGTCATTTGTGATAACTAAATTATTATTTTTTAACTTTTAGGATAAGGAAGACACCTTTTTACATTGGAGTATTTTTGATGAAGAAGCAATGGATGAAAGTAAAGGAAAAGTATTATTACAATGGGTAAGATAAGTTTTTAAAAAAATTCATTTTATCTTTCACTTCAAAATTTTTGTTAAAAACTAGTTAAAATATTTTATATTGTGTAATAGTTATTAATATATTCAAGGTAAATTAAAAATTCTCATTTATTTTATGACATCATTTTTATTTTAAAACAAATTCTTCTGCAGTGTTCCCTAATTCATGGTGAGGAAATAAAAACGTTCCAATGTTTAAACGATGGTAAAATCCTAAAGGACTTGGCAAGTATGATTCCCAAAAAATGCTCTTTCAGAGAAAGGCATAAACATTCTGAAAGCGAAAATACTTTGGAAAGTGTAAGAGCTCATCTGGAGGATGTTTTCCACCGACCATTAGATAATTATTTCAATATTTATAAGGCTGGTAATGGAGACTCATTGGAGTTAGGCAAAGTAAGTTAAATTTTGCCAAAGATTTTTTCAAGTAAAAATTGTTCATTTTAAAATTCTAAATATTTTTATTAATTCATTTATTTTGTAGTGCTTGTTGCTTATCATCATTGCTGGCATAAACTCTGAGAAGTCAGCCATATTTGTGAATTCGGCCATGTCTTTGGATCAACAATTTCAAATTGCCATTAAAATATTACTACAGAAAGCAATTCCAAAAATGTCATTGCTTGAATTGAATCCGGATTTTTATCAAGGCCTTTTAGCAGAGACAAATGCCATCAACAGCAAACCCAGTGGATCTTCAACTCCTATATCAAACAGAATTAGTAAGTCATTTAAAATATTATTTGAGTATTATAATTATTTATTGAATAACTTTGATATTAATTAATCAAATTGGCTCAACTATTTCAATGAAATAATTTGTTTCAGGTTTTGATATCAATGAAGCAAACATACTGGCAAAATATTTTTTCCCATATTCCTCTCCAGTTAGCCAGTCTCTTGACGAGTCTTTAAATTCAATGATTACACAAAGAGAACAGAGACTCAAAAAAATACAAAATCAACTCATAGCTGAACAGAAACTAAGGAGTGAGATACAATTTGAATTGCAGCAAAAAGAGTTGATGGTGGATCAGAAAGATGAAAAGATAACAGAGCTAACAGAAAGACTAAACAAGTGTGAGAGAAAATGTGAAAAATTGAAAAGTGACTACAATTCAATGACTGAACTGATACAATCTGATCACAAGACTACTGAAGATGTGAAAAATGAAATAAGAAAAAGAAATGAAGAATTATTGAAGGAGGCAAACAATTTAAAAGAATCAAATACATTTTTAGAGAAAGAAAATGATAAGCTACATGATGAATTAAATAAGTTGCGGTCGAAACAGGCAAGTCAAAATACAATTGATAGTCTTCGCAATCAAATTTCTATGCTTTCTCAAGACAATTCTGAACTACAGGATAAAGTCATTGGCCTTAATGAAACTATAAGCGAATTACAAGTCATCATCAAGGATCTGAGAGATGAAGTTGCAGAAAAAAGCTATGAAAAAAACACACATTTTGGTTGCAAGTCATTAGATAAAAGTCATCTGTCTGATTCAGGAGAGTGTCTAGGTGAAGTTATTGAATTGAATTTGAAGGACGAAATTAATGAACTGAACAATCAACTGAGCAGTTTAAAACAAAAAACTGCAGAACTAACAAATGAATTATCATGCCTCACCAAAAAAAATGAAAACCTTCAATTCAACAATGCAAAATTTCAGCAGAATGAGTTGAAGCTCAATTTACAAATTAGTGAGTTGTTTACTGAAAGAAAAATTCAACTTGATTCAATTAAAGAATTTAATGAAGCACTTGAAAAGAAAAATTATGAAAACCAGAAAAATATTGATGCTGTGCTGCAATTATCCAATGAGGTAAACCATTTGAGAACTGAAATGTTGAAAGAAAGAGAAATCTATCTCAAAGCTGTAAAAGAAGTTACTGAATCTTTTCATATGAAAACTGTTGAGAACCAGTCAAACATTGATGCCCTGTTGCAAACAACCAATGAACTGAATAAGGTCAAGTCAGCTCTTGAAATGAAAACTGAGGAGAACCAGTCAAACATTGATGCCCTGTTGCAAACAACCAATGAACTGAATGAGGTCAAGTCAACTCTTGAAAGGAAAATTAATGAGAACCAGTCAAACACTGACGCACTGTTGCAAACAACCAATGAGCTGAATGAGGTCAAGTCAGCTCTTGAAAAGAAAATTGATGAGAACCAGTCTAACATTGATGCCCTGTTGCAAACAACCAATGAGCTGAATGAGGTCAGGTCAACTCTTGAAAAGAAAACTGAAGAGAACCAGTCAAACATTGACGCTCTGTTGCAAACAACCAATGAACTGAATGAGGTCAGGTCAACTCTTGAAAAGAAAATTGATGAGAACCAGTCAAACTTTGACACTCTGTTGCAAACAACCAATGAACTGAATGAGGTCAGGTCAACTCTTGAAAAGAAAACTGATGAAAACCAGTCAAACATTGACGCCCTGTTGCAAACAACCAATGAACTGAATGAGGTCAAGTCAACTCTTGAAAAGAAAATTGATGAGAACCAGTCAAACATTGATGCCCTGTTGCAAACAACCAATGAGCTGAATGAGGTCAGGTCAGCTCTTGAAAAGAAAACTGATGAGAACCAGTCAAACATTGCTGCCCTGTTGCAAACAACCAAAGAACTGAATGAGGTCAGTTCAACTCTTGAAAAGATAACTGCAGAGAACCAGTCAAACATTGACGCCCTGTTGCAAACAACCAATGAACTGAATGAGGTCAAGTCAACTCTTGAAAAAAAAACTGAAGAGAACCAGTCAAACATTGACGCCCTGTTGCAAGCAACCAATGAACTGAATGAGGTCAAGTCAACTCTTGAAAAGAAAACTGATGAAAACCAGTCAAACATTGACGCCCTGTTGCAAACAACCAATGAGCTGAATGAGGTCAGGTCAACTCTTGAAAAGAAAACTGAAGAGAACCAGTCAAACATTGACGCTCTGTTGCAAACAACCAATGAGCTGAATGAGGTCAGGTCAACTCTTGAAAAGAAAACTGAAGAGAACCAGTCAAACATTGACGCCCTGTTGCAAACAACTAATGAACTGAATGAGGTCAAGTCAACTCTTGAAAAGAAAACTGATGAAAACCAGTCAAACATTGACGCCCTGTTGCAAACAACCAATGAGCTGAATGAGGTCAGGTCAACTCTTGAAAAAAAAACTGAAGAGAACCAGTCAAACATTGATGCCCTGTTGCAAACAACCAATGAGCTGAATGAGGTCAAATCAACTCTTGAAAAGAAAATTGATGAGAACCAGTCAAACATTGATGCCCTGTTGCAAACAACCAATGAACTGAATGAGGTCAAGTCAACTCTTGAAAAGAAAACTGAAGAGAACCAGTCAAACATTGACGCACTGTTGCAAACAACCAATGAACTGAATGAGGTCAGGTCAACTCTTGAAAAGAAAACTGAAGAGAACCAGTCAAACATTGACGCTCTGTTGCAAACAACCAATGAGCTGAATGAGGTCAGGTCAACTCTTGAAAAGAAAACTGATGAAAACCAGTCAAACATTGACGCCCTGTTGCAAACAACCAATGAGCTCATTGAGCTTAGATCAAATATTGAGAAGAAAACTGATGAGAACCAGTCAAACACTGACGCCATGTTGAAAACAACCAATGAGCTGAATGAGGTCAGGTCAACTCTTGAAAAAAAAACTGAAGAGAACCAGTCAAACATTGATGCCCTGTTGCAAACAACCAATGAACTGAATGAGGTCAAGTCAACTCTTGAAAAGAAAACTGAAGAGAACCAGTCAAACATTGACGCACTGTTGCAAACAACCAATGAACTGAATGAGGTCAAGTCAACTCTTGAAAAGAAAACTGATGAAAACCAGTCAAACATTGATGCCCTGTTGCAAACAACCAATGAGCTGAATGAGGTCAAATCAACTCTTGAAAAGATAACTGCAGAGAACCAGTCAAATATTGCTGTCCTGTTGCAAACAACCAATGAGCTAAATCAGTTCAGGTCAACTCTTGAAAAAAAAACTGAAGAGAACCAGTCAAACATTGATGCCCTGTTGCAAACAACCAATGAGCTGAATGAGGTCAAATCAACTCTTGAAAAGATAACTGCAGAGAACCAGTCAAACATTGATGCCCTGTTACAAACAACCAATGAACTGAATAAGGTCAATTCAGCTCTTGAAAAGAAAACTGATGAGAACCAGTCAAACATTGACACCCTGTTGCAAACAACCAATGAGCTGAATGAGGTCAGGTCAATTCTTGAAAAGATTATCTTGATAAACCAGTCAAACATTGACGCACTTTTACTAACAACTAATGAACTTAACGAGGTCAAGTCAACTCTTGAAAAGAAAACTGAGGAGAACCAGGCATGGAAAGAGAAAGAAGAAATTTATAAAAGTGAAATTCAAGATTTAAATAGAAAAAAAAAGGATTCAGCAGAAATGGTGTATGAAATGGAAAAAAAGATAAATAAACTTGAAAAATTGTTAGAAGATAAAGATTCAAAGTTCGGAAACATAGATCAAGAGTATGGACATCTACTCACAAGATACAATGAGTTGAGTATTCAATTAACAAATGCAAGAACTGATCTAATCTTTGAAAAGGAACAACAGTTGGCCCGGGCTGAAAAGGTAGATGTTAAGTATTACACAAAGAAGGTGACTAGTCTGGAAGGAGACATCGAAAAGATGAAAAACGAGATAGAGGTCGCAAATGGAAACAAACGAACTCTGGAAATCGAGAAGGAGAAAATTATGAAAGAGCTTCAGGAAATGACAAAAAACAACCAGTTCAATAAGCAGCACCATGCTGACCTGCAAACACTGATTGAGGCCATGCAAGGGAGATTTTCCAAAGCAAACGAAAGAAATGAAATATTGGGGTCCAAAGTCAATGAGCTAGAAACAAACAGAGACCATTTAGAAAAGGTTATTATTTTGTGTTTCTTTCTTGTTAAATGTTGTTGATTAAATTACTTATTTATATTTTTTTACTATTCATTGTAAATATAACATTTTTGTAACTTTCACCATTTAATATTCAGGAGGTCTTGAATCATATCAAAGAGTTGAATAAGTTGAGGAAGGATTTTGAGAAGGAAGTTGCTCTCAGGAAGAAAAAAGGTTGCATTATTTTATAATACACTCAGTGCAACAAGTTCGCAATAAGTCAATGTCACAATCACAACCGATGCAGATCAGCAAATTAATTAGAAAAATCTTTTTTAAACTATTCAGCAATTTATTGCATTTAATTAGTGTAGTTGCAGATTTTGTATATTATTTTCAGTTTTTTTAATTATTTAATTTCATTAACTCTTATTTGAAGAAAATTTTATTGATGATCTTGTTTCTTATGTCGGCTGTTTTTAGGATCATTATGGTAGTTTGTTAGCATTTTATCACATAATAAAAGTAAAGAATATTTAATATAAATTGTTTTGTTGTTTTTCTGCATTTGTCATCAAATGAGCATGCTACAAGCTTAGTAAATTGTCATGGAAGAGAATAATGTGATGACTAAATTGTATTAATTTTAATTTTGGTTTAATAATAATAATAATAGATGAATTAAAATTTGTTATTTCAGACGAAGAAATAAATGTTCTTAAAAATAAGCTGGCGGTTCTTGCGAATCGACCAAAATCTTTAACCCAGAAGAACCCAGGTTTGACCTCTACCCGACAATCCATGTCGAGGTCATCCAGTTCTTCGACTATTAGTTCTTTCCAAGGTTGGCTTCTCAGATTTCAAATTTAATCCTTATAAAAGAGCATAATTTATGATTAATAACTTTTTTACTGTAATTTGAATAAAATTTTCAGTCTTGTTTTTTGAAAATTTTCATGAGAGCTGTAGTTTGATAAATTAGCATGTTTTTTTTGTTTCCAAGATTATAAATAAAATGTTTTATAAGGTTTGAATATTTTTATAAATGTCTGTGTTATTTTTTGGTTGTTTTGAATGTATATTAAATTGTATGTTATAATGAGCCTGTAATTACAAACTAAAATAAAAGCAGCTACATTGATTAGTGCTAATTTATTGGTGGGATTACGTTTTCTTCTCATTGATTTAGAATAAGGATGGGCGTAAACTTCTGCCACTATCTTCGTTTTTTAATATATTTGTTGAGTTTGATAATTTTTCGCAGCCAATTTATTACATTTTCTACCTAATTTGTATCAGAAAACGTGGAAAACAATACTAAAATGACGATGCCATTATTGCGTGTGTGCATTGGTGATGTTAATTATATTGTAGTACGACATCCAGAGCTGGTGTCTAAATTAATGGGCTGCCACATTAATACTCGTAAGTTATATACTTGCTCTGCATGTGAGCACGGAACTCAGTTCAGCGAACCACGTACATCGTGAATTTATCATTGCTACATTCTGTTTACTGTAGAACACGATCGATAACATTACTTGCAGTCCAAAAATTATTTCTTCAATCTTAAAGGTGATCTTTTAATGTTAAATTTTAACTGCTGCAACCTGAAAAAAATGACAGAGTAAGGGTCTAGGTCCTAGTTTTCAAAACGTTGAATTCATGTGAATTCATACAAACTGTAAATATATTATTGACTGATAATTGCATGTTATTGATATCATTATAATTAAACATGATTTGAGAAAAAAAGTGAAAATATAACTTCAGGTACTCCATTTTAATCAACTTTATTATATGCTGGAAAATCATGATTAAAACTTTAATTTGTGGAGTGCTGGCCTACGTTCAAATTGACGGATAATGGCCCAGTTATATGACCAAATTTAAAATTTATTTTTAGACATTGCTCATTCAAGCATCAACAAAATGTCGACAAAACCACCAATACATCAACAACATCTGCCAAGCAAAAAGGATGGACAATGGAACAAGTTTGCATATGTTTTGTTTCAATTTCTACTTCTGTTGTTACTTATCTGATATCTTTCCAACTCAAACAATTTTCAGCTTTATTATTAAGCTAATAATTAATTGTGTTGATGACGTTTTTTCTTCAATTGTCAGTATAAAATATATATTTAGTTTTTTTTTCTTAATTACTGATTGACAGGAACGTAACATATATGTATTTCTTTGTTTTCATGTGTTAATTATTTAAACAAGCCCATCTATAACACTTGTTATAAACACCTGCCTTTCACCATTCAAGGAAGGCGTTGAGATATATCAAAGAGGGCATTTAAAACATGTCGCAGCATTTTTACTGATTTGCCAAACTAATTGAATAATAAGATTATTTAAAAATATATTGCCATATCCAGTTATGGAATTTCGATAACTGCTTCACCATTGACTCCATCAAATTTGACATCATCGTCATCTGGTTGTCAGTTTCTGATTCCAGTTGCATGCGCTCCCAAATCAAAGTCGACGTCAGCTGTAGGTCATGATCCAGAAAGTAGGGATGTCCCAGGTGGTCCAAAAAATAATAATCCCGTTCCAAGTAATTTCTTCATTTTTTTGCAACTTTTTGTTGTCAAATTTTAGATTTAGCGGAATCACGATTAGAGGATTTGGACTGTTTTGTTAGTTATTTGTATAAATAAATAATAACAAACATAAGAATGTACATATAATCATAAGGGGTCAGAGAAATTAGCTCACTCAGTAGAAGTGCCATGTCTCGCGCTGTTATTACTCAGTGGCATGGTTCGAATATTGTCTGCCCGAAACTCAAAGACCATCATACCCGTATGATGCGGTGCTTGCGCGTGCATACTTAATGTGTGTATATGTGCGTTGTGTGGGGTAGATAGTGTACATACAGCCTTTGTGGCGAGAAAGTTTAATTATAAGTATAGAATGACATATAAACAGTTCTGCGTTTCACAGAGTTTCATTATAAAGAATAAACAAAGGTAACGTTAAGTAGGTGAGTGGCTGGCTGGGTCTGGGATGGTCTTGTCTTGTTTTGCAGCTAACTTTTAGATAGAAAACCAAAATAATGATTTGTGATTCTGCAAATTAGTCACAGCGTTGTGTAATAATGTTTGCTTTAACAAATTTATTATTCTATTATTTGTAGTTAACAATAATAAAAATGACAAGAGATAAATTGGTTGAAGAATGACATTCATTTCATCGCCTCACTGCAGAGGGCCTGGGCATGATGTTTTCAAACGACGACGAGCCCGGCGAGGATGTGAATTGGTGTTTGGTGCAACAACAAAATAAGATGACCAGGTCTCTGCACAACATACCCTCCCCGGGCAGTAACTTCACCAGTGGCAGGTTACACAGCACTGTAGAACCATCACGTCGTTTGTCATCAACCAGCCAGAGATCTGCTACATTATCATCTCTACCACAACAAACGCAGGATGGACAACGGTCTCACGGCAGCATCGACGATAACAGTTTCGCATTCTCTTCAAGTAGTCGACTGTCGTTGGGAGGCAGTAGCAGCAGTCTTTCGAACGCTCGTCGTGGGACTTTTGTACTCAATAACATTCCAGAGACACCTGACGAGAACAGGGTGGACGAGTTGAAGAGAAGAAACACGTTGTGCCTGCCACACCTCAAGTCAACGTACCCACTCGAGGAGCTGCCCGTGCCAGTCCCAGAGGATGAGTTGAGACGACCTTCGGTGGCCTCGTCAAATAATCCCAGCAACAACGATAGCAGAGGTGCTCAGCAGTTCGTGCACCATCGTAACGACGAGAATAGAGATCCGATGTTGTCGAATTTCAGAAGGGTGAGGGAGGAAGATAATCGTCACCGGTCAGAGACGAGGCGCACCCTCTCCGGCGTTGACATGTACAGCAGTGATAGGGATGTGCAGAGAGGAGATGATGACGTATACAATAAAAATATAAAAGTGTGTTAATGCTCGACCTCGTCCTTGTTTTAATATTATTAGTATTATATGTATTAATTTGGTTGCTGTCAATATGCATTGGATCGTGCTGTTGTGTGCTGTTTGTCAGGCCTCTACTTCTAATTGTGATTTTTGCAGAACTTTTTATTTTTGTACGATAGTCAGTTTTGATTTGTCCTTTAGTTTTTTTTAAATGTTTTTTCGTTTTCAATGAAATAAAGAATTCATTTACTTTATAATAATAATTTTCTTACTTGAAATAATGTCGACAATTTCGTTTGATATCAATTTGTAATGTTAGTTATTGATTGGGAATAAAATGAGTAATGATGATAATTCCAATTAAAATAATTGCTCCACTAACCACATCGCAGTCGCCTGGCAAGCGATCCCACAAAAGCTCGTTGAGTGGATCGGGCAAGAAAATATTTCGTAGTCTCAAGATGAAGAAGGAGGTGGGAACTATGTGGTGGTGGCGGTAGTGGTGGTGGTGGTTGTGTTGTTATATGTGCTGGTTTATTTTGTCAAGTTACGCTTTGATGCATTGCTATTGAAACTGGTGGTCGTCGATTGTTATGCATTCAAATTTGTTTAGAAATGTGGGAAAGCAAATACTTCAACTAGATAGACTGCAGCACTTGAACTGTAGCATCGCCCCATTCCAACGTAGATCCTGCACCGTGGTGATCCTAGGTTATCCCATCATTTCCAGCTTCTTTCTCCAGTCCCTCCATCGCTTGTTTGTCTTTACTCTGCAATCTAACCGCATATGTGTTAAGTAAAAGAAGAGGTTTAAAAAAGCATGTGTGATGTAGCAACGATGGGCAGGTCACTGTTATGTGCATGTATGATGAGTGAGGATTGCTAGTGAAAAGAAATAATGTAAAAAATGGTTGTTGAGTTTTTAGGTTGTGCAATAGAAAGTTCAGACTTGAAACTTGCTGTCAGGCAGGATGAAATAATTAAGTTAAGGAGGACTAGGGGTGGTAACGTTTCTAGGGAAATGTTGGATGTAGATGACTTGAACATTAAATATGAAGACAGAAGGAAAGTAAGAACATTATTGATTGTTCAACAAGATGGGAGATAGGAGAGTTGACGTAAGACCAAAGTGATGTGGGTGGGTTGGTGGAGAAGGAATGGTACAATGAAATGAGAGAGTAGAGAAGATGGAATGTACGCTGATAGGGTTAGGGTTAGATTGTATGGTTAACGTACCACAGATTATGAAATCACGCGTAACAAAGGTTAAACAGAATGCAGTAATGTAATGATTGATAGGTTGAATGATCTGCGACGTTTGAATACCGTTCATTCGCTGTCTGAAAGACATGTCGGAAGAGAGTGACTGTGCAGTTGAGGCGTTGGTGTATGGCAGCGAAATAAAATTCGGGACTTGTCATTGTTGCTTTTATATATATGCACATACTATTACTCCTTATTATGATGTGGACAAATGCAACGTCGTGTTTTCATTCTATTTTATTCATTTTTCTTTTAGAACGTCAATTTCTGATTTTTATTCTCAATTTTTAAAAAATACAGAATTTGAAGCAGAGCAGCAACGACAGCAAGAAACTTCGCATGCAGCGGATGCAGCCCCTCATAGAATCCGGCAACTCGCCCGCCCCTTTATATTATTACAATGGACCATCTGGGGACCACGACGTCAGTACCTTGACCAACAGCTCAGATGATTCCATTCCTAAAAAAGTATGGCCACTTTAAAAACTTGCTACGTTAGCTGTGTTTTTAATTTAGTGATCATTATATGGATAGATCGGAGCCTAACTGTTCGTAACGTATTTGCTAAGACTTCGATGATGATTAATTAATTTGTTAAGACAATCATTGTAACAAGTCAGGTTTATTTTAAATATTTCATAATTATTTAATGTTTCACAAGCCGGTAGAGAGCAGTCTAGCTTACGACATCCCAATAACACCGGTTCAACGATTGAAGAAAACTATGATTTCACTCATCAAAAAGGTAACCAGTCTACCCCCTTTATTACACGCTAGTAGTCATTATCTTTCTTTCCTTATCTCCCTAATTATCAACATTATTTTCTCAAAATCTCACCAAGCCGAAAAATCCCTTGGTGGACAACATGGACGTCTGATTGAAATGAATTCTCCCTCGTATGAACATCTACTGGTTTGAAGTTCACAAATCTTATGCTAAGATAGATGATCATTTTGAAAACTTTGTTAGCATCAATTGCTTCAAGTGAAGTTCAACTGCTTTGTAGTTTAACATTTCTACATTTATTTTTCTCATTGTGTGTTTTTATTTTATTTTTTTTATTTAGTTACGTATATCAATATATATATATATATATATATATATATATATATATATATATATATATATATATATATAAATTGAAAAGTTAAAAGAAATTTTATTAACATTTTACCTTCCCAGTTGATATTATATCTACGTAACGTTCCCCATTTAATTGATTAATATTGTAAAAGAATGCTGAGTTGAAAAAGTTGGATGATGATGATGTTGGAGTTGGAGAATGAACGGTCTTCAGTGCTCTTCATTACGAAGGATTTGTTGGAGGATCTGATTGAAAGCGCTATATAAATTGCGCTTTTAATTAAATTCGTTTCCTTCATTATATGCATATACGTTTTTTATGATTTTAACGTGTGTATGTGTGATATAAAAGAAACAACGAAATATAAGTAGATGTTAGCACGATGTGTTCTTATAAAAAATGATCGTTATGTCAGTTATTTGTACATGCATGTGTATTTATTGATTTTTGCTTTATCTTTAGACAGACTTATATAATTAAGCATATTTTTGATGTACATTGTCTAATTTGTACGCTATATTAATCTTCTCATGTACGATAGTGGGCTTCCATTCTATAACAACGTTAACAAACTTTATGACTATAAATACAATTGTATCATACATACCCTTTGTTCTCTATGGTGTATCTCCTACATATAAATATATATTCATATATTAAAAATATAAATTTGGTAAATAAATAAAATTCTGTTTTTCGGAGATGTTATCTTATGTTTATTTATAAATATGAAGAATCACGTAGCAGCGCGAGAACATCCTGACTCATTATAATTTTTAAAATAAGTTTTGTTACGATTGTTGGAAACAAGAAGAAAACTGAATCAATTGTGTGTGTGTGTGTGTGTGTGTGTGTGTGTGTGTGTGTGTGTGTGTGTGTGTGTGTGTGTGTGTGTGTGTGTGTGTGTGTGTGTGTGTGTGTTTTGGATAATGCAAAAGTTGTGAGTGAAGTATTTTCATCCTGTCCGTGAGGAAACTTTTCTGCGTTGTTTGCTCGTTTTTCTCTGTTTTTGTAATAAAGCAAGATGTTGCTTAGAGACAATGTTGGTAACTCTAATTGTTTTTGATGAATTCTCCACCAAGAAGTATGCAATTCATTTCTATCCAACAATTTGTTATCGAAAAAAATCAGTCTCTTGTTTATTGTGTCTTACATCTAAAATAGGCGAAATAACTTTTTCACAATCATTGTTATGAAAGTAAAATAAATGATGGCTGAATTGAAAGTTGTTCTATTCGGCTTTTAGCAATGGCCAAACCAAACTTTAAATTTCGACCGAATAAAAATGGATAAAATGAATAATGTGAATAAAATGGATTAAAAAAATGTTCGATAGCTGATTCGGTTGGTTGGTTGGTTGGCTGTTATTTTCAATGCGTCTCTTAAATCACAGACTCTTAAATCCTGTCTTGTTGAATGTTCTCAAATTTATGAAAGCTGTTTTTTAATTTATAGACAGAATTATCTTTGAAACCTATGTGCTGCAAGGTGTTGAAATCAAAATCAATAACTAGTGTTCTTGAGCACTTTGAAAAATTGCTTGTTCGTCATTAGTATGGTTTTACTCATAGGAAATGTACTGTTTTGTAAATTTAAATAGTTTAATTGCATTTGCTTTTATATAATTGTTTAAAACAATTTAACATATAACATCGTAGGAATCCTGTGAAGGTGAGCATTTTCGTTTCAATCTTTCGGCATTCTTAGAATCTGTTCGCATGATTCCTGTTTGGTCTTATTTTTCATGTTGGACAAGTACTCAACAAATGTTCACCCATATTTTTTTAACTGAAAAATGGACTATTTGTAAGCTTTGCACTTCAACAGCTTTCTGCTACAAAACGTTATAAACGATACTGTTATATATATATATATATATATATATATATATATATAACAGTATCGGCTTCTCGGCTGAGCGTTGATATTTACCTCTTAACAACCATAATATATATATATATATATATATATATATATATACGTGTGTGTATGTGTGTCCGTGTTTGATTGTATATATACACATATAATACCTTACAAATTTAGTTCACTTTTCTGTACAAAAAAACTTGATATATATATGTGAAGCTATATATATATTATTATTATTATTATTAATAAAAAATTTAATAAAGCGTTAATTCAAAGGATCTCAAAAGCGCTATCAAAAAAAATATCATGGCATAATCAACATAAATAAAAAGTTAAAATTAAAAATTATATATATATATATATATATAATTTTATGTATTATATATATGTATGTGTGTGAGTGTGTGTTATATTTATAGGCGCGCAATTGTGAGTTTGTCTGATGCATGCTTTTTACGGTGAACAAATTATTGTTATAGATAGAGGTGTACCAGTGAGTTTTTTGCCGACCCACAATTTATTTCAACCAATAGTCCTAAATAAGTTTGGAATAGAATAGATTCTTTATTGACAGCTGTGAACTTGAAGCGGTGAACATGAAAGTCATCTTCGTTTGCCTGGCTCTCTTTTACGTTGTTCACGCCCAGTTAGTAAAAAATTATTTTCTAAAAATGACAAATATTTTTTTCGTGGTCCACTTTGCATGGATCGTCTTTACAATGTTTTATTTTTTACTATCTCCTTCATCAACCCCGAAGTTTTGACTGGAAGGAATGGCCTGAGCTGAAAGGAAAAGTGAGTTGCCTGCAGCGTTTTTCACTCCCAACATATGCCCATACAAATCACACATTACATTCTGTATGGTGATAGATATATACAGTGGCGGATCTAAACAACTATGACGGAGAAGGGATTACAATTTTGGAAATGTTTATGTTTTGGAGTAGTGTGGCAAAATTAGACTGGCAACCTTTTTTTTACCCCGAGCCCCCCACCCTAGATCCGCCACTGTACATGTACATGTTCCATTTAATAAACTAAAATTTGATATTTTCGAGAAATATTATCATCCCATATAATTAACCGTATTGAAAAATGCTCATTAAACCAGCCGGTTGAAGAAGCTCGAGAATTTTTGCAAGCAAATTATCCTCATCTTCGCGTTAGTTGACAGCTTTGCTCTGTTCATTTTTTTTTTATTAATTTTCATATTGATAGTCAAGTGACATTGAAATGTTAAAATTTCTTTTCATATATGTATTTCAAACTTTAAGTGCAGGATTATTAAATAAACACATTTCAATATATATAAAGTTAGTTTGTTAAACACATTTTATTAATAATATTCATGTTTGGATTTTATCTAGGTGGAGGTGATTGGGTATGGAGAGGGGTCAACTGACGACTTGCGAAGCGACCGAGTGAGATTGTACCTGGCAGAGGATGGAAAAACGGTCAACCTAGTGCCAAACATCGGATGAATATTACCATGAGATGTTCCTCATTAACTAATATCAAAATAATCATTCGTTAAATTTACTTAAATTAATTTAATTTAAAAAATATCATGTTGAACTCTCATTTGCCTTTTCAAATTGATTTTTTTAACGAAAGTGGAACGCATTAATCGAGAATTTCAATTTTTAATATCCTGATGACGTTGCCGCACCACTGTTTATTTTAAGATTGGGCCACACTAAACTATCTACCACAACACACCAACGTGACATCTATTTAAGAATAAATAACCTCCTACGGGCTGCTTATTCTAACAAAATCAGCAGACAAACTAAAAAAAAATAAACCAAATTCTTAACAAGTAACAACATGCAAACGATTTTCTAAACGTAAAAAATCTATTAAACTTGATCAAAGATTCAAATAAAATAAGTGTGAAAAAAAACAATTAAAAAACTATAACAGTTAAGAAATCGGTCTTCGATAAATATGTAACACAACATATAATCCGGACTTGATCTTTGCTCAACGATGAATTGAAATCAATGATAACAAAACTTAACCCAACCAACCAAACCTATTTTTATTTATTTTATTTATGTTGTTGTTTATGATGCTATCAAAGCTTAATTAACTGGAGTCAGCACAATGTTAAACTAATAATATTTTATTTACGGTACTCTCACTGCGGCCTTTGAAGCCTGAGATGATTTAGACGATTTTTCACAAACAGTAACGCAACTCCAACTAATCATAAATTATAATACTAACTGCAATGGAGGTACCAAAGTAAAATATTGTCGTTTATTAAAATGATCTCTGAACTCTGAGATTTGTGACGCAATATAGTGTGAACTTAGGGTATCTAAGATAAGTTGACGTTGTTGCGAGTTTCTTTAGATATAAGAAACAACAAGTAAGAATGTTTATAACGTATTTATTTGCGCAATACAAAATAAATGAAAACGTGTTCGGCAATGCAATTAGACAAAGAGAAGTTCGATCGTAAAATGTCACAAGAAAAAGGGCTGTTGTCTTTGTGTTGAAGCTATATATAGTAAGTCGTCACATGCTTAGATTAGGGATGTGCGGTTCAACAATATTCCCCTACCAGATCATCAGCGCAAGCTGTTGATCGATGCTAATCAAGATATCGAGATGGGAGGTGAACTGTTCTTCCCGATCTTGTGGTTCTCCGGGGTGATGGAATGTTGGTGTCGATGGATCGATTTGGGTGTGTTTGTGTCGACGTAGATGTTTCTGTTGTTGACATGTCCTCGTCCGTTGATGGAGATAGCCTTGACGTTTTTGTTGATGCTGATGTGTCGTTCGACGACGGAATTAATTTTGCTGAAGGTGTTGTAGAAGGTGGTGTCAGCGCTGTGGTCGTTGGCATGGGGCATGGATGACGGTATTGATGGTGCCGGTGAGTATGCGGGTTTGAGGCGGTCTATTGCCACCGTGTCCCTATGCCCCTTTTTGTCAATGACGAAATATTTTGGGTGTCGTTCTACCACTGTATAGGGTCCCTCGTATGGAGGTTGTAGTGGTGAGCGGTGAGCATCCGTACGAATAAAAACCTGTTCTGTAGTGAAGAGGTCTTTTTGAATGTAACTCACATTTGTACTTGTTCTTGGTTGTGTTGCTTTTAGGGTCTCCGCCCAGCATTTGAGTTTTAATGCATAGGTGTGTACATCGGTTGTCTCTGGCTGAATGGAAAACTTGTCGGTTAAATAAAAAACCCTAAAAGCGGTTGCTTTTAGTGTCTCCGCCCAGCATTTGAGTTTTAATGCATAGGTGTGTACATCGGTTGTCTCTGGCCGAATGGAAAACTTGTCGGTTAAATAAAACGCTTCCTTGACAAATATGGGTCAAAAAATTATAATGTTTATTATCATACAGAAACCGAGGCATTCAACCAAAATGACTATGTATGTATGATTATCAAAAAATTGGATCTTCATGGAATTGGGCTGGATTTATAGAGGGACTTGAAGGGTCATGGTCCAAGGCAGCTGATTTTTTTTGGGGCAACAAGCGCTGAGGATTGGTGAAGGAAAATTTTGAAAGTAAGAGAATAAAAATGTATGATAGCAAAAAATAAAACAGACTTCAGGGCAAGTTGCAAATTATATCATTAATTCTTATCAGAGTTACTGCAGTCTAATGTTACATGCAAGTGTACAGAGTCGGGCCTGTTACTGTTAAAAAGATGAAGTTATCAAAAGAAAAAGGGCTGCTGTCTTTGTGTTGAAGCTATATATAGTAAGTCGTCACATGCTTAGATTAGGAATGTGCGGTTCAACAACGTTGATTAGCAAAAATGTACGCAGTTATTTTAGAAATATCTTCTCTATTTAGACCTAAAAAAAATGAAGGGAGATTTCTAAATTTAATGATTTCGAACAAATGATTTTTTAAATAAAATAAGCCGGCTAGCCATTCCTTTTGAAAACAACATCACAAAATCAAATGTAATACCCCTTTATACGTACAACTAGATGCGCGTTGCACGGTGATGCATTATTTGTTGCGTCGTTGCATTCTAAGTAACAAATCACTCCAAATAATTTACGAAATATAAACTTGCGTCAAGTTATTAAAAAAAATAGATGTTAATTTATCGGACATCATGGCGCCAACGAAGGTGCAATGAAAATAAAAATCAATAAAAAGAAAAAGAAAAAAAAGAAAATTTTACGGACGAATAAGAAATTGTTAACGAATGGAAAACTTGTCGGTTAAATAAAACGCTTCCTTGACAAATATGGGTCAAAAAATTATAATGTTTATTATCATACAGAAACCGAGGCATTCAACCAAAATGACTATGTATGTATGATTATCAAAAAATTGGATCTTCATGGAATTGGGCTGGATTTATAGAGGGACTTGAAGGGTCATGGTCCAAGGCAGCTGATTTTTTTTGGGGCAACAAGCGCTGAGGATTGGTGAAGGAAAATTTTGAAAGTAAGAGAATAAAAATGTATGATAGCAAAGAATAAAACAGACTTCAGAGCAATTTGCAAATTATATCATTAATTCTTATCAGAGTTACTGCAGTCTAATGTTACATGCAAGTGTACAGAGTAGAGATTTTATACATATAACCTTCTCAAATGGCCCTTATCACAAAAATGTATTTCGAAAAATTATTATGATTAACCATGAACGCATGTAATGTAAATATGTTAATTTCAGAAACATTTGATCAAAATGTGTGAGAACATTTTTTTGCAGTGTTCTCGATTACTGCAACTAAAATACTAATAACCCTTTAGGCTTTTAACTGCACATATGCTAATTATGCATATGCTAATTATTTCTTAGCATAAATTATGCCAGCTGTACGCGCATGTGTTAACGACCCTTTAGCGTTATATGCAAATTACCATACAATATTCTTTTAATGACGCAATGTTCTTTTTTAAATATTCTTTAAAAAATTCAGGATCTGACAAACGCAGAAACTGTTACAGCATGCAAGGCAATAGTAGAAAATGATAACAAAAAAATAACGGAGAAAAAATGGTTAAGCATGAAAAGTATAGAAAATAAAAAAAATTAATGGTTTAAAAAGACAAATATATAAAATAATGTATTAATAGACTAGTTAGTGTTAGTTAGTAAGTTAGTTGAGTGATTGATTAGAAAAAGGGAAACTTAATTGAGTAAGTGATGAAGTTTAATTGAGCATTGATGTATTTAAGGATAGTTATGTTTGCGTTGACGAAGGTTGTGTGTAGTAGTTTTGATTGGTGGTAGTAGAGGATGGATGACGCGGTTGTTGTTATTTTCCACTTTCTTCAACAGCCTTGAATCGTGTGTGTTGAATATCTGAGTGACGGTAGGATATGATGCAGGTAGATGGTTGAGGCGAGTTAGTTTTTTGATGAGAAATGTAGTTGCTGAAGCTGTTGTTGTGTAGCAAAACCAGATCAGGAGGGAGCTGCATATTTGATGCGTGAGATTATAAGTGGTTTAGTGATGTCAAATAATTTGATGCCTCTGAGACCATGTGAGCGGAGTGTTTTGAGTGCGTGAAATCTGCGGGAAATCTGAAATGTTTGAATGTGATGATATGATTGGTATGAGGTGCTATATTAAGTGTAGAGGTGAATGTAATACCCAATATTTTTAATTGGTTCGTGCGATTTCTATATATATATATATATATATATATATATATATGTATGTGTGTGTGTGTGTGTGTGTGTGTGTGTGTGTGTGTGTGTGTGTGTGTGTGTGTGGTTGCCAGGCAAACACTCAGTTACTTGAACAATAACAATTTATTGCCGAAATATCAATCTGGATTCCGTCAGTACCATTCGACAGAAACTGCTCTTTTGCAAGTTTTCTCAGAAGTGTACGGGGCAATTGATGAACAAAATGTGGCAATGCTAGTCTTTCTTGATATGTCATCCGCATTTGATTGCGTAAATCACAAAGTACTTTTAACAAGACTACGTTGCAGTTTTGGAATCTCTGGTGCTGTTCTGAGGTGGTTTGAGTCGTATCTGGTATCACAACAGGTATCATTCGGTGGTAAATTGTCTGAGGTTAATGTTATGCTGTCTGGTGTGCCACAAGGTTCGGTTCTAGGTCATATTCTGTTCCTGATCTGAAGTACTAAAAATAATAGAATCATTTGGTTTTTCAGGTCATGCTTTTGCGGACGACTTGCAAATTATTGTTACGAGCAGGCCAGATTTTTTAAAATCAGAATTGGACAAACTGGTTAAATGTTTGTCTGGGGTCAATAAGTGGATGCAAAACAATGGTTTAAAACTAAACCAAAACAAGACTGTTTTTTTACCAATTGGAACATGGCAGCAACTTTCAAGAATAGATATAAATTCAATAACTGTTAATGATGAGGTCATCGCATTTTGTCAGACAGCAGCTAATCTGGGCTTCACGATTGATTCAGGTTTGTCAATGAAACAACACATTAAGAAGCTCTCAGCCGAATGCATGTTTCAAATCAGGAAAATCAATCAAATTCGACGATCCCTAAATACATCCACGTTGCAAACGTTGGTTCATGCATTTGTGCACTCACGCGTCGACTATTGCAATAGTTTGTTTTATGACTTACCTGATCGATCCATAGCTGTACTTCAATCAATACAAAATCGAGCCGCAAACGTTGTTGTTGGAGCTCTAAAATACGATCATGTGTCTCCAATATTGAAGGAACTTCATTGGCTAACCGTCGAAAAAAGAGTGTTGTTCAAAATTTCAACACTTGTCTACAGGTCTATCAACGGTCTAGCTCCATCTTATTTGTCTGACAGGTTCAAAAAGAGATCTTCAAAAGCATCTGGAACACACTTGAGATCCGATGTTTCAAACCTGCTGTTGATCCCAACAACGAGTCTCCGTATAGGCTCTCGTAACATTGCTGTTTCTGGACCAACTGTTTGGAACAACCTGCCTGCTGCTCTCAGAAATCCGGACCTAAACCTGCGTGACTTCAAGAAGAAACTGAAAACTCATTTATTTTCATTGTGATGCATTATTGATCGATTCTCTCTGTTTAGTCGACATGTTCTAAATATTATTTCGTATTTTCGTTTTATTGAATCGATTACTTTTCTGTTTATGACCAAATTTTAATCTTATTTCTGTGCGATGTATTATGATTTCTCGTTTGTTATTTCAATTATGTTGTTAAGTTCAGTTTTTGTTAGATAGCGCTTTTGAGATTCCTTTAATTAGCGCTTCATAAATGTTTCAGTAATAATTATATATATATATATATATATATATATATATATATATAAAAGCATCACCCATTTTCTTGATTTTATTGTGTATATAAATTAACATTTTATTGTTTATTTTTAGATAAATAATGTAGAAGTTTTTAAATAGGAAAATGTCAAAAACAATCGTCGGCGATATTTAGCATTGCAACACAATGCAATACAATACAATACAATGCAATACAATACAATGCAATACAATACAATGCAATACAATACAATGCAATACAATACAATGCAATACAATACAATGCAATACAATACAATGCAATACAATGCAATAAAATAAAATAAAATAAAATACAGTACTATACAATGCATTGCAACAAAGCCCACAGAGAATTTCAGTGCAGAAATTGAAAACGGAAGCCTAGTCATCAATCAATCAATTAGCGCTATTTCGGCGATGTTCAACAGTGCTCCTCAATGAATTTTGAAAACAGATGGGTCTTTAGATCCGCTCATGACATATATATTCACATACGATCATTATTTGTCTGCCATTCGGTAGTTCTCGCAATAAAATATAGCAAGTTAATCTGCACGATAGCTTCACTCAAAGTAAAGTTTACAATGGAAAGGATTCAATGGGGCTGTTGTTGTTGTTCAGGCTAAAATTCCATCGTAGCACTAGATAATGGAAGAATTTTACAATTTTCTATTTTGAAATCACTGGTTTATTGCAAAATTTAACAAAAGTCTAAAGAACATACCAGAATAATTTACAAATTATTATTCTTTAGAAAGTATTTATAAGATTTTTTTCTGCTAAACCAGTATCAGCATTTTGTAGAAAGTCTCTTCCAAACATTATAAAATTCAGTAATGTTGTTACATGTAATGTAAATTGCATGGTGTTGTAAAACGAAACCTCCAATGTAACAAAATTTGGACAAACATTTAATATAATTTTCAGAAATGAATGGTTTGATTTAATTAAACAAAAATAAATTCACCAAATATCAAAAGGCAAATTGAGATCTTGAAATTTATTTTTAGGATCTGATGACTTTGAAAAAGCCTACTTGAAAAAGATGTCTGTTATTGTAGGGCAAACATTTAATTTATTTTATTTATTTACGTCGTCATATTCGATTTTAAGTTTCAGTCATTAAAATAACAATTATCTTGAAAGAACTATAATTTGAATATTTTCAAAATAAAATTTAACAAAGTCCTTAAACTTGGAACATCGAAATGATGAAATAAAATTATGGATTGTTATTCTTTACAAAAAAATATACTTATATCAAACTGGTGAAAATAAATTTAATTTATTTCTACCGCGCTCTCAAAATTATATAAATCAGAATTGACATGTTTTTACATTCATTTCAAAAAGTCAAGAGTGTTAACATCGACACTTGAAAATGAAAGTTTAATTCAATGAAATCAGTAGTTATGTAAAAGCTGCGAAAATATGAAAACATATGCTGGCACGAACAAATCTCTAAAACTCTATATAAGCAGATTGCTTTTAAAAGTAGATTGTAAAAAGTGCATCCGATTCTAAACGTACATATTCAGATTCAAGTTGTTCGTTTCGGCCAGCCAGTGACCAAGGACTTGAGATGGGACAGAATCAGGCTGTTCCTTTCTAAGGATGGACTGACTGTCGAACAGAGTCCAATAGTCGGATGAATATTTTCAAAATGAAACTGGAAACTTATTGCTAACTGATTATGAAACTTTTAATTCAATTTGAAAATTGATTTGATCAAACTATTCAAAATTTTAAGATAATTCTGTTTTGAAAATAAATTAATTATTCTCCAACCATTAAATTGTTGGTTAATTCTTTATAAAAAAAAACGCAAAGCTAAAAATATAAACGTTCCAATACATTTCAATAAGTGGTACACTAATTGGTGAGATGTCATGGTGAGATTGCATGGAAGGAACTGAAAGTTTAATAGAAGCAACAACGCAGGTAAGTGCAGACGCTAAAATAATGCAAAAGAAACAAGTTCCTAGAGAGACAAAATATATCTCTGCGATCGTGACGCTAATGACTGAACTTTGTATTATTTTATATTTATAATCACATTAATATACTATTTGAGTATTATTTATTTATTTATAATAATAAACTCATTTATAACCAAATAATGACAAAAATTAAATCTTTCCAAATGAAATCAATATGCCTAATGCAAAAAATCAGATGCTTAAATGTTTAAAAAAACTAAGCAAAATATATCTATAATTTGAAATTTGTATTATTTTACATTTATTATAATGTAGAATTATTTATAATATATTTTGGATTGGTTGTTTAGCATTTTTTCAATTAACAATCCATGTACAGATGTTACAAATCTTTACCGATGCAGCCACAAATACAATCTGTCGTTAGTTAGCTTCACATTAGATAAATTTGAAAATGTTATTCATTCCACTTAATTATTTTTCAACAATTTAACAACTTTTAAATTTAACATATCTGTTTAAATTAAAACTTGACAAAAATATTAATGAACTCACTTTAAATGAACAAAGTTATACCAGAATTCTGGCCTTATACCTAGCCTGGCCTGAATTTATAGGAGAGGTAGGTGATGCTCATTTCATGTACCTAATGCTAAAGCGTAGTCAAAAGGGGAGCTTCGGGGCTGAAGCTCTCCCACAATATACATATCTGTTAGTGTTAAAATTAAATTTAACAACATTTTTTTGTAATTTTTATAAATTTTTGTTTAAAGCTGTCGCATTCTCTCGAAAAACAACAATATTTTGCCAAATTTAAATACAAATACATCAAACTCGTGAAAATAATTTTAATTCATTCCTACGAAGCTCTCAAAATTATGTAAATCTGAATTAGCAAATTTTTACATTTATTTCAAAATGTCAACAGGGGAATTTAGAACAAGCACAGGCAAATTGTTACGACGACTCTTGAAAAAGAAGTTGTAATTCAATGAGATTAAGAGTTATGTAAAAGTTGTGAAGAACGAAAACACGTGCGGACACGAACACACCAAAAACATCCATCACTGAAGAAGATCCAGATCGACAAAATGAACTTCAAGGTAGCCCTCATCTGTCTCGCTCTCTGCTACGTGGCCTACGCCGAGAAGTTAGTTCATCTGTTTGTTCATCCAGCAATTAAATAAAAATTGCAGTTATTTTATTTGATTGTAGTTATTGTTATTTCATTTAATTTTTAGATTGTTGAATTATTACTTTTGACGAGCTTATATATTAATTTAAAAATTTCAAATGACAATTTTAATGTAATAGTAATAAATTATAATAATAATAATGTAATTGAAAATAACAATTTCTTATCCAGTTGTTTGAATATCGTTCATTAATAGCGTTCTGTGTTATGAACAGCTTGTTAAATAATTTCCTGCTAGTTAATTTATTATCTTTTATTAACAAAAGACTTAGTACTTGCACATTTCATTAACTTACGTAGTATAAATGAGGCATGTTTTAAAAGTTTTAACATAGTTTCTATTGATCATATAAGTTAAAAACAAAAGTTTTAATTAATTTCGCAGACGACAATCATGGCCCGATTTGAAAGGACTCGTTAGTTGATAATGATGATAAGAATGCTGATGGGTATGGCTACGATTCGATTATGATGATGATGATGGTGATGACGAAGATTATTTTGATGGTGACGAAGATGATAACAATGATTGTGATGATAACAAAGCTGATAACAATTTTGATGATGATGATGATCAAGAAAATTAAGGTGATGATGATTATGAATATGATAATAATGATAAGGATGAGAATGATGTTGATTGAAATGATTATAACATGATGATTATGAATATGATAATAATGATAAGGATGAGAATGATGTTGATTGAAATGATTATAACACTATCAATCAATCAATCAATTAGCTTATAAAGCGCTATTTCCGCGATGTTCAACAGCGCTCCTCAATGAATTTTGAAAACAGATGGGTCTTGAGATCCGCTCTGAACTTCGCAAGTGATGGAGAAGTAGTTAGAGAAGTAGGTAGAGAGTTCCAGAGAAAAAGACCAGAAAAAGCAAAAGCAGATTTGGCAAAAGAGTGTTTAACACGAGTTAAGAAAAAGCGAGAAGAAGAAGACGATCGTAAATTGGGGCGTTTAGGTTCAATTAATATATCTGATAAATACTTAGGAAATAATTTAGATTGAGACTTATACATGTGTAATGGAAATTGTTCCATTACATGGTCACGTGGGCCAGTTACTAGCACAAAGCACGTGTGCTTACCTAGGGGAGAGCGCCGTATGGTCACGTGGGTTGGCTACTAGACCATAGTACAAGCGCTTACCTAGGAGAGAGCACAGTGCAAGTCTATAAATAGCCTGCGCAAATGAGTTAAGCCTTTTTTTCTTTTCTGCGGCTCTTGTGCCGGAGTCGACATTAGTAAAGTTGGTTATTGTATCGTTGCATTTTCGTTAATTTGGTTTATTCGATTAATTATTTAGTTAGGTTTTAATAATGGAGGATTAATAATATATCTGTCGTTGCGTTTAGTTAATATCGAACCCGTTACATACATGAACGTGCAAATTTTAAAAATTATTCTATATTTTATAGGTAGCCAGTGCAAGAGAACAAGATATGGAGATATATGGGAAAAGAAAGGGACACGAACAACTAGACGAGCAGCAGAGTTAAAAGCTTTACTTAAAGGATAGAGTATAGAGTCAGGAAGACCATAGTAGAGCGAGTTACAATAATCAATCCTAGATGAGACTAACGAAGTAACAAGAAGGAGAAGAGTAGGATCATCAAGAAAAGGCAAAAGTTTTTTTATTCTATGTAGATGAAAGCAACACTATTAATCTGAGAAGAGAGAGACATAGTAGAATCAAAGATAAAACGATAAAACCTAGACTACGAAACTTATGAGAGACATCAAGAGTTTTAGAATCAGGTAAGATAAGAGGAGGAATAGTAATAGAGTGTTTAGATATATTAAAACAAATTAATTCAAACTTAGAAGGATAGAGTCAGACCAAGCGATAATTGAAGAAAGACATAGAGATAAATTATGAAAAACACTATTGAGATTAGATGGAGGAAAAGAAGTATAAATGTAAGAATCATCAGCATATAGTTGACTAAAGAAAGAAAAGTTATTAATAATACGAGGTAGTTCAGAAGTATAGAGTATAAATAGAAGAGGGCCAAGGATAGAACCCTGAGTTACCCCGAAAGTAAGAGTAGAGGAGTTAGAAGTAGAATTATTGAGAACAACAGAAGAAAAACGATTACAGAGATAAGAAGAAAACCAAGATAGACAAGAATCAGTAATATTAAAAGAAAGATGCAGCAGTCTCAAGAAAATAGTATGGTCAACAGTATCAAAAGCCGAGGAAAAGTTAAGATCAAGAAGAAAAGTAAGATTACTATTGTCACTAGAGAGAAGGATATCATTGTGTATTTTAAGTAAAGAAGTTTCAGTACTGTGAGCAGGTATGAAATATAATGATTATGATTAGTGGGATAATTTTATAAAGAGTTGCCAATAGTTAAGAATGTTGAAAATGAAAAAAAATGAAATTAGATGATGATACTAGGCAAACGTTCGTGGCGAGGTAAAATAAATAAATATCTTCTTCTTTCTCGTGCCCTATCCTTTCAGGACATTGGCGACCATCGACTTCCACAAAACCCTATCTTTAACACTTTGTAGTAGTTGAAATGTGGTGATATTCAACAAGTGACACAAGGACTTAACAAATGTTATTCATTGTTAATCTCTTTTCCCTGCAATCTTTCCAGTAGTTGTTAAATTTTCCATTCTTTCTTTCCGCATGGTGTGACAAAAAAACTTTAATTACCCTCGTCGGATTATCTGTATTTTGATTTGGTTTGTGTTTGTCGATGGTTTTCTTGGCAAAAGTTGTGAACAGTAGGTTGCCATTACTTGCTGTGAACTTTTCTACTTCTATATGAGATGGGTCATGGCAAATAAAATTATATAAAATAAATAAATGAGTCAAACAAATAAATAAAAATAGATAAATCAATATAAAGTAAAAATATAGATGATATTAATTTAAAAGCAGCTTGTTGCGAATGTGTTTTAATCGCCATAATTTATTAATATAATTATAATTATTGTTTATTATTATTATTTTATTACACTTGAAAAATTACTTTCCCACAAACATAAACAGTACGTTGAAGTTGTGAAGGGGTACTTTAAAGTAAACTTTCCCCAATTCAAGGTCAGAGCTCTTGAAAATGTTTGCCTCAATAATCTTAAGCATTTCATAAAAATTTAATTCAGAATTTGGTTGACAAGTTAAAGAAAATTTTGAACGCAGATTTTAAAACGTGCATTCGATTCTATATATTCAGATAGAAGTGATTCCTTTTGGCCATCCAGTGACGAAGGACCTACAAATGGACAGAATCAGATTGTTCCTTTCCAAGGATGGACAGGCTGTCGAAGAGACTCCGATTGTAGGATGAATATTTCCAAAAAGAAATTGAAAATTTACTGCTAACTGATTATGAAGCGTTTAATTTTTCTAAAAAAAAATTATGATATGATCGAACTATCCCAAATTTTAAGATACATGTAATTCTTGTTCATTAATCATTAAATTGTTTGTTAATTCTTGATATAAAAACGGTATGCTAAAATATCAACATTCCTATAAATTGCAAAATATGTAAAACTCTGAGGAACTTAAAAAATAAATTATTTAAAAATATTCTTTGTATAGAAGTTCGCTAAAATGAAGTCCAACTGTATATAATAATTACTGATTCATGTAATATCGACAAAGGCATAACTGCTTAAATGTGCTACATATCAATATTATTTAGCATGTTCACCTGTTACAACTGCTTCTTAATTATCTACACTAAAAAATTCGACACTCCTGTGTTTGGGCAATTGAACGAGAGGTATGAATATGAAACGTCACAATCAACATCACTCCAACCATCGGATAAAAATATTACTCAAATATTTGTAACTGCATTTATTATAAATAACAATTGCGTGTAACTAAAAAAAATTAATTTTAAAAACTCTTAGAAAATTATTTTAAGTTAAATTTTAAAATTTAAAAAGCAGCAACTCTTGATATAAAATTAGTAGGTATCCTAAAATAAATTGTGCATTTCATTTTGATCTTCAAATAAATTTTCAGTTTGATGAACACGAAATATCCGTCATATGTTCAGTTTGAAAAAATTGTTGTCTACTGACATCTTCAGTCCTATTTAAAAGTTACAGCCACGTTCCTTACAACACTTTCTTTAACTGCATTTTCATGTTGTAACAAACGATACAAGCACAAAACTTTATTCAAAATTTATTCAAAAGTTGTTTAAAATGTTGTTCATTACAGTGGGTGCAGCTTGTGTGATCATTGAGTTGTGTTTCTACATTATGTGTTAAAAATGTGATTATGAAGATTAGCTTACAACAACATATTATATCTTCTTAATTGCCAAGTTTTAAAAATGTTATATAGGAAACGTAATGTTACAAATAGTATAGGTAAAATTCGGATTCGGTGTCAATATTTGTACAATGGTTACATGTGAGACATTTTCTCGAGCAACAATGATTATGTGGTTTGTTGTGTCGACGTCGAATGGTTGGTGCTGATTTTATTGATCAATTGTGGTGTGATGTAGTGTGGTGTAGTGTTTTGTAATGTAATAAAATCCAACCTGTTGTAATATTATATAACATAATAACATTGTGTAATGCAATATTTGGTAATATAACTTTTTAAATACCTGAAACGATTTCATCAATAAGATAAGAATCAATAGTTAAAGATTTTTGTTATAGTTTGACATTTTTTCAAGTGAAAATTTATGTGCAGCTGCAGACATAACAAACCTCAATTGTTTCTGGTCCAAATACAATCTGTTCGTTAGTTTTACATTAGATAAATTAGAAAGTTTTGTTTGTTCCACATAATTTTTTTAATAATTTAACAAATCTAGAGTTTAACAACTTTTGAATTATAATCATTTAAAGTAAAACTTGACTAAAATAATGATAAACTTATTTTATACGAACAACGTTGTACCATTACCCTAACCTCAAATATTCAACCACCATTTGGCCTAGTCGAACTTATGGCCTGAGTTAATGGGAGAAGTAATGTTCATCTTAGGCTTAATCAGTGGAGCTTGAGGCTGAAGCCCCCTTCAAAATAGACATTTTTGTCGGGGTTAAATTGAAATCTAACAAAATCTTTATGAAAAATTTATAAATTTTGGTTTTAACCCTTAAAAACAACAATGTTTAGCTAAATTTGAATAAAAGATATAGGTGCGTTACGTCATTGCCGTTTAAGATTTATTACGTCAAATCAGCATCAATATTTCATGGAACTTTTCAAACGTGGTAAAATTTAGTGATAATTTTACATGTAGACTGCAAACTGTAGAGTTGAAAGTATCATTGAAAGTTGAATTGTTCATCAATGTGGCATTGTTTATTTGATTTCCCAAGTTGAAAAGGTCTCTTTTGAATAAACAAAATTAAATCAACCAAATATTAAAAGTTAAATTTAGATCTTGAAAATTACTTTTTAAGATCTGATGATTTTGAAGAATCCACTCGAAAAAAGATGCGTGTAATTTTGTGTCAAACATTTAATTCATTTAATTTACATAATCATCTTCTATTCAAAGTTTTAATCATTAAAATATTATTGATCTTAAAAAAACTATAATTTGAATATTTTCAAAGGAAAATTTAATGATGTTCTTGAACTTGGAATCATTGAAATGATGAAATAACATTATGGAGTGTTATTCTTTAAAAAAAAAAACCAAAATACTCATGAACAACATAAACATCAAACAAATTTATTTTATCCCTCTCAAAATATGTAAATCTGAATTGGCATGTTTTTATATTTATTTCAAAATGTCAACAGCGGGATGAAGTGCAAAGACAGGCAAGTTGTTAGGATGATACTTGAAAGTGAAAGTTGAAATCAATGGGTTAAGTAACTACAACGGTGAAAATACATATACGGACACGAGCGAATCTAAAATTCTATATAAGCAGACGCTTGAGTGATTTGAAACATCCATTTTTGAAGAAGATCCATATCCAGATCGACAAAATGAACTTCAAGGTAGCCCTCATTTGTCTCGCTCTCTGCTACGTGGCCTACGCCGAGGAGTTAGTTCATCTGTTTGTTCATCCAGCAATTAAATGAAAACTGTGATTATTTTATTTAATTGCAATTATTTTTGCATTCATTTAAATTTTAAGTTAAATTTTAATTTTAAAATGGCAATGTTGGTTTAAAAATAATAATGTTATTATAAATAATAATATTAATAATGTGATTGAAAACAATCACTTCTTATCAATTTGTTTGAACACCGTTTATTAATAACATTTTGTTTTATGAAACACAGTCTGTTTAATAGTTCCCTGACGGTTAATTTATTAACTTACAATAAAAAGTGCTTAGATAATATGTGAATATTTTACTAAGATAACTTTTGTAATATTACTGATGCCTGTTTTGAAAGTGAATAAATTGTTGCCATTGACCATATAAATTAAAAACACACTTTGTTTATTAATTCTGCAGGAGACAATCATGGCCTGAGTTGAAAGGACTCGTAAGTTGATAGTGACAATAAGAATCATTTTTTAGCCGTTGATGTTGCTGTTACTATTGTTGTCTTATTAAACATGAAATTTTAAAAATGACAACCTTACAAACTCATCAAACAGCCCATTGAGGAAGTGAAGGGGTTCTTGGAAGCAAAATTCCCACAATTCAGGGTCAGTATTCTTGCATGTGCAAACATTTTATAAAATTTTAATTTAAAATTTGATTAACATTTTTAAAAGTAGATTGTAAAAAGTGCATCCGATTCTAAACGTACATATTCAGATTCAAGTTGTTCGTTTCGGCCAGCCAGTGACCAAGGACTTGAGGTGGGACAGAATCAGGCTGTTCCTTTCTAAGGATGGACTGACTGTCGAACAGACTCCAATAGTCGGATGAATATTTTCAAATTGAAACTGAAAATTTATTGCTAACTGATTATGAAGCTTTTAAATTTAATTAAATTTGAAAATTGATTTGATCAAACTATTTCAAGTTATAAGATAATTCTGTTTTGAAATAAATTAATTTTTCATAAATCATTCAACTGTTTTTTAATATTTTATATGGAATATTTTAACGTATCGTTAAAAATTTCAACGTTCCATTATAAGTGGTGTATCATTTGGTGAGGTGTCGTTCACACAGATGGAACATGGTAATTTGATTGAATCAATATGCATAGTGCAGAAAAGATAAGAATAATAAGAAATAATAATAAGAAATAATAATAATAATATATAGAAATAATAATAATAAATAATAAGAAAAAAACACTAATTAAAGTACAATCGTCACACTTATGAGTGAACTATGGATTATTTTATATTTATAATATTAATTTATTTTAATGATATTTAATTAATTATTTTTATTTTTTATTAATATACTAATAATAATATTTATATTACTCATTCGAAACAACAAAAAAAAACAAATATACAATCTGATGACTTTTTCAAATGAAATTAAAAAAGTTGTATTATATAATAGTTACTGACACGTGTAATATTGACAAAGGCGTAGGTGCTTACCTGTGCTACCTATCATGTTTTATTCGATGACGTTTCCCTGCCACAACTACTTCGTTGTTTTCCACGCTAAAAAATCACCACACTCCTGTGATGGAGCGATTGATAGAGAGGTGTGAAGTGAATATGAAGCATACGAACCACAAACTATCGGATCAAAGCATTTTTTCCATTTTTTGTAACTGTATCTATTAAAAAAAAATTTACTTCATTTAACGCACAACAAAAGAAATAAAAATTTAAATTTAAACAAATAATTATAAATGTAAATTAAAATCTGCAGTTCATATCGATAGTCAAATAAACTTACTTTCAGTTTAATGAACACGGAAAATCCGTCATATGTTCCGTTTTAAAATTTTTCTTGTTAACTTACACTCTCAGTCATACATAAAAGGTGCCAACCACATTTCTAACAACTCTTCCTCTTATCATATTTTTACGTTGAAACGAAAAATACCAGCATAAAAAACCGATTCAAAATTTACTCAAAACTTATTGAAAATGTCGTTCTTTGCAGTAAGTGCAGCATGTGTGATCTTTGAGCTGTGTTCCTACATTACATGTTAAAAATGTGATTATTAAGAATAGCTTAAAATAACGTATTATATCTTCTTATTTGCCAAGTTTCAAAAGCGTTATATGTGAATGTAATGTTACGAATAGAATACGTAAAGTCCTTTAACATTTGTACGATAGTCACATGGGAGACCGTTTCTCACATAACGGTGCTGATGTTGGTTATATGTGCCTATGTTGAATGGTTGGTCCTGATTTTAATGACCCTTTTTAATGTAATTTAGTGTAATGTAATGTAGCGATAATGTAATGTTACTTTGTAAATACTTCAAATGATTTCATCAACAAAGTAAGAACAGTTGAGTTTAACGTATCTGTGATTGGCTGTTTAACATTATTTCAAGTGACAGTTCCCCTTGTGCCGACATAACAATCATTAATTGCTACTGGCCCAAATACAATCTGTTCGTCACAGCTTCACATTAGTTTGAAATTTAATTAATTAATTTTTTAATTTAATTTATTCAATTAAATATAAATTAATAACAATTTAATTAAAATTATGGTTACTCTCTTTATGTGAACAACGTCATATCTTCTGACCATCGCAAACATTCATCACCCACCAGTCCTGGTCGAACGCACTGGCCTGAGTTAATTGGAGAGGTAGAGTTTATGTGATGTTTGTGTAATTATTCAATTAATCAATTAATTAATTAATTAATTTTTTAAAAATTCAATTTCAAACGTTTCTTGGGGGATAATTTAAATAACATACAAAAGCTCTGTCTAAAACAGTACACAACATATCACAAAGGATGATACTTAGCTGACTACTAACACGTACCATAAAAAAAACCATAATAATAATAATAACATAACCATAAATATAACCAGAACAATGAAAAAGAAAAAAAATCCATCAATAAAAACCAGCTAGTCTTCACCAGTGCCTTAAATAACAAATATATATCTATTAAAACTTATAAAGTAAAATAGAACCTCGCTAATAATAACAACCAATAAATATTAACTACAACAATAGATTTTTAATAAAATAAGCTTGGTTATAAAAATAAAAGTAATCATTTTACAATGTTCATGTAATGTTTATCTATTGGACGACGTGATGACCTAGCAACGTGATGGCCTAGTGGTTAAGGTCGCCTGGTCCTGTTACTCAGTGACCGGATTCGAGTATGACAAAAGGATCAAAGATCCACGTATATCACATGCATTGTGTGTGATTGATGCGTCGTTTATTAGCACGTATTCATGCACGCTGTTCGTTCGTTGTTGGCTCCTCTGGACTTTCGAAGAGTGCAATCAACCTGCCAACCTTGTTTATGTGATGTGAAACAAAGTATCATTCAATCAAAATTGTGTTTTTAAACGTCAGTTGAAAATTTGCAAAAATACATTAAAAACAAACCTGCATGTGACTGAAATAATTGTTGTCAACCACTCACCCCTCCAGAGATTGGACACAGTCGAAGAATTCTTCAAAACATTTTACCCTTCTTTAAAGGTGAGCACCGGTACAACCAGGAAAGTGCAATAGTTCATTTGCCCCCAACACAATTTTCAAACAATTTTAAAATATTATTGTTTTAATTTTTTACTCAAAAATATACATAAAGAGGCGTAGCCACTGGGGAAACTTTGGAGATCCCTATAAGGTTATAAGATACTGAAGTAAACTCTTTCAGGCTCCCATAACTTTTGTAAACTTTTTAAAGAAAACACTTTTTTGATGGAAAGTTGTAAGAAAAATGTGAAACAAACCAAATAAGTAAAAAAAGGTAGCCAACTATGATAATTTCATCTTCTATGCACCCCTAACGGATATTTTTGGTTGCGCTTCTGAAGGTAAGAACAAACATTTTGCAACTTGATTAAACGTCATTATCATCACCCATCTTCGTTACTATGACGCCTATTTTAATATACATCCCACCTCAGTTATCAAAAATTGAGCATGGCTTGTTGATTTCGAAAGAAAAGGATGCTACCAAAGTGCTGCTGATGATGACGGAGGACGGCGAGCATCTGGAATATGCTCCATTCATTCAATAACTACACACACATACACACACGCACACACACACACGCACAGCACACTCGTACACAAACATTCGCACACATACACTCATGCACACATATATAGATGCATACTCAAACACACACACAAATGAACAATTTATTTGAGATACAAACTGTAAAACGTACGGAACATTTTTACTTTTAAACAAACTATTATTTGAAATACATGAAAATATATTTTCAAAAGATCTGTTGACATATTTTGACTTTAACAATATTGTCATTTATAATTGTGAGTTTTATTTAAATTGATAACTTTGATTAACGCCTGACAAGAATTTTTGCATCAATTTTTTCAAATTTTCTGTTTCGTCAGTTCGAAAATTTCTATCATGTTATCACGGAGATGATGTTGTCATTATCATGTTAGTTTCATTTACCCAATCAAATTTCATATGAAATGTGAACGTTGCATAATAATCAATAATGGCTAACATAAATATTGTGATAATAAATTGTAATTAGAATAAATTAGAATGTTTATTTTAACAATAACATTATAATAAATTATAATAAAGTCAAATTATGAAGTTATAATTTTTTAAAACTCTAAATTGTCTCATGAACTTTAGTTCTGACCTTTTGACTGGCTGAAATTTTTAAACTGCTGACAAATAACATAATAATAAATACACGTCATAATAAATTATCCACTCCACATGCAACATCGAAACTGTAACATTGCTTTCTCCAAATTAATTTTGAATCTTGCATTTGAGAACAAATCCTGATGAATTATGTGATGGTGGCCATGTTGGATAGAAATAAAACTTCACTGGTGCATCTCTTCATTGTAGCCTCGCTTGCTCTCATTTTCTACAATAATTCGTGAGATTTCTTATTTCATTTTCTTACGATTTTATTAAATAAATATATATATGCATTTAATTCTCATATAAATGTACTAATGACACCAAGGAGGGGTGATCTCAATATTTTTAACCTAATTTAGTATCTTCCGTGCTCTGCTTAAATGAAGGCGTGTCGGGCTTCGTAAGATATAAAATGATAAATAGATACACGAGTTCGCCGTTTTTTCCATGGTATACACACACGTACAACACATGCACAAAACACACGCACAAAACACACACGCACACACAAACACACGCACACAAACATATTCTAATATGTAAGTGTTAAATGTGTATATTATATACATTATATACATATTACACACTCTATATTATATGAATAATACAAACATTGGTACATTACTCCGAAAATTATTACATTAAAAGATTTGACAGAGTATCAGCTGCAGTAGCTTCAATGTGGCCTGAGTTCGTCGGTCAGGTATGTAAGTGTTACATGTGTATATGTCTGTGTTGAATGTGTTGTGTGTGTGTTGTGTGTGTGTGTGTATGTGTGTGTGTGCATACCTAACCTAACATCCACCACCACAAAGTCCAACACAACCACAACATTATAATAATTTTTATGTAATATATTTTGCATCCGCATGTTCATTATCATTATAAATGCATTTCGTCCCAACATATTTATAATTTTTTAAAAGAAGTGCTATATGAATGCTTCAGTAATTACAATAATAATACAAATATTACTAACAATAATAACTGAGGTATTTCCAAAAACCCTCTTATATACTGTAAATATGCTATAGTGCTGAAGGATAATTAAACTGCTTCAGTTAGATGAATCGTATAAATATCACGGAATGGAAGAAAGGGTTAAAATCCATGGCAAGATGATGAAAGAAAAAATTCAAAAAGATTATATTTCAAGAATTTTAAAAATTTTAAAAACACAAACTCAACTCTAAAAATTAAATAATGACAAGAAACAGTTTTGCCATTTCGGTATAATATTCTGGACGAAAGCCGAACTAAATGCTAATAAATTAGATAGAATTACTAGAAATGAAATGTTACATCCCAAAGCTGATGTAGATAGATTGTACTTAAAACGGATAAATGGTGGAAGAGGGCTTTTAGAAATACAATCAAATTTACAAAAAAATAATTGTTGGACTCGCAGACTACGTTGTAAACGTTCCAAACAAGTCTATGAAAGTATTCCAACTGTATGATAAAAAAAGCACGCGTTCTATTCAGAAGCAATCACAGGAAATTAAAAACATATATTCGATAAATGAAGGTAATAATAAATCAAATAATTCAAATTGAAGAAAAAATTAGAAAGACTAAGAAAAGAAGAGATTTACGATAAACTGTTACTTGGACAATACTTTAAAGAATTAGAAAAACCAGGTATAAATACAATGGCTAGTGTTGGATGATTAAATTATTCCGGACTAAATAGTGAAACTGAAGTCTGATTGATAATTGCAGCCCAAGATCAAGTACCTAACACTTATTATCAAAAAAAATCTTAAAAAACAAATAGAAAGCAAATACAGATTTTGTCATTCAGAGGATGAACACGTTAGCCATATAATTGCAGGATGTTCAGCACTTGCGCCAACATGCTACATGAGACGACACAATAATCTAGCAAATATATTCACTGGTCGATTTGTAAACACTTCAAAATGAAGATATATGAAAAATATTTGAGCATGAACCGGCAAAAATGATCAATCTGAATGAACAAATTATTATAATGTGGGATTCACAGATAATTACAGATAGAAAAATTAATGCCAACAGACCAGGTATCGCCGTCATAAATAAGATTTTAAAAATATGCCTGTTGATTGAAATATTGATACTGACTGACACAAATGTTGCTTCAAAAGAAGCGGAAAAAAGATGCAAGTATAAAGATCTGGAAATTGAAATCTCACAAATGTGGAATATTAGATGTTAAGTGTTACCAATAGTAGTGGGAGCTTTAGGAATATTCGGGGATGCGACAATAAAAACTTACCTGAGATGATACCTAGGAAACAGAAGAAAGGAAAAACACAGAAAATCGCTCTCCTGCACATATCCTTACAAAGTTTTTTGGATGATATCCTTTGGACTTAGATGAGCCCTGGAATCATCTGTGAACCGGCTTAGACCGTGATCAGCAAAACAATAATGATGCAAATATTAATACCAATAACAATATAAATATTAATAACAATAATAATGTTAGTACTGACAATAAAATTTTTTTAGAAAATACTCACACACCCAACATAATGTTTAGAGTAACAAACATTAAAAATGCATAAAATTTAATCATCATTGTTTATAATAACGATAATAATAATAATTAAAACTCTTTTATTATCAATAAATCAATAGGGGAAATGAAATAAAAATAAAATAGAATAATAATATAATAATAATAGTAATAATAATTATAATAATGTAATTATTTTTTGTCTATGAACGACCAGCCGGGGTCTACGGTGTACAACAATCTGACGGCTCAATTTCCAAACTATAAGGTGATCCTATTGTTTTGAGATGTTGGAATATTTATTGAAACATTTTTTGGAACATTCATTTATCTACGCTATGAAAAATCTTTCGATCCCATGTTCATACTTTCAATAACTCGTTCCTATTTTTATTTGGTTCATATTTAAATTTGTTATATGTTAGATGTGTTAAATGAATAATACAATATTATGCACCGGGGCTAGTTTTGAGAAGGACGGATAACTACTGCCTCAAGGCCCCACAAAAAAAGGGCCTTCACCCTACAAAATTTTTTTTGGTTAAAAATTTGAATTGTAAAGTAGATGCGGGATGCAAAAAAGGTTTCCAACTTTTTTTTAAAAACAAATCAATTTTGGAAGACTTGATGGAAAAATAAAGGGCCTCCGCTTTTTGTTTTTCCAATGCCTCCTCACTTTATAATCCGGCTCTGTTTCTTACTACATTACAAAAATTTTGGGTATGTGTTTGGGCAAGGTTCAGGGCATCTAACACCCATGCAATCTCCTACTTTATTTTTATTCTATTCCAAACTGTACATAAAAAACTTCACGAAAATCATCAAATTTTGAAATATTATAATTTAAAGCTGTTGCTGCTAACAAACAAAATTTATGCGGCAAAATAAATAATAATCACGCACAAGAAATGCCATCTACTAGGATTTGAAAATTGAATGAGTTAAAGTTATAAAAAATATGTAGTTCTAAAATAATGAATTGGGATGACTGTGTGTGTGTGTGTGTTTTTGAGTGTGTCTGTGTGTGTTTGCCTGTGCGATTTAGCAAAATTTTTTGATAAAATGCTAACATTTTGTCTTTCTAAGACATGAAAAAATATTTTCAAAATGTTGCACTTGCTACTCCGTTCACGTTTGCAGGTTTGTTTTCAACTACTTTATTCAAAATTTGGAAGTTTACTACTTATAATAACAAAAAATAACAATAGTTTGACATTTATACTAGTTTTAATGAAAAGCATTGTAAAAAAATCGAGAATAAACGGAAAAAGGTCGCCAATTTTGTTAAAAATATATTGTTTGTTAAAAGACTTGATTGAAAAAATACTTAAGAGCCTCTCTTTTCCATCTTTGTCCTTTGGTTTCCACACTTTCAAATTTGGCCCTGTTATGCATTTTCATATTTTCATCACCGCTTAGTGTCTAACAATTTTTTTTATTGACAGGTGTTTGTTATTTATCCATACCAAGAGATTGGTGGATTCGATATGATGAGAATAAAAATTTACGTTAGGGAAAACAACGAGGTTCTGCTCATCACTCTGGGATGATGTTTAAAGTTTTACGAGCAATAACTTTTATGAAACGTCTTTGAAAATAAAAGATTTTTTTTCTGATTATTCAAATTGTTTTTTTTTCATTCTTATTGCCAGCTAAATTTTCAAAAGCATATAAATTTTCCGGCTGAAATTTGCTTGTTTGGGTTTAATTTCTTGCTCTTGCTGACTCTTTAATACTTAAATAATTTTTCAAAATCTTATCTTAAATTAATTTACATCCTCTTGTACATTTTTTAATTAACCATAGTTATGTTATGACAGCCAACCCAGCCATCCACCCTTCCGAGGTTGGTCAATGGGGAGTCGACGTAAGTTGTCGCATGTGGGCCGGCGAGATGGCTCAGTGGTTCAAATGTACGCCAAGTCAAACATCTCAATGGCTATCATATACTCAGCGTATATGATGCGGTGCTTGCGCGTGCACATAAAATACATGTGTACGTGATGTGAAAAAGATAAACAGCCTTTGTGGCGAAGATGGCTGCTTCAAATCAATGGATGAAGATATGAAGAAGATAATAAAAGATATATAGATATCTGTAACATTGTAAGTGGTTCTGCGTATGTCAGAGCTGCAATAATAAAGACTAAAAAAAAGTTATAAAAACGTACAAGATGATTTAAATTAATTTAAGAAAAGATTTTGAAAAATTATTTAAGTATTAAAAAGGCACCAAGTGCTAGAAATTAAACCCAAACAAGCAAATCTCAGTGAAATGTCAGAAAATTTATATGCTTTTGTCACCGAATGTTGAAAAAATCTCATTAATAGCCAGTAACCTGATTTGCCTAATTAGCGAAAATAATGATTAGAAAAGACGCGTGTTGATGTTGGTACATCCGGGTTTGTTTGAGGACAATTGTGTGAGTGTGTTTGTTTGTGCATACTACGTACTTCAGGATATACTTGCGTATTATTATGCCTGCAGTGCAAGTATGCGATCACAACGCCAGAGACGTATGCGACCATAATGCTATTGCCCCTACTTTAAGTTGGGAGGGATTAAAAAACTGGTTGAAATTAAGAATAGGAATTTTTGTAGTTATCAATAAAATAAAGGCCATTTGTTACCTATAACGTTAACGGGTTCACTTTTTTTAGAATATTTTAAACCGGCTAAGCTAAAAAGTTTATCCATGGAGGGATTATCGCCCCCAACATTCAAGCAGAAATTGACGACGCCCTTGTATGCAACCAACGTGATGATTATGAGATGAGATAGTGTTTTCTTTGTTTAGTTGTACGATGGAAAGTTGCAAAACCCAATCAATATCCCACTGACGTTCCATGTTTGAAATTGTTGAAAAGATTTTTATTTTGTTATCCAAGTTGATATTGACAGAAGCAATAATGTTCAAAAAAACATTTTTGGTTGGTAGAATAAGACTGACGTGATCATTTGACCGCGGTGGCGTTTTGAAAATTTTAAAATAATATTCATACACTTGAATCGTTTTTAAGGAGTTCTTGATTAAGAAAGCAAACAACATGGCAGAGATATAACAACACAGTCAGTGGCAAGTAGGTTTCTGAGTTATCAAGATAAGCAAATCGGTTTTTTTTTATTTCTAATGATATTTCACAGTATCATCAAACCACGAGATAATGTGTAACTCAACTCTCACATTAATATTAAAATTTCGTCTGGTGAATCCGTGATGGCATGGCGGGAATACTTTCATTCATTTCGTTCACATCTCCCACAAGATTAAGACGCAGCAGCAGCACTTAACGGGCCAACATATTCCATCACGAACCAAAATTAATACCTCAAACTAACTTACTTATTTCAAAAGTTTTATACGTTTAGTTTTCAAAAACGGTATTTCATTTTAGGGCAATTTTAATCAAAACTTGGAATTCGTTCATTAAATAGATAGATAGTGATAACAAAATTAGATCCTTTATGTTTTAATATTTTATTGCTGTTTACAAGTTCTACTGAAAGTGTATGTAGTTTTAGGGTTAAGTAGTACTTAAAAATGCCCCTTCTTAAAAAACGCCCTGGCATCTGCTTAGGACCTCCCATGCCATGCCCCTGATGCACGAGGTAGTTCAGAGGTATAGAGTATAAATAGAAGAGGGCCAAGGATAGAACTCTGGGGTACCCCGAAAGTAAGAGTATAGGAGTTAGAAGTAGAATTATTGAGAACAACAGAAGAAAAACGATTACAGAGATAAGAAGAAAACCAAGATAGACAAGAATCAGTAATATTAAAAGAAAGATGTAGCAGCCTCATAAAATAAACGTATTCAGGATGAAATTTTTTTAAATGGGTAAAATTTTTTGTGCACATTTTTAAAAGATGTCACTAATGGCTATCAAATTTTTTTTGCCTAGGGCCTTCTACTACCTAAGGCCAGCCCTGGGAACCATAGCAATCCCAAAACTCCCATTCCAATACTTTTAGTGGAAATTTTTAAATTTGGATTATGTTATATGAGTTTTTTTATTTATTTTTAATAACAATATTTTGTTCATTGTGAAACAATATTCAACTTTGTACATTTTTTTGCAAAAGGTTTCAGGCAATGTCTTAAAAAGTTCACATCATGCACCGCTGCTAAAAATCACATAAGAAGACGACAAGATGAAAGAAATTGCGTGATCATGCTACTCAATCTCTCATTTGCTTTCGTCTTTTTAACTGCACCATATTTTATCGTCTATAGTGTAGATTAAGTTTTTTGTTTAAGAGATCGTTTCGCTCATTCGATTCCGAAGTAAATTTAGTTTTGATTTTTTATGAAATTTTAAATAAGGTGGGCATAACCTATATAATCTTATAATTTTAACCTTTTTTAACTTTTAACCTATATAATCTACTATTGCGATTAATAGGTATATTTTGCATTTTTGTTTTTTAATGAAAAATATATTTCAAAAATGAGATAACTCTCTAAAAATAATACCCTTGAAAACTGTCCACTACTGATTTCGATTAGTAAAGACTTTAACAAATGTGATGCTACTTTCGAACCACGCTTCAAATTTTTACCTCCACTGCGTTACCGGTAAGAAATTACGTAGAGAGTTGAAAGCGATGCTGCTGCAATTGAAGGTGTGGACGTCTTCAGCTGCGTATCACGTGGTTTGTCGCTTATTTCCTTGCCACCGGACTTGTTCTTCAAGGATGAAAGAAAAAACATCAAACGGACTCAATGGAAATGTGGTGAAAAGTGATGAAGACGCTAATGACAACGTATACCTACGGAAGAAATTTTACAGTTGAAAAAATATAGAAGATAAAAAAAAAATAAGGCTGATGGCGAATTTGTTCAGCAACTTTATGGTGTTGATGTGGCCCATTAAAGTGATTTTTGCTCTCATG
Source organism: Helobdella robusta (assembly GCF_000326865.2). Taxonomy (NCBI): domain Eukaryota; kingdom Metazoa; phylum Annelida; class Clitellata; order Rhynchobdellida; family Glossiphoniidae; genus Helobdella; species Helobdella robusta. Next base: position 4,869,002 of record NW_008705398.1, on the reverse strand, counting down.
CGTTTAAAACAAATTGATGCTTTTATTAACATTGTAAATATATAACTTTTTTATGCTTGCTTAAATAACGTAACGTAATGTTAATATACTTTGTTAAAAAGTAATTTGTTTGAGCGGCGAAATGGCGTAATTGGTTATGACACCAAGTCCTGCTGTCACAATGACTGGATGCTGTCGGATCGCAAATCCCAACGACTAATACTAACAATCATTAAAATAAATAAAAACACCCCAAACTAACAAAGTAATTCGTGGGGCTATTAAGGAAAAATCTGCGATATGATTCTAATAGGTATTCGGGCTGCCGATGAGTGCCGAAACATATGTCCAGCCTGTCCAAACAAAACGAATACTATTTTTTTCTTGGTCTTCTCATACAACAGCACAATCATACATCAGTTCCTAAATTCTCGCGTATTTATGTCTGCTGTCTTTCTATAGTGGATTTTTATCTAAAAAAGAATTGACATTTTATTATAATATTTTTCTATTTAAATGATTGGTATTGTATATATCCGTCTGCTGGGCTTGTTTGAATATAAATGATAAGCTGCAGCAAATGAGTGAACTTTTGCTTGTGAAGTGAGTTCATGGAAATCAGACACAAAACGAGATCAAATAGTTCCAACTAGTGTGTGTGCGTGTATCTGTACATTCGAACCGTGGTTGAAAGAGGGCAAAAGTCTTTCAGCGAGTTTCGATTCAAAACTTGTTTTCTCGCTGGATGGCTAGCTAATTAGCGGCGTGATGGCCTAACGGTTAAGGTGGCCTGATGCTGTTTTGCAGTAACATGTTATTATTATTAGAAGTTATTTTACCAGTTTGATGGGACGGTACTGATTTAATAAAAAAAATTCTTGCTTAATTTAATTTAAGTAAATACAAATGAAATATTCAATATTAATGTTTTACGTTTTTACGGTATTAAAATGACAATTATTAAAACATAAGTAACCAGCAGTGTAACACAAACAAGTACGCTAAAAAATATTTACATAGTTCATAATAGCCCACAAAAACACCCCCATCAGACATAGATGTAAGTACAAAAAAGTAACCAAAACATCATTAACATAAAACAGACAAATAGACAAATAAAAAACATTATGAATTATAAATGAATAAAATAATCAAAAACAATTAAGCCATTATTCATATTCATATTCACAATGTACATGCAAATTTATAAACAGTCACCTATACAAGACATCGTTAATATGTATTATGTCTAGATCAGATATTGGAAGGATAGATTTATTTTGGATGTCGTCTGCTTCGAAGTCGATATGTTTTGCATGACAATCTGTAGAACAATAATTTTAAATAATAAAATTATCAATTTTTTACTCAAAACATGCATCCAATTATCTATTGAAGGTTAACAAAAGAAAATAAAAAAAGAGGAAAATTATTTTTCCTCATCACTTCCGTCATCATTCTTATTAGTTTCATCACAATTTGTCTTTGTTATTATTATTATTATAGGTATCATCATCATTATAACCCACCCTCGTCATATTATTCTCTCACCAATTTTCATCATTCATTCACACGTTCTTTCATTCATTCAGTCATAAATTAAATCATCTCCATTCATCCATTATTTATTTAATCATTTTCATTCATTTATTCATTCATTTATCCACTCCATTCATTATGTTTATTTATTCAATCATTTATTCAATCATTTTTTCAAAATTAATTAAATAAATCAATCAATCAATCATTCATTCCATCAATCAATCAATCAATCAATCAATCAATCAATCAATCAATCAATCAATCAATCAATCAATCAATCAATCAATCAATCAATCAATCAATCAAATCAATCAATCAATCAATCAATCATTCACTAATTAATACTAGTTTACTTGCCAGTGATGGTATGTATGGAGTCCAATCTCTTGGTGATGAAAGCACTTATAGACGGGTAGATGACATAGAAGATCAGTACGAACAACGAGCAACCTACCAGAGGCACTGCTATTGCCCATGCTCTGAAAAGAAAATTTCATCAAGTACATTATTTTTTTATTTTATTTAATACTATACAACAACACACGTTTAGACGACATTTACCCCGAGATCGGGGGTTGCCGTTTGGCTACCTATGATGAAACCGAAATACCCCTCGACGCCATCCACATCTGTCACTCGCCTCAGTATCACGAAACCCTGCTTTCACCCTGTCCTTCTTCGCCTGCTCTCTCCATCCCAATCGTGGACAACCCCTTCCTACCACTCCTTCAACCTCGAACTCCGACGCTCGCCTAATCCCGACCCTTTCATCCCTTCTCAACACATGTCCATACCACCGCAATCTCGATCTCCTTATCAATGTCACAATGTCCTCATTCAGTCCCATCATTGACATCAGCTCTGTACTACTCCTCCTATCCTTCACTTTAACCCCACACATCATCCTCACCATAACTCTTTCAGCCCTCTGCAGTACACTTTCCTCCTCTCTCCTCAACACCCAAGTTTCACCACCATATACCATCGCTGCTCTCACACATGCTTTATATACCCTCCCTTTCATCTTCACTGACCATTTCTTTCCACACAATACCCCACCCAGTTCCCTAAATTTCATCCATCCTACACGAACTCTAGCCGTAACTGCGCTCAAACATCCTCCATCCGCGTTCAGCTTAATATAATAATTATTAATTTCATAATTTATTATTATTCTCTATTTCTTTTACCTTTGATACATTATTTTCATCTAGTTTTCATTATTTTATTTAGTATTCTTTATTTAGTTTATCATTATCTATCATTTATTAGATATTTTACTAAAAATATATAAACTGTTTTAGCTGGAGGTTTTATTGGCTGATTATTTTTAAAACCGACATTTATTTACTGATTTCTTTAACACAAACACACACACACACAAACACACACATACACACAAACATCAGCCTTTAATGGCATTTCATCTTTCCTTTTTGGTGAAACAATGAAAAATTATGATTTCTGCTTGGAGCCATCAAATTATGCATTGTCATAATATTAATAGTTATGTAATGTAATTAATTAAATAATTAATATGTGATAAATGTAATATAATTAATTTGACAACATTACTTCTGGGGATAGTAATAGACGCCCACTGCATGTAGCCATTCATCAGGTGTGTATGCCCAGATGAGATGCAAAACTTCAGTCGCAAGAAATACAATTAATTAAATTAAAATTAACAACATGATTTATAACATTGGTTCTTTAGCATTTTTTCAATTTTATAATCATTATGATTATGTTAATATAAATATAAAATCTTTAAATTTAAATTTTAAATACAATGATACAATAACTTTTAGGACTTTTTAATTTTTATTCTTATTCTTCCCAACAAATCACACTTTTTAATTTATGAATGCACAAATTAAAGATTTTATATTTAAATAAATAAAATAAAATTTTAATAATAAATAAAATAAAATAAATTAAAATAAATTTTAAATAAAATAAAATAAAAGTAATTACTAAAAATAACTAAGGGTAAATTGCAAATCAAAATCCAAATGCAAATGCTTAATAATGAAAATGAATTAGTATATAATTATATTATATTTTTATTTATTATATTATAAATTATAATTTTTTTATAATTTCAATTTAAAAAATTCAAAATTAAATTAATTATTAAACAACTTTAATTTTACTTATTAATTTTATTTAAAAAAAAAAATTAAATAATTTAATTATAAAAATGAACAATTTTATTCTATCTACTCTATTCTATTCTAAACAAAATATTAATAATTTTATTAATTTAATATTAATTTTGAATTTTTTGTTCGTCACGTTGTTTTTCAAGTCTAACGAAATCACTACAAACATTTTTACATTTTATGGTAAAATTTTTACCTAATCCAACCCAGGAAAATAAATAGAGTACAAATCCGTAAACAGCTCGAGACGGCGTAGGCAAGGGGGAATTCTCCATTAGGCAGAAGCTCCGGACTAAAGCATCACAACATCTGTTCAGTTAGTCCGGAGATGGCGGTTGCGTTTTGTCCATTGTTTCGTAGTGATGAAGATCCCATCATTAATCATTTCATTCTATATAATTGTGGTTCTAATTAATTAATTAAGTATAATACTATAATTATATATGTGGTCCTATGTATATGATTGATCCTATTTTTATGTATAATATAAAAAGGTCGACAAAAGTTTTTACAATTCCAGCCCTCGCAAACTTTAGAAGCTTCTTTTTCTGTTTTTAGAAACTTCTCAATCCCCGTTTCAGCGGTTCCATTGCCAGAGACTGACCAGAGACTCCCATGGCGCTGCCTCTAAAATCTGCTTTTTTTATTTGTAAATTATTGAAATGCTTTTAATTTTTATTTCTACATCATTTTCCGTTCATTACCCTGATACTCTATTTATTGTTATGCTCTTTGGTTGGCGAATCTGTTGTCATTTGTTTTGTCGCTAATTCAATTCGATATTATGGATTCTAATATCGCTCATCGTCCCGGTGTTCTCAAACATCCGAACAAATCTCACAAAACTGGCCGACATCGGAGCAAGGGTTCCATCTCGGAAGTGACGAAAGGTACTTTGAACAAATTATTTCGTTAAAATATATTTAAATGTCTTAATATATGTATTTTAACGTTGATTATATTCACGTGTGTCTATGGCTCTCAAATGTTCTCATTCTTCAATTTCAATTCAATCTTAATCTTAAAGTATCAGATGTCAAATCAACAGGGCTGTGACTTGACAGTGTTTTTTTAAAAACAAGACGAAACAGCCACTGAGAGCTCAATACAAGACCAAGATGAGACTTTAAAATTAAAATTTTAATATTTTAAAAGAACATGTCTCAAGACAATGACAAAGACAAGAAGTTCGTGACAAAAACGTGACCATGAGGTTAAAACTTAAAAAAATGTTATTGAGTATTTTTAAAGAAGTCAGTTTGAGCTGGATTTCTGTCACCTAATTTAAAACAAATATATATAAATATATAATTAAAATATAAAAAAAATATATAAAAATATATATATTAAATTATATATATATAATATATATAATAGATATATATATATATCCACCTATGTTTGTGTAAATTTGTATATAGTACACATGTACACATTGAACATTATATATTTGTTTACATGTAAGTTTTTATTAACCAAAAAACATTACCAGATATTAACATGAAGTATCACTATGAATGAGAAATTTGATTTCAAAATATATTAGCATGTTTGATGTTTCTATTATGTATATATATATATGTGTGTTTGAATGCATGTTTAACATATGCTTATAGAAGTTACCATGAATGGTTGAAAACTTTGTTTTGTATAAAAAATAATTTCCTATCTGCATCCTGTTGTAAATACAAATCAAGACAGTAAAAAATCATGGCCATGACTGACATTGTCGTAAAACGAGACAAAGTCAAGACTGACATTTTGAAGTCTCAAGGCAAGATCAAGACAGTATAAAAATCTTGTCACAGCCCTCCAAATCAAATCAATCATCAATTAATGTTCAGTCCAATTACATCTTCATTCTCCAACAGTTTTCATGTTGTCAACTAATTTTATATTTTTTTTTTTTTGAAGGTAAAGCTAATGTTAAAACTATCACTAAAAAAGAGAAAGGGCATCTGAATAAACACGAGAAGAGGAACAAAGTTCGTTGTTTTGGTTTTCATGAATTTTGAATGGAATCCATCATTATTGTTATTCATTATCAATTCCATCAAAATTGTAAAATATAACCCATATTTAGAAATTATGTAATATTTATTGTATATATATTATATGTTGTATAATAATACAATTAATAAAAATAATCATCGAATATTGAATAAAGCTCTTCTCTTCTAATGATCAATCAATCAATCAATTGATTGATCAATCTTCTCTTCTAATGACATACAATAAAGTACAAACAATCTTCTCACAATTTTAAAATGATCGGTTTTATTAAAAAAATGAAGGCCTTTCCTATGTGTAATATGCCAAGTTACAACATTTGTGGCATGTAAGTTTAATTTTCAGAGCAGCGTAACATAGCATAGAATAAAATTTTTATTTGTTTTGAAAATTTTCATTCAAGTTGGAGAATAATATAAATAAAGTTTAATTAATTTGAATTATTAATTCAATTTTTTTCATTTTTGTAATTTAGTCATTAGATGTTATTTTAATTTATTAATTTATTCATTTATAAAGTTAAAACAATTAAGAAATCAGAAGCGTGAGGAAATTTTGGAGCAAAAAAGAAATCGTGGCACGCACAACACGCCTCCCTTTCTTGTGGTTTGATCATTCTTCATATTCCAGCACACTATCTTGTTATCTTGTCATTGCTGGCTGACAGCTTTGTAATTTTTAATTATATTCAACTCTGTTTTCAACCAAAGTAGACTAAATTACTGAGATAATTTTGTTACTGCTAACTAATAAGTATGAAGTAAACTACATTTTATTGATAAATAACTCTACAGACCGTACTTCCAACCTGCATTTTATTGATAAATAACTCTACAGACTGTACTTGCAACCTGCATTTTATTGATAAATAACTCTATAGACCGTACTTCCAACCTGCAAGCCACACATCAATGAAGCAGACGTGTTGGCGAGGCTCTTCGAAGGTTGCGATGACGTTCTTGTCACCGCCTCTCACAGGAGTTGTCATGTTCGGTTTGTACATTGGCTGCCGTTTCAACAATTTTTAGATTTTGCTCTATTTCAGAATTGAATGACAGGATATACTGGGAATTTGGATTGTAGTTTACTCATTATGCTTAAAAATGAACGTTATTAACAATTTAATTTGGAATAAACTTGAAATTACTTTGCATTTTTAATTATGATGACCATTTAGTGTAACTAGGTGTCATTGTTTTTAATTGACTTTTGTTTAATTTCATCATGATAACTGTCATCATATTGAGGAAAGAATTGTTAATGTTTGCATTTATAACCTCTCAGTTAAGGAATGACTTATTAATGCATGTACTGCACATATTTATGACTGTCAGTTGTCAGAGGTTCAAGCAGAGGTACGAGTTCATCTTTCCCACCTCCCTCATCGACTACATGGATGCCACAAAAGTGTCTGACTGCTTGATGCTGCTCGTGCCTGTCGGCCAACAAAACGGCGGCAGTGCAGCTGACGACGACATGGCGGTCGACGGAGAAGACGGTGGCGAGGATGGTTGTGGCAGGTTTGTGGATTCATCGGCCGAGAAGATATTGGCATGCCTCTTCAACCAGGGACTCTGCAGTGTGACTCTCTGCTGCTCGGTTCGTTTATTCCTGCTTCATTCATTCGCTCATTTTCAATGCTTTCATTTTCTTGCTTTTCAAGTTAACTGAATTTTAAGACTATTTTCCCAAGGACAAATTTAATAAAGAATGATTGAGAATGAGAATGATTGATAGCAATGATTATAAAAATAATTATTTTATTGTATTTTATTTCTTGACTTGTGCAGCACATTTTCTGAGTGAGCTTTAGAATTTTGAAATAAAATGCATAACATGTTCCTCAGTGATAATAAATATCTATTTTTTTTGTTTTTAAAATCTTACTGATCATTATGAGAGAGAAGATTTTGTTTATTTATGTAGGGATTGAAACAATTGCCGGTAAAGAAGCAGGCAGATAAGAAGAAGGATATTATCAAATCTTTATCATCTAGGTCGTTTGGCTGGTAGATTGATTGGTTGGTTAGCCGGCTGATTGGTTGGTTAGTTGATTGGTTAGCTGGCTAATTGGTTGGTTTGTTGATTAGTTATTTGACCAGTTGGTTGGTTTGTTGATTGGATGATTAGCTGGCTGATTGATTGATTGGTTAGTTGGTTGGTTATTTATTAAAATGATTGATTGGTTGGTTTTTCATCATATTATCTATCATGAGTAGAAATTTGTGTCTAATGATAAAAATAATCACGTCGGTGGTAAATATGATGTCTCTCCTTGATGTAATGATATTGATATAGTATCCTTCGATTTTTTTCTGATATATTATAGAGATTATGATTGATATAGTATCATTCGAGTAACATACTGATGCACCTCTACTTTTTTTTAGCATCAAATAAATTTTTCCTAACTGACCAGCCACATAATTTTTTACAGTAAATCATCTCATCACATTAAATAATCTCACTCTCCTTATCATCACTCCTCAATTGTATCCACACTCCTTATCACATGATCATCACTCCTCAATTGTATCCACACTCCTTATCACATGATCATCACTCCTCAATTGCATCCACACTCCTTATCACATGATCATCACTCCTCAATTGTATCCACGCTCTTTATCACATGATCATCACTCCTCAATTGTATCCATCTCTTATCACATGATCATCACTCCTCAATTGTATCCACACTCCTTATCACATGATCATCACTCCTCAATTGTATCCATACTCCTTATCACATGATCATCATCGACAGGTTTCCAGACGAGAAACTTCTCACATTGGATACTGCGCAGGATGCTATCATGATGCTGAACCACGTGAGTGCATACATATAATGATGATCTCCATTTCACCATAGTAGTAATCACAATCATAATCACGTTGAAGTCGTCAGCACTTTGAATGATAATGTTTTTACTAGTTATTCTTTTTGACGATGTACCAACTGTACATTCTGAGATCCAATCTCAGGAATTGGCATCTTATTGATTAGGAATTGGGCAATTCCAGATATAAAAATGACCTTATATTTGGGATTTGACGATAAGGCGATAATTAACTCTTTTTGATGATGATGATAGTCACATATTATTGTTGCCATTATTATTTTTAGTTATAATTTTTGTTATAATTTCAAATGAATGGCTACAAGTATGAAATTATACAGGCTGATGACTAATATGTTAATTTATTTTTCCAATCCAATGTAAAAAAGTGTGCGTGTGTGTGTGTGTGTGTTCGTGATGTTTATGATTTCTGAGAAATGTTCCTGCTATAAGAAAATGTATCAATTGTAAAACTTAAGATACTAGTTATTGATACTTTTTGCATGGAATGATGGGACGAGTTACAGTTTCATGACTTATCGTATTATCTTATTTAGTGTTATTTAAAATAATAAAGAGAAGGAATTATGTTTCCCTAGTCCAGCGGTGATGATGATGATAGATAATAATTTGATGCGGTCTGAATTGTTTTGTGTACGTTGTTTGCCTCTTGACAGATTGGATCTCAGAAGATGAACAGAATGTCCTACAGAGACTTGCGGGCCCACGTGTTTGCCTCCCACGTTGCTTACGTCCAGCCTGACAGTGAGGTGAGTACTGCATGGGTAGGGTATGGGGCAGGAGATTATTGTTAAGCAGAGATGCACCAAATGATGGAATCTGGCCAAATAGTTGATCCACTACTTAGCCTCTATTATATTATTTTAATAGTTATAATTATTATAACAATGGTAGAATGCTTGATACCAAAATCACTAAATTCCGAAAAAATTATTTTAGAATGAAAACAAGCTATTGAGAAAACGATGTTCGATTCATTTCTATCCAATGATTCAATTTCTTGTCGATATAATATTCAACCTCTTGTTCTGTTTCGGATGCTTAAACAGTTAAAATGGCCCAAATAAATTTAACGCTAATGAAAATAATAAATCAACAGCAAAATAGATGATTGTTAGAACGAAAATTGAAATATTCCGCTATTCACCGTTTTAAAATGATCGAACCTGAGTCCTAGATTTTGGCAGTATGGGAAGGCCAGGCCGAATAATTGGCTGGTGCATCTCAATTGTTCTGTTGTCATGTTGGTGGTGGCTTCATTTGTGGGTTGCTGTGAAATAGAGGCATTTGTCAGTTTATAATTTTTTTTAAATGGTTTTGATCTGACTGTAAATGACGATTGGTATTTAAACTATTACTACTACTACTATTGTTGTTCTTGTTGTTAAAGGGGTTGTTATGAATAATGGTGAGATATGATTAATTATTTAATTATGATTAATTATTTAATAATTATTATTCAATTATCATTAATAATAATTTTGTAGTTCTAAATTAATTTAATCAGAAAATAGCGCATAGTTCGTTTTTGGTGGTATAATGTTATATAACGAGATAGTACAAAAAATTATTTTCAAAGCTCATTTGTATGCTATTTGTTGATCGGTAGATGAAAGGTACACTGCAAATATCTGGGTACGTCAGAGGTTCGCGCCTTTCACCCAACCAACTACTGCACCTCCCTGGCTTTGGGAATTTCCAGATATCCATGATCGAAGAATTGTTAGATCCTCATCCTCTTATCCATAAAAATAAGCAGGTGGTTTGGTGGTGGGCATGTGTGTGTGTGTGTGTGTGTGTGTGTGTGTGTGTGTGTGTGTGTCCATCTATGTGTTTGTTGAGATGATGTTGTGTGGTTAATCTGATTCTTTACTGACTAAAACCCCTGACTACAAAAATGTACAGTGCTGTTTGGTATCTCGCATATTCAGGATTAAGTAATTGCTTTAAACTTCATGACCATTGTTCAGATGTTGGGAATTATTCTTTCTTATCTAGACAGATCTGCGTTTTTCAGAGCTGTCTGCTTTTAGTTGCTTACTTTGTTTTGATTAAACTTTTCTGAACCAGAAAGACTGAATACACAAGCACTGCATGCCTGGTAGATAATATGCATGTGCATGTTTTCATGCCAGGCAGATAATGATTTTTGAATTTTTGGACTATATTGAAACGGCCAGCATTTAATATTATAACTACGCCCAAGAATCAGATTAACCACACGACATCATCGTCTTAGCTAATTAAATGTCATTGAGCTAAAATAATTTTGTTTGAACGTCACGAGTTGTGTTTGGAGTTTATAAACTATGGTGGAGTATGGCAAATAAATATTCATGACAGACGCTGGCAGATGGAGACACATTGAAGGCCACTCACAGACCTGATCCAGGTTGGTTTCCGTTTATTTCAACTTTCATTACTTAATTTTTTTAATATTTGAATCATTTTGCTGCTTGATTGATTCTCTGTTGTTACATATTATTGCTTACATCAAGAATGTTGAAACTTTAATAACGACATGAAATATAAAATCAGCGGAGCAGGAGTCTTTGGAATGTGAAATTGAACCGGATGAAATGCAGAATGAACAAACATTTCCTACAGAGGAGGAACTAAAAGAAGCTGAAAGTTTGTTCTTTAGTTCGTTGGTGGCTGTCGTTCGTTGGTGGTTGTCTGTCGTTCGTTGGTGGTTGTCTGTCGTTCGTTGGTGGCTGTCTGTCGTTCGTTGGTGACTGTCTGTCGTTCGTTGGTTGTTGTCTGTCGTTCGTTAGTGGCTGTCTGTCGTTCGTTGGTTATTATTGTCGTATATTTTTTGTCTTGGTAGAATAAAAATGAAGTGCAGTTGAGTGCATATCTTGGAAGTTTTTGAGATTGCACATGCTCTGCAAGTCTTCCTAAATATTTTTGAAATCATATTTTCATTTTCGTGCGCACAGTGAATTTTCAAAAGAAAAAAGTGAAAAAGTTAATGGTGCCGAAAGGACTTTCAGATTACCAAGCTTCGTGGTTTGAACAAACGAATGAAGACGAAGAAGACAGTGATGGTGATGAGGACGACGACGACGATGATGATGATGATGGTGAGAGGAAGGAGTTTAACGACCTCGTTCGCCAGAGAGATGAAATTAGTATGAAGGTGCCTTCTGGTTTTATTTTGTTTTGTGGTTGTTCAATTAGGCCAATTGCTCAAATTATTATCCTTACTCGACAGTATGATGACAGCGATGACAACAACAGTGAAGAAGATGAGGAGGAGGAGGAAGAAATGGAAACTGTAATTATTCATTTTGTAATCTCTGCATATTCTTCTCTTTTTGATTTATGACGTATTTTTTTGTGAAAGATGTCAGTGAAGGATGATGGGGATGCTTATGATAACAATTTTGATGAAGATGAGGAAAAACGACTGTAAGTTTGCTTTCATCTGGAATTAATTTTTTGAATCATAATAATTTTTTTTAATCACATCTCTCTGCTCAAATAACCATCTTCATTACTTCTTTTTAGTTTTATTGTGAGTTTCTTTAAAGCCGTGCAATATTTTGTTCGGTTTTTTTACTGACCATACATATCGCCACTCTCAATCTATCATTACCAATACCACTGTTATTGTTATCATCAAAATCGTCGTCATTATCATCATCACCACCATCGTCGCCACTATCCTTACCATCACCATCGTTACAATCACCATTACCATTACACCCTCGTAACCTCCACAGCCTGGAGAAGCACAAGGAAGCACGCATGGAGCGGATGTTTCCAGATGAGATCGACACACCACAGGACCAGCCAGCCAGAGTCAGATTTCAAAAGTTGGTCATTCTCATTCATGTTGCTACTCTTCTTATTTGTCTAGTTGCTCACTTGCTTTTTCATTCATTTGCATTTATAACTCAACAGTTAATTTGTTTATTTGTTCACGTTTTTTTCCTCATTTGCTGAACTGACCGACTGACTGGCGCACCAACACCACCACCACGTGCAGGTACATAGGCCTGGAGAGCATGAACAACTCGCAGTGGGATCGCAGTGAAAATCTTCCCAACGAGTATGCAAGAATCACTCGGTTAAACAACTTCAAGGCCGTGAGGAAGATGCTGGTCAACGAGATCCTCAAAAAGGATGACAACGAACAGGAAGAGAAAAAGGTTTGTAATGTTGACACTGTGTTATAATAATATCTCTTGGTTCTTCTGAATGGGCTTAGGTACATTATGGCGTCGTTTGTTTGCATTTGTTTCTATGTTAGCTGTCAGTCATTTATAATAAGGTAGAACGGTTCGACAAAAAGCTTCCACTGGTTTTTTTGTGATTGTGGCTATTTATACGTTTGTTGCACGTGTTGCCTCTATCAGTGGGCCAGCCTTAGCGAATAATTTTTTGGTTGTTTCATTGAACTAAAATTTATTCAAGTGCTATTTATATACGTCCTACCTCGGGGGAATTCGGTCTCTGGAAACGAAGATTGATTGATATTTATATAAGTAGTAAGAATGTTTTCAAATGTTAATGTTGATCATTGCAGGTGAAGCCTGGTGCATACGTTACAATTCACATTGCTGAGGTGCCTTCCAGTATTCTTGGTCAGTCTCGTTCAATCGGCCTGCTATATACTTGAATGATGCATGAATGAGAACAATTTTACAACAATTCAATGTACATTCCCTTTCGGGTTCATCAACAAAAACTAGAGCAATGGATGTTGTGTTGTTCCTTGAACTCCAGCTAGCAAATTTTTTTATTTTCTCGTTAATGGGTGCTCTACAGAGTGTTGTAAAGAGGGCCAAGAGATCATTTTTAATGTTCACAATGATTATTTTTATTCTAATATGACGTGTTAATTAGCATGTTGTCGCCATTGCTTTTAATTACTGATGAATATTTTAATATTCATTCTTTGCAGAGTTGGTGAATTCAAGCCGCCCAGTGGTCACTTTTGCCTTGCTGCCGTTCGAACAAAAACTTTCTGTTCTGCACTTTTTAATTCGTCGTTGTCCTGGGGACAAGGAGCCAATCAGATCAAAAGATCCAATGGTCCTTCACGTTGGATGCCACAGGTTCAAATGCAGGCCCATCTATTCAAAACATACAACTGCATTTAACCACAAGGTAGGAGCTTGCCTCTGTTGTTCGTCGGTTGCATCCATGCGTGCCGATGATTCATTTGTCGGATGTTTGAGAGAATGCTGATGCTGCGATATTTTCTTATTTTCTCTTTTTGTTCATTTTTTCTTTATGATGCTTGTGAATGTGTGAATTGGTGAATGTTAAACTTGAACGTGATTTTACATCGATAGTTTCAGTCAGGCATTAGTTATATTTAATGTTGGTAAGTAATTTGCGTGTAAGGTTAATGTCATATAAAAAAAATATTGTTATGTTTTGAAATAATTCATGATCAGATTAGCTTACACCCAAACTGGTGCTAAAATTTCTCATTTTCCAAAATTATTTTCATAAAATATTTTATTCTTGATTTTAAGTAATTTTTTGAGCTATTCATAAAAATTAATGATTAACGAGATGATAATTCACTTATTTTAGTTTGAAAAATTTTTCTACCCCGACACAACGTTGGTGGCCAGCGTGTATGCACCCATCATCATCAGCCCGGCCAACGTGCTCATGTTCAAGGATGGGGATGCTGGTCAGTTCCTTTCCTTTTTGTACCTTTCCTTCTCATCTTTCATCCAATCATGAGCTTCTTTGTTTTATAGTTTGTTAATTTTCTCAAGTGAAGAAGTGTTGATTTGTTTGGTTTCAAATTGACTCTTTAATAAAAAGCTATTTTGTTATCCGTTCTTAAGTTATTCTTTTTAGTCAGAAATGTTTGTTTTTGTTTTTATTAACATTTAAAAAGCGGTGCTATTGTTACTGATTTTATTCACTGCAGACGACAATAAGCTGGTGGGAACGGGTACGTTGCTATCCGTGAACCCAGACAGGATCATCGTAAAGAGGATAATTCTGAGTGGCCATCCATTTAAAATAAATAGATCATCAACTGTCGTCAGATACATGTTCTTTAACAGGGGTTCCTTCTGCAATTCTTTTTCATTTTTCACTTCTTTCTGTCATTGATTTTCCCAAGTTTTCAGTTGAATTTTCTAAATTTTGTCTTTTCTGCGTATATTGTTAACATTTTTGATAATTTTTTATTCATTAGAGGACATATTGTGGTACAAACCAGTAAATCTTAAAACAAAACGTGGAGCGTTGGGCTACATCGTTGAGCCATTAGGTAGTTTCATTCGTTTCATTATATTATCATATGGCTGTCATTTGTGTGGTGTTCATCGTTATACCACTTGGCCAGCATTAAACGACCAGCGTTGAAATTCATGTAGCATTATTTCTTTTTGGTGCAACTATCCTTGACACTTGACAAATGCAACGAGCACACATGCTGCGAAGATCAGCATGCATCTCTTTGCTTTCAAGTCTGGTTCCTGCGGCGCAGCATCTGGGGGGCGCTCCAATCAAAGAGACAGCTCAGCACTCACGCATAGTGATGCTTTACGTATCGGAGTCTTTGTTATTCATTATTACCATTATTGTTTTTATTAAAATTAATATCAATATTTGTTTATTAAATAAATCTCAAATAATGATTTTTTTTATTAAAAGGGACCCATGGACACATGAAATGCAAATTTTTTGATAAAGTCAAATCTCATGACGTTGTCTTAATGAAACTTTACAAAAGAGTTTATCCAAAGTGGAATGACTTCAAACAACTTTACAATTAATTTTTTTTAGATAAAATTGTTTTCAATAAAATTTCAAATCAATGTCTTCATTTGTAGCACTTAAAGAGACTTAATTGTTATGTGGCGTTCTGCTTTCATGAGTGCTTCTCGGGGATAAACTACTTCACGCCGTTACGTTTTAGAGACTATACCAAAGTTTTCTAAAGACAGGGGACATAAGACTAAAAGACCTACAATGCTATGGGCTGAGTCGTGGGCTTTAACGAGAACCATGGAAAAAAGTTAGATGCCTGCGAGAGCATGTGGATCAGAAGAATGATGCGAATTGGCTACAAGGATCATGTCACAAATAAGGGAATCAGGAAAAGAACAAACAACAACACACGTTTAGACGACATTTTCCCCGAGATCGGGGGTTGCCGTTTGGCTGCCTATGATGAAACCGAAATACCCCTCGACGCCATCCACATCTGTCATTCGCCTCAGTATCACGCAACCCGCTTTCACCCAGTCCTTCTCCACCTGCTCTCTCCATCCCAATCACGGACGACCCCTTCCTACCACTCCTTCAACCTCGAATTCCAACGCTCGCCTAATCCCGACCCTTTCATCCCT
This sequence comes from Helobdella robusta, assembly GCF_000326865.2. Taxonomy (NCBI): domain Eukaryota; kingdom Metazoa; phylum Annelida; class Clitellata; order Rhynchobdellida; family Glossiphoniidae; genus Helobdella; species Helobdella robusta. The sequence continues at coordinate 4,853,114 of NW_008705398.1, read as the reverse complement.
TCTCAACACATGTCCATACCATCGCAATCTCGATCTCCTTATCAATGTCACAATGTCCTCATTCAGTCCCATCATTGACATCAGCTCTGTACTACTCCTATCCTTCACTTTAACCCCACACCTCATCTTCACCATAACTCTTTCAGCTCTCTGCAGTACACTTTCCTCCTCTCTCCTCAACACCCAAGTTTTACCACCATATACCATCGCTGCTCTCACAGGAAAAGAACAAGAAATATGAACATCGGTTATGTTATTAAAAAGAGGAGATTGAAGTGAGCAGGATATATGATGAGGAAGAAAGAGTTCAGAACATCAAAAAAAAACCTGGAAGTATCAACCAGAGGGGAAAAGATTAAATGTATTATTGAATGTAAATGTATAATTAATTCATACATTCATATTTCCATATAATGTTAGACCATATATATATATATATCTATGTATATGTATATATATATATATATATATATATGGGTATATATCCATGAGTTAAACCAATAATTTTCCAAAGCTCTTTTAAACTCATTCACACTTTCACATAAATTAATTAATTCTAATAAAAAAAATTTCGTATAATCTATATATATATATAGAATATAATATAATATATATATAGAATAACAATATATTCTATATATATATATATCGACTTTGTCAATATTTCCCTATATAAACATCAAAAAGCACTGATGATGATTCATGGCCCTATTTGCAGCATGAATTCGGAAAATAACATTCGGTGAACGTTTAGTTTATTAAAATTCAAAATAAACTTATTTTCCGAATTTATGCTGCAAATAAGGCCATATTTCGATTCCGAATGAATCATCATCAGTGCTTTCTGCTGTTTATATAGGTAAATATTGACTTTGTCAAAATGAATTTAGATGGAGATTGACTTTGTCAAAGTGAATTTAGATGGAAATTAGGTGTCAGGTTTCTTTATTGGCTGGTCATCTTCTTTGGTCCTTTTCTTCATCGATAGCATCATACTCTTCTTTGTCACTATTTACAATGCTAGTTTTTGTTACTTCTTTGTTACTATATATATATATATATATATATATATATATATATATATATATATATATATATATATATATATAGTTATATTTTCACATAACGTTAGACCAACAGTTATCCAAAGCTCTTTCAAATTCATTCATACTCATGGATTTATCTATGTTCACCACACTATCTATAGTTCACACTACAATTAAGTGAGGATAAAAGAAATAGAATTTTAGTTTATATTTAATTATTTATCTTCATAAATATATTCATGAAGTATAAGTAATTATATTTCGTATTGCGTCTTTGATGAGCGATAATTCACAAAATGTCGGTTCTGTGGGCATGCAAAAATGGAGTTTACATTGACAACGAGTTGTTTGCAAATAATTTGTTGAAAAATATTAAAATACGGAAAAATAATGATTCCAGATTTGATGGGAAAGTTTGTTTTTCTTGCAGTCCCAACCTGTACGACATCAACCAACAGTTCTTGTGTGATACTCAATTTGAGAAGTTGCAGAGTTGTCACTCTCATAGTGAAAATGAAAATCGCTTGCTGAAGAAAGTTTTTGATTTTTTTGAATACTTTTTTAACTTTTTTTAATGCGTTCATTTTAAAATTTAATAGTTAATGGAAAGTGTTATTTTTTAAAGAGAAAGTGCAAGCGAAAGCATGATTTGATTGCAGGTCATTCAAATTCAACAGACTCTGATATGGTTATTTTTATTAAATTATTAAGTTCCTAACTATTATTATCTTATTATTATTTAATATTTACTCTATTTAATTAAATTTATTTATTTATAGTTTATTTAGTTTAGAATATTCTATTATTTTCTTCATTTCATAAAATATTTTCATTTTGCCTGTTGTAATTTAGCATCTGTAAGAGTTTTTTTTATAAAGAATAAAAGAAAATTTAGTGAATTTTGATATGATTTTGAATTACAATCTAATTTAAGGAAAAAACTTTTTATTTTAAAACTTTGAACAAAATTCAACTCATATTTAAAAATCTTCCTCTATCTAACAGTTTGTGTTAGACGAATACATAGCAAATGTCTTGAAAGAAATTTCCTTAAAAACATTGGAATGCCACCACCATCGTCATGACAACTTCAATCCAGATGATGATAACTCGTCAAATTTAAAAATTCCATTCAATACAGAAGAAAATATTGTTAGTACTTTTCAGACTAATCCTTGTTATATTAACAATGATGTTACTATTACTATCATCTTAATTCATCACCTTCCTACTACTACGACTTCTACTACCACTACTACTACAACTATTACTACTGCTGCAGCTGCTGCTACTACTACTGATGTTGCCTTCATAATATTTCTGTTCTACAGGATGTTAATGAAGTCACTTGTGATAATAATGTCAAATCCAGAAACATGAATAAGTTTGTAGCTCGACTTCAAGAAAGTTTTTACAGTTCTTTGAATATTCATCGGGGTGGTGGCAGAAATTATGAAATCCACAACGATGATTACGTTGATGAATGTTTTGATGATGGCTCACTTGTGGATGTTCACACTTTAGTAAGAGTAAATACTAAAATACTTATCAATGTTTATGATTGCACAGATTATTTTAATTGTTGCTGTGTGCTAATTTGCAGGCAGATCCAAAAAACATTTTAAACAAAATAGCAATAAACAGCAGTGAAGAAATCGTTTGCGCTAATTTGTTGAGTAATTCTGATGGCTGTTACATCATACCACCCCGTTCTTCGTTTCTATTGTCAGATTTCAGTGAAATAGACTTATTAGCAAAAGGTAATTTTGATGATGAGTTCTTGGATGGCGATTATTTTATTAATATTTCAATATTAAAATTTCAGTTGAAACCAAGTTTGATTTCGTTGTTGTTGATCCTCCATGGCAAAATAAGTCTGTGAAACGAAAAAAGAGGTAGTGTTAGAGTTTTGTGTTTTTGAAACTTTCTGCAGTAGTCTAAAATTTTGGCTAAAGAATTAGGATTTAATCATTTTTGCGTTAACATTCAAAATATTTTAAAATTTTGAGTTTTCAACTTTAAAAACATGAAATTAAATTAGCTATGAAACTTTTTCAATGCTGAATCTTGTGAAAATACCAATGCCTGAGTGGTGCAATGAAAACTGCCTTGTTGCTGTGTGGGTCACAAATAAAATAAAATATCAAGATTATGTAAGGGAGGAATTGTTCCCATCATGGAATCTTCAGTTTGTTGCCACGTGGTACTGGTTGAAGGTTCGCCACTGTTTCACTTTTAAATTTAACCTCTCAGACCGGTTTTATCTAAATAACTTCTTTTTGAATGCACTTTAGGTGACAAAAAAGTTAACGCCTGTATATCCATTACTGCTCTCAACATCATCAACAAAACATCCGAAGAAGCCTTATGAACTCCTCATGCTGGGAAGATTTAGATTAGAGAAATATCACCTCATGTCAAACAGCAATATTGATTGTAGTAAACATAGAACTAATAACATTAACCTAGACACTGTTCAGAAATCAGAAAGTTTGGAAAGCAAAGAAATACAAGACAGAATGGTCATCATTAGTGTTCCATCAGCCATACATTCTCACAAGCCCTACCTTCGTGGTTTGTCATTCTTTGCATCCTTTCAATTATTTGAATGAACAGTACATTTTAAACTTACTTGAAGCAGACACTTGTCTACCTCGTAAAAGAATGTTTGATATTAATGTGAGCTGTGTGAATAAAATTATAAGGTTGCATAATTGAGAAAAAATTACGACATTGACTAACATGCAGGAACCTCAGATAAATACTTTCTTCTCAGAATCATGTATGAATTTATTATGCGATTCTAAACTCCAAAGTTAATTATGCTTTAAACAAATGAATCCTTTTTATCAATTCAAAGAAGTTTTTAAAGATCATCTGCCAGAAGATGCCAAGTGTTTGGAATTATTTGCCCGCAATCTGCAGTCTGGTTGGACTTCTTGGGGCAATGAGGTACGAGTATGTGTATGGATTTATCAACAATATATTTTCATTTCGCTAAGTTTGCTTGGAATGCAATCAACTCTTGCTTGCTCTCAAGATTTAATTAATATAATTTGATTCTTTAATTCAGTAAATACGGTCAAATTACATAGGGACGAATTAAATAAACAGAAGGTAACTGATAGGACGATGATTGGCGGAATTTTTTATTTCACGGAATTGATTTGGTGATCACTGAACTTATGTCTATAAAGTGCAGATCATTAAACAAAGAGAAAGCTCTATCTGGAAAACCGAAAATGCAAACGTTTCAATGAAAATTTAAAAAAACTGAAAGGTTTAAATTGCAGGATGCTTTGAAAAATTGCGTTGTGACATTAAGAGAAAGAATTAACAACGCAAAATTAATTTTTATGACAATAGATATAGATTGATTTAAATAAAGATTAAATTCTATGAAATTTGTTGAGATAAGATATTGAGTGAAGCAAAATGAGTGTCAGTAAAAAGTAGAAGGTAAATAATCCAGAGACACACGACTGGGAAATAATTCTTAACTTGGTTATGTACCAGATATAATAGGTCAAAATTTTTGTAAACTGGACGCAGTATCAGTCACAGATGTATGCAGACCATGGATACACGAGCGAGATACTGAGATACCTTTTGAAGTTATATATTATAAAGAAAATATGGCATACTACCCTCCTTAATATTACAATTCAAAAACCTCCACCCATCTCCATTCGTTTCACACCTACATCTGAATCAACCGTGTCAACTCATTGTGCGCCTGTTTATGTACCTACACGATCAATCACATTGAATTAGACCATATCAACAATACACATATCTCACAGGTATTTCTGCTCCAGAACGAAGCCTTCTTCGAATTGACAGCACAAAGCTTGAACTAACTGGTCAAGTCAACAGACTGTTCGGAGTGAAACAACATTCTAGATGCAGCTGACCAAAAAAATTCACAAACGCTGAGTAGCAGCCGCATCTTAACGCTTACTTTGACTCTTAAAAAACATATTTTCTACCCCACCCATTTCATGATCTTCCGAATGCATAAAATATTTTATTGTTTCCGTGACAATACGCGTTTTTTGTTAAGTAAAATTAAATAAAAATTTAGATTTATATTTACATCCTAAGTTTGTAATAATAATAAAGTAACAGACAAATCATTCATTCTTTGTAAGATACAGTTTCTAAATAAAACTATAACACTTGCCATACAAATGCTTTTTACACATTCACAAATAATAATACACATTAATTTTAAAACAATTTTTTGAAGATAATAATTATGCAGAGAAATCATTGTTGTCATATAAATCTTGATCGTATCGTTTGGCTGACACAGTTCGGCCTGCAAAAAATCTACCATTCAATGAACTGACGGCTGCCTCGACCCCTGGGTACAACATGTAATAAAAAATTGCAATTAAACCATTACACGAATGCAGTGACAGAATGTTGCAGCAAGCAATTAAAAATAGAAACTAAGAAATTATAACAAATTGCAATAAGATGAGTTTATTAGAAGCAACACGTAGCCAACCTGTAGGATGTTTGAACTCAACAAATATCTTAACAAATATTGGAGCGTCATCATCTTCTCCTTGCTTTTCCTGATATATCACAACTTTTTCAACTTCACCAAACTTGGAACATTCGTCTGTGACTTCGTGTTCCAATTCCTCATCCACATCTTCTGGTCCCACCATGTTCTGCAGCACCATGACTCGACTCTGAACATAAAGGATAATAAAAATAAATGCCTGCCTTCTTCAATTTTTATAGGAATAAATTTGTAAACGTAAAAACACGACTGAAAAATAAACAACACAAACTATGCGTTCACAAGGTGGACTACAAAAAACAATCAATTGAAATCATTTGAATTGAGCGTTTTGAGAAACATACCTCTTTTTTTCTAAGCAACTTCTGCATGACCATGTGTCTGGCCTGGTGTCCCTTTATCTGAATGTCTTCCTGCTGTTGTAATGTTTGGATGTCAGCCAACTCCGACATCTCAGCCATTATCTCAAGTTTCTTTTTCAAGTCAGAAGATGATTTGCTGTTAGGGTCGCCCTTCGTAGGTGGTCGTTTTGAAGTGCCTGTTATTTAAGAGTAAATCAATGAAGTCGAGCTAGAACTACAATGTTGTGTTGAGTAAGTTTTAGATTTCATTGTAACTGTTGAAATGTTATCGATCAAATGGACTCACTAGAAGTTGAAGTGGAGGCAGAATTGACGAGAGTAGTGGGAGGTATGTAGATGCTGGGAGGTGGTACGTTGGTCGATCCTGGCCCACTACTGAATCCTGCTCAATGTTAATTTTTATAACTTCATATTACAATTGAAACTAATTAACAGAAACATTAAGAAACAGCACCTGTGCAGCACAAATGAACATAAATATAAAAATAAACTCACCTCCAAATTTGGATGTTCTTTGACGCGTTGAACTTGTTGCTGGAGAGTCTTAAATGAAGAACAAAATGTACAGAAAGTTAATATTTATTTAGAACTGAGGATAAAGAAATAGCAAAAACAACAGAGCAAAGAATTGCTATCTCACTTGAATTTTCATCATTAGCTAGAGATGACGTCTGCAGAGGACTTGGATTAATTTCAACCACACCTACCGGCTGTCAGTAAAATTAAAGCATTTCATAATTTTATTAGTAAAAAACAAAATAATGATACTAATTTAAAAATTATTTTTAACCAGTACAACACTACAATAAAACATAAATGCATGAAATTTATAAAAAAGATTGCAAAAAAGCGTTGTTTGTTATTGTCTTGAACAGCACAATTAATTCCGTTTATAAGGCTTTCAAGTGGTTTTGAACTTTTGCAATTGTTGTTTTCTTCTTGTTGGCATTTGTTAGCAAATTTGCATTAAATTTTCAAATTAATAAAAATTGGAAAATTAACTTGTCATGATTGATAAACAAGTACATTCTTTTAGGTGCCACAAACAAAACTTTAAACTTGCTGAACACAAACAAAAAAGTAAAAACTGAAAACTTTTAACAACCAAAATAATATTGCAACACTTATTATAACCCAACATTTAGCAAATTTCTAATATGCATGCCCTTATGTATATATTCATATATGACAACTAATTTTTTTTTGGAAACTAATAAAAATTTTAAGCTTTAACTTTTGAAATGTGGTTGGCATCTTTACACGATTCTAAAATGATTTTATTTAAATTTTGAGGATCAAAACTATGCTAAAATATAATTTTAAAATACATTACTGTTCATGGATGATAACGAAACAGAGGTGAAATGAGTAGAGTAGAGATGAAAAGAAACCGACCTTGCTGATGGCTTCCAGCGCAGTTATCTTTGCAGTTATTGCAGCTGCAGCAATAGCAGATGCTGTTGGAAGTGATCCAGATGTTGGAGGTGGCGTGAATGCATTTGGCGGAGTAATGGCCTGTTAAAATTTTATTATAATTTAAAAGTATCACAAAGGACATTTTTGGATAAGGTACTTCTAGCAAAAATCATAAAAATACATGCATCCAGACAATATTTATCCATGTTGTTGTTGTTTTTCTATCACATTCCCATGCTATGACATGCTACTGATGTCATGCACCAAACTTTCACATCAACTTTCTATAATCATCAGCATCACTACAACACTGAAACATTCCACCACTCACCCTTCCAACTCGAAGGTGCTGTCCTCCTAGATCAAACAAGTTCATGCCCATAACAGCATCCAACGCGCTCTGCAACAATTCAAATTCTAAATAACCATAACCTCTGAAGTGAAATAGAAAGTAACTTGCATTAATTATTATGACAATACAATGGTGATTGAAAAGGCAGCATGTTATCTGGATTTTATTGCAACAAATGACTGATAAATAATGGCAAGACAATAATTTATAACAAACATCAATACATTTAAGAACATTGTTTCAGAAGAAAAATAATTTTCAGCAAACTCACTTGTGCTTGTTAGGCCTATTAGGATCAGGTGCCAACTGACAATGTGTTATGCGGCCAAATGCTTCAAACACACTTTGTATAAATATTTGTATACAGGTTATTATCATTAAACGGTATATCTAATCAATTAAAACATTCCAATTAAGCATGCTAAAATACAGCTAAATGCATGGAAACCTTTTAATGTCATTTTCAGTGAGGTCTGGATGTATGGCAGCAACGTATATTCGATTATACGACTTGGATTCTTCCATGATCTTGTCGATGATTATCTGAGCTTGTGGCATGTTACTTGGTCGACCAACCTTTTAAATTTTCAAAACCAAATTCCTTAAACCACATAAATTTGCAAACAAAAGCCAGGAGATGGCAGATTTATGACAACCCATAAAATCGAATATTGGGAAGGATGAGAAAAAGAGAAAAGATGTAAGTTGAGATAGAATTGAATAGATGGAGGAAGAACCTGAGAAATGAAATCTGAGCTGATGAAAACTGTTCTACAGTTACAATTTTCACTAATTAGAAAGATTACCATATGCAGTGTATGCAATAATTCCTTTACACGGAGCCGCAATGGCCACCCTATATTATGTCCCAATTTGAGACCGTTTTCAAGTACAAAATCAAACAAAAATGGTGTGTTAGCAAAAAATCTTGCAGGCCTAAAGTTGGCTACACTAGCAAACATTTGGTTAATTTCTTGGTCAAATTTAAAAAGTGGTAACATTTATAATTTTTTTGAAATATGTAACATTTTTTAAATTTCAGTCCACTCATCAACATTGTCTAGATTTGCCACAGCTTATATGGCTGCCAATTGTTCGTTCAATTTGTGAATGATCTATCGGCATTGTTTTTGAGTGAATATTAATGAAAACATTCTAACACTATGAAATTCTTTCTTGACATAGAGACAATGCTACTCATTCAGTTCCTCTCTGTAAACCAGGAAGAGAACAAATATTTCCACCAAAAAATTTATATTTAAAACTCAAACAGAGTCCATGATACTGTATAAGAAGTTGCACGGTAAACAAAATTTATGTAAATTTAAGGCCGTGGAGAAATAAGTAGCCAACTACATTTGCAAACAAAGCAAGACAGTTGAAAGCTAAAAGATAATAAGAGTCAACTATTCTTATTCAGTTAAAATAAATTTTTATAAAAATTTATAAACATTATTAAAATAGCTATTATAAATGGTAATAGGATAAGTTACTTAATTGAAGAAGAAGCATAGGTCACAGACCTTACAGACCTTTATAGTGTACCCTGATATCATGATACCATTCATCTGGTCCAAGCAAAGAGCTGCTGCCTCAGGGGTCTCGTACTCTAAGAATGCAAACCCCTGGCATCATCAAGTTTCATACATTACTTTTTTTTATAAATTATACTAACTACTAGCTACTTGAATGAAAAAATAGAAAGTTGATCGACCTATGAGGACCAAAAAACCAACCAACCTTGTGATGTTTGCCCACAGTATCGTAAGGCATGCTCATACTTTTGATTGGACCAAATGGTAGAAATGCTTGCCTGATCATTTCTTCTTTAATTTCAAAATTTATTGAGCCTATGTATACTCTAGCAAAAATAATATTTTGATTATATTAATGTTGATTAGTGCAGGAGTTGAAGAAAATAAGTAAATTGAAGAAATTAAAAAAAACAAATAAGATTTGTAGTGAACCTGCACATTAAAGCAACTGCTTGCTGTCTTTGTATTGAATTTTGTAAATTCATCATTTGCTGTTTCGAAAATTAAAAATATTTTGTGATGAAAAAATAAATTGAAAATATTTAAGAGTAAAAGCCAATATAATTTTAATTGAATTATTTACAATGTCCAATGCAAATTTGGTGCACTCCTATAAAAGAGCACCACCATTCATTAAAGAAATCAATCAGCCAGTCAACGTTGAAAACCTGTTGCTGATGGGTGATGGTCTGTTTCAATAAAACAGTCCTGATACTTTGTTCCATTGCATACTTTTTTGCTTTTTGAATGTTTTCTTTTTGGAGACTTGTTAGTTTTGGCAAGTCATAAATTTGCTGGTCCTTCCTGGCTCCTGGTCCCATCAACACAACTCCGACCTGTTTCTCCTCTACGACATTGTTTGACATAAGATCATTGAATCCTTAAATTTAAATACATCAGTTTTTATCAGACAATAAAACAAATTATTGTTGTATATTATCGAATAGTTAGGAAATATGTATATAAATTTTATAGTTATATAATATAGAAAAATCATCAAATCAAAATATTATATAGTAGTTCATAATTTTGCTGAAAGTTGCACCAACTCCTGCCAAATTTGTATTATAAATTATACAGTGATTATATTATTATAGTGAGTCAAAATTTTGAAATATTACATTAAGTTCATCAACCAGCTCTGATTACATGTATGTACAGCAAACTGCAAATAAAAATCTAAGCCTCAAAAAAATTTACATAATTATGATTGCAATTACATGGATTTAGATATAATTAAAACTAAATAAATAAATTAATTAAAATTATTAAACAAAATCAAATAAACATTAATTATATTTGTTAATTCAATTAAACTGTGGTTCATTGATTCAACCAATTACATTTGAGATAAGGTTGACAAACAATCCGTCGAATTGAAAGTGAGTCTTCTCATCATCCTACAACATAAGAAAATGAGCAACATAATAAAAGACTTTCAGGCTCCTGTCTACTTATTTATTATTATAGTATATATGTCATATGAGCTTATGATTCTCTTATGATCTATGCAAATCAAACGTCGCATTCCTAAGATAAAACAGTTTTGACTTTTTTGTCCTTAACTTTATTTTATTTTTATATAATAGTTTATTTTTTATAACTTTTTAAATAGGTACAGTGGTACACCCTGCATGTGGAATGTCTTTTCAATAAAAAATACCGAAACAAATAAATCATATCATAATTGATGGAAAAGTAACGAAACGAAAGAACAAGATTCAAGATGAGAGCAAAAACAAACCATCAGTGTCTCTGCTGTTCTCCTCTCTGCTGTTCTCAGTGCTGTTCATCAATGATGATGACACATTCGAAGCCATTTCGTTCTAAAAATTAATCAATTTACAAATTTATTGAACGATAATGCGTTTTTTAACTATAATAGCAATTTCATAGCAAAAACATTGATATCTAACCATGCTACAAGAATCAATTTCAGCCATCATCGCCATCTTTATTTAAGCATGAGCGTCGGTCCGACTCAAGATTATGTGTAATCCTCTCTATATATGATATATATGGTATATTGTAAAAGCACCAAAGAAACTCCAAGTTAATTTTTAATACACAATATTATTTAATCTTTGTTAAAAAAAAAGTAAAAATACTACACAACAAAAAAGCATTTAAATTTTAACTATATATATACGTTAATATATATATTAAAGAAAATAAAATAATATAATATAAAGAAAAAAATAATATATGATGTAACTATATATATATATATATATAGAATATATATGGATGCAACGATGGGAACTAAAAGAAGAGACTGAAAATGTGCGCGGGTGCGTTCGAGAGCCTGTATACGTCTCTTAAGTATTGTACTGTATTACAATTTCTTTGGTAAACGACGTTAATTTTATTTTAACTTTAACTCTTTGAATGGTGTTAGAGATAGTTATGGTGAGAAGATAGATAAAACATCGTGTGTATATAAGATAAGTTATAGTAGATAGATCGGCAACTAAATAGAAGAAGATCGTTGGAGACATTGAAACAGGTAGCAGCCGAAGATGACCACCATTAGGCCGTTCACCTGTGATGACTTGTTCAAGTTTAATAATGTTAACATGGATCCATTGACTGAAACAGTGGGCATAATTTTTGTTTATATTATGAATATTATATTTTATTTTTGTTTTCTTTCTTGTATTTTATTATGCAAGTTGTATAATAATATGTATTGGATGTATATTCATAATGTTCTATCTATAGTATAGTCTGTAGTGTTCTGGTAGCACTGACTACTCGCTGTGAGATATGATTGTAAAATAAAAATAACTATTTGTTCTTTTTATTTTATATTGTATATTGCTCACATGGCTACGGTACGCTGTTGTATAGCAGCATAGCTACACAATTAAATAAACTACTAAACAAAAACTTTATAAAACAAATAAATGACTTGAAGCAAGTTGCAATAGGAATTGATAAATAAATAATAATAATTAGTTGAAATAAACTTGTTTATTTACTTTGCAGTATGGAATCTCATTTTACTTACAATATTATGTGCACAGTTCTGAATATTTCTACAGTGCAGAATCACCATCTGGAGACATTATGGGCTATTGTTAATTTTTTTAGTGTTTCTTCTCTGTACCTTAATTTTTTTATGAAATATTTTAAAATATTTCTATTTGTATGAATTTGTGCATATATTTTTTACTTACTTCCAGTGATGGGAAAAGCGGAAGGATCCGGTGAGAATTGGCATGGACATGTGACAGCATTAACGGTGGCACCTGAGTACAGACGATTGGGGGTGGCCGCCAAACTGATGAATATCATGGAAGAAGTTTCAGAACAGTTAGATCATCATCATCTGCTATGCACTCAACAAATGTACTTTTTCATCTTATTTTAAATGTTGACTTTTTTCAGAAAGAAATGTTATTTTGTTGATCTTTTTGTGCGAGTGTCAAACGAAGTAGCCATTGATATGTATAAAAGGTTGGGATACGTTGTCTTCAGGGATGTCCTCAACTATTACACTGGAGAAACAGATGAAAATGCCCATGGTTAATATTCACTATCACCACAAATTTTCAAATTATTTGATATTATTATTATTTTATGCTTAATAAGTTATAATGCATCTCCATCAAGTGCAGAGCTGCTCACATGTTTTTCTGTACTTATAATTGTTATTATTTTATTGATGTTTTTCGCTTTTCAGATATGAGGAAGGCACTATCAAGAGATGTGGACAAAAAATCTATTATTCCATTTCCTAGACCCGTTCTGCCTGAAGAGCTCTAAACGCAGCTCTTCAGGCTAATTCACACTTATTTGTTAATTTTTTGATTTGTTTCTAATGATTTGAGAATTAAATATGTTTCTGTGTTAATGCATTAAATTTCTTAAAAGTCAAATTGATTGCTTGTCTGTTTGTTTTACATTATTCGCTTGTGGATGCAGTATACCATAAACGTCAGAGTTGTGGAGAGTTTCCAATAGCTAATAGAAATTTTGCTCTCGAGTTTTAAATTCTCAATTCTGCTTCATTTTGTATTTTCTGGGCCCAGCCACTTGTTTGAATTGACGCGTTTCTGCGCCCGACACGATAAATGGCTAAAAAGAATCCATCATAATCCTCCAAAGTTCAGATGATCAACAACACATTCAGCGTATATGAATACGCGCCAATAAATAACGCATCTTGCACAATGCGTGTGAGAGGCAGGGTATTTTTGTCTCTTATTCGAACCAGGTCAATGCACAACATGACCAGGCGACCTTAAGCACTAGGCCATCACACCACCCATTTGTCATTAAGTAATCACGTTCAACTACGTAAACTTTTCGATAGATACGAATTAAAATATAGATGACACCGAAGCTGACTATTTCTTCTATGTCTGCAAATGCTTGGTTGATGCAAATGTCAAGTGTGAACTGTTTTACGCGTTATCGTTAGTCAAAACAGTATTTCAGCCAGTCGATAGAAATACATTTCGTACATTCGCAAATTTGTGCATTAGCTTCTTTTATTAGAGTATAGCGGTCATTTAAGAAATTGTATTTTTGTTGTACTGATTGGCGTGGCAAGGACTTTGGGCGGGAGCTTAAACTCATTAAAAAACGTTGGCGACCTTTTAAAATTTTTTGGTCAATAGTGATAGTTTTGATCAATAGTGATACTTAAACCGGTGTTTTATACAAATGTTACGAAACTTGGAGAAGTACTGAAACAATTTCCAGTCGCAATTTATACACACAAATTTATATAGTGATTTCGTTCAACGTATACTCTTAACGTTAGCTAAATTTTTTGCTCTGAGAGGGCTTCAGAGGAGGCACGCCTTTGTACGAAATTTATTCTTTTAGTGTATACCAGTCTATAATTCATTTAATTATAATTACAGAATAAAACAACACATCAACAGCTAGTAAGTACATAAAGCATGATGGCATTAAACAAAGGAGAATTTGATTGCGTACAACACGCGTGCACTCTGTTAAATGATTCATATGCAATTTAATACCACGTTAAATAAAGCGCCTATAAACGGCGTTGTCGTGTAACTACATTCAAGCTGTTTGAATTTTCTAAAGTTTTTTTTGGAAAATAACGATAAAATTCATCTCAGAATGGCAACTGTGAAACTGTTTGATTGGACTGATATGTTCAAATTCAACAACATGTTAGTAAAATATTTTTTTTTAATATTGAGAGCCCATTGTAGATAATGCCTAACTAACCTAATTTATTTTTTCTATTTCGAAAAAGAAATTTAGAATCAACAACGGACACTGTAAGTCATGTCTTTTAGCTAAATATTGAATCGACATTTTTAAAATAATTATTAACATGCGAACCAGACTGATTACGTTTCATTTTAATTATGTAGTATCAATTTGACATGTATTTGAAATACTACACTGAAAGAAGTTCACACTCATTCACTGCGGTCTCGCCGTCTGGTGAGCTCGAAGGATACGGTTAGTTAACATTTTGTTCAAAGTGGTCATTGCCCACCCTAGAAGATCGGTTTGCCCACCCTAGAAGATCGGTTTGCCTACCCTAAATTTTCATAAAAAAATTAATAATGTATTTTATTGAAAAAAAACATAATTAATTTAAAAATAAGACATACATTTTTGCAAAAGTGTGGACTTGAAACGTTCTGAAACTATAGGATACAATAGTGATTTTTTAAGATAAAATTTAAATAATGTACTGTTTCACAAATTGAATAACAAGAAGTTTATAAAAATTATTTTTTGTAATTACTATTAACAATTATTACCATTTTTACTGATATTTGGCATAAAATAATATAAAATGAAAGATGAAGTCGTTGTTAAAGTTGCCCATCCCGAAAACATTTGCCCCTTCACTCAAACAAACCTCTCTACAGGCCTGATTTTGCTTCTATAAACATTTATAAGTTTAAAAACATTGAAAATATAAGGTGCGAGAAGCAAACTTTTTTTTAGCCGCCACCATGTTATTGAAAATTTTTATAATATTTTCACCATTTATTTATTTGATACTTTTATTAAGAGAGATAATTTATCTGTTAATGATATGGTCAACAAACCACCTAAAATTGATATTTGCGGATGAATTGATGTGGACGTGGACGGTCAGTGATGTATTGAATGAAATCTAAACTATGAACTTGACAGTGTTGTGTCAACAGAACGGCGAGTATGAAGAATTTCACTGCAACATTAAGGAGATCTCAGTGGCTTATGACTATCGTAATCTTGGGACTGGCTCGAGTCTCTATGATACCGTCGAAGAAATATCTGATGGGTTAAGTAAATGAATTACCTTTTAATTTATAATGTGGAATTGAATGAAAAATTTATTATTTGAACATGTTAATAGGGAAGGTTGTTTTTTCATGAACTTGTATCTACACCCAGACAACGACAGAGCCATGAAATTTTTCGGAAAGCGAGGTTTCAAAGTTTACCTACACTCTTATAGCTTTCTGAAGCTAGGTGTAATCCACAGAATTGCTTACGGTGAGATAGGATTTAAAGTTTATTGTATTCATTTGTATGGCTATTAAGTTTTTGCTTTTAAAAGCGTACCTACTAAAATTCAACTTCTATTTTTTAGACTGACAATTTCCAAATTTTCTTTGTAATTTTTATGATATCTCATTCAGCAACAATTGACGTTTTTACAAGAATTTTTAAAGAAATAAGTCTAATTCACTACAGTAAAATCAATTTGCAAGCGACATGAATTAAATTCTGCATTATTTATTTATTATTTTATCGATTTCATGATATTCTGCCCATGAAATAAAATGAGCGTTTTTCCCTTTCGTACTAGATGCTGCGTTAACTGAAGAACGTTTAATGAAATTTTTTCGCACCCCATTTTTAAATCAATTTGAGAAGTGATGAGCATTTAAAAGAATAATCTTAATAAAGCAGAGAGATTTAAAATTGTATAAAATTTACTACTCTGCTGAACAGATAATAAATTTTTTGTTTCGTTATAAATGTACGTAGAGCGCAAGGTATACAAAGATGAAAGAATGATAGACGTTCCGTGAATTATGCATTATGCAGTAGGAGTGTGTCTTTGTATTAAAGAAACAACTAATGAAAATATTTTAAATCAGTACCCATACGCAAGCATGAAGTCATCCAACATATAAAAGTTTCATGAGGTAGACGACGTAAGTTGTCGCATGCTGGCCGGCGAGATGGCTCAGTGGTTCGAATGCACAGTGAGTCAAACATCTCAATGGCTATCATATACTCAGCGTATATGATGCGGTGCTTGCGCGTGCACATAAATCCATGTGTACGTCGTGTGAAAAGGATAAACAAACAGCCTTTGTGGCAAAAGATGGCTGCTTCATATCATTGGTTGAAGATATGAAGAACATAATAAAGATATATAGATGATATATCAGTAACATTGTAAGTGGTCCTGCGTATGTCAGAGCTGCAATAATAAAGACTAATAAAAAAAAAAGGTATCGTCAGTTTTTCCGTGCATGTTGAGTTAGGCAACGTCGACTATGAGATGATCACTAGCATGTGCATGAAAATGTATAAAACGCACTAGATACATTAAAAAACGATAGACATCTAAATTTTGCATAAACTGTACAGAATTGAGAAAACCCCTGGCCATCGACTTTTGTTTCAGTTCCTTGAAAGCAACAAATCCAGATATGATAGCAAAAGAAGCGTTAGAGTTTGACATCAAACAACAGCAGGCGTGCTCCATTCCGCATTCACCTCCTTTTGAAACATAAAGTTTCTTTGATACTTATTGAAATGACGTTTTCATTATTTTTTGGTGTTAATAATAATATTTTAAACTTTATTTGATGTTTTTAAATTTTGTAATCTAATTTTCTGAGTAGAATGAAATTAATTGATGGTATGCTGAGATATCGGCAAACTGTTTGGACATTTTTGTAATGTATTGTCCTTTCAAGTTTTAATGAAAATTTTAATGAAATAAAAAATTCGCAATATCCTTATCGCAACGATTGACAGCCACTTGAAAATTAACAAAACTCAGAACATACAAACACACATAAACAAACTCAAACAAATTTTAGACATTAATCAATATATATGTAGATTTTTGCCGGGCGACATCCGAACCGCGTCCGCATACGAATATCCACCCGAGCCTTCGCTTCGGCAGAGTCTTTCCTGGCCGGGATCCGCCACTCTACAATAGACCCTCTCAGGGTCTGAAAACACGGGCCGGGCGGAAGTTTGTTCGCGCCCTGCTTGTTGACTAGAGACGCCGACCTCGTCAACTATCAGCAAGTCTTCTTCAACATCCATTATTTTAGGTAGAATAATTAAGCCGAGCCAAACTTCAAGTGTACACTTCTTTTATTCAATAAAAGAAACAAAATAACAAACAAAATAATACAAATCAAACCTGTCTTTATTAAAAAAAACGATAAATCCAAAATTAATCTATTAATAATACAACTACCAAGCAAGAAACAAAACCTAAAATAAAAATAACAAACAACCAGTCTCTCTATATCTCAACTCGCGGCCTTTTATATGTTTTTACCGCCCTATCTACATAACGCTTTCTATATCATAGAAAATTCTATACTCACATCTATACTCTTTTCCTATACTCAGAACAGCGCGTAGCACGCGTCCCATATATTGCTATACTCCCTATATACAAAACAGCACAGCAGCGTCGCATAAATAGCATATCAAATAACAAAATATACATGCATAGAATGTCTATTAAAATATATAGATATATACAGGCGGAACGCCTCAAAGACGCAATCATTATCATCACAATTGTCACAATTTCACAAAATATACAGGCGGCATATTTCAATCGCGCCATCATCATCACAATCGTCACAACTTCACATATATTCGACGAATCTGAGAACACTAAATGCTGAAACAATCCACAGATTAATTTCTGTTGGTGAATTAGGTACTTCGGAGAGTGGCGTTATGGTTAAAGTTGCTGGTCCTCTTTTGCAGTTACCTGGCTCGAATGCCAAGGATATCATGAATATGTCTATCATAAGCGATGTTTGTGCGTGTTGTTCATACCTCTGAAATTTTTTAGACGGTGCTTTTCGAAAAATAAATGTTTGTAACAATAGATAATTATCTTTAATACAGAAAATAAATGTTAAATAATGTCAGTAAAATCACATAATTTTTTTCGGTTAGTTTTAAAACATAAAAATATAAAATTTTACTAAGAAAAGCAATTACATTGACTGATTTAAAGTTTCTTAAAGTATTTCTTTTTTCAGTAGTGATGAAATGATAAAAGTTTAAAAATGTTTTCAGTATATTTTAATACATAAAAAATAGGGTAATTTTACTTAGAATAACAATTACATTTAATGATTTTAAATGTTCTTTAAAGTATTTTCTATATGCTAGTGATAACAAAGTGAAATTATGATGAAAAAGTTAAAAAAAATATTTGGGAATCGGAACCCGAAGTGGGAAATTTTACTCGGAGTCGGTTAAGAAGGTTAAGAAG
Organism: Helobdella robusta; assembly: GCF_000326865.2. Lineage (NCBI taxonomy): Eukaryota > Metazoa > Annelida > Clitellata > Rhynchobdellida > Glossiphoniidae > Helobdella > Helobdella robusta. Next base: position 4,834,379 of record NW_008705398.1, on the reverse strand, counting down.
AATCTAACCAACCGACGATTGTGTTTTTCGGCTATCTTCAAAAAATTGATAGAATAGCAATTGAGTGCCTTCAAATACCTTCGACGATCGATGGTGTTTTGGATGTAACTTTTATAAGTGAATCTTTTGTAAAACTAAAAGCACACACGTATGTTTAGAATATTTTTTAATTTGGTAACGAATAACTAATGAAAGTAATAATTAAGGAAACCTAATGTCGATAAGTACAGCATGATGACAAACAAGTATAAAAGGAATAAAATTAACAATAAATATGCCACAAATAACTATGCGCCATGCACATTTATATTATGTATCGAATTGGTTTACATGACAAAAAAGGTCTACGAACACAACTTCACTACAGTTTAAACACAAGCACACTTAAAATTAAATAACTCCTTAAGCAACAATTACTTTTTAAATTTTGAGCACTTTAAATATTTTTAAACTTTCATGAAAACTTAAAAATGCGCTGTAATCGAAAAAGTCATCAAAGTGTGGTTGATAAAGAATGCAGTTGCATAGTTTATACAGACAGCAGCAGAGTATTAGTAATTCAGTATTAGGCATACTAAAACTTAGAAATCGAAAATGAAGTAGTATTAGCAGCGGTGAAGATAATAGTTAATTAATTGCACGATCAAATGTTTTCCTGTAAGCCTGTTTTCAAGAATAATGTTCGCACTGACAACCAACAGTTAATTCGACTTTAATATTAACATGTTAAGGAGTGGACGTACAATAATGAATTATAACTTTTGATGGAGCACGCGTGAACATCTGAAATTCTAATCGGATGTGGCCATCATAATCATCATTACCATAGTCACCATCATCTACATAATCACCAAAAAGGCATTGAACAAAAGTTGGATCCAAAATAATTCTGTTATGCCTGCTCTCTTCGAATCATTACGACTTAAGACGAACCAGGAACAGAAGTACGAGAACAAACAAGTTGCTAATTTATAAAGCAAACGAAAGAGCTGCAGCAGCTAGCTGGGAGGAAGATGTGGTTAAGTTTGTTGTTGGGTATGTATGATAGTTCAACTCGTTGTCGTGTCATCTGAAAAAGTTCATACTCTCATCGATTGAAAACAACAACAACTAATGATAATAATAATAATATTAATAATAATAATGACGTTCAACGCGAAATTTATTAACAACATTAATATAATTACGAATAACAATATAAACAATTTCAACAACATCAACAATGGTAATTGGTAATAATAACCCCAAAAATGATAACAGCGAAACAGACAGACGTTGAATGAAGTCAGCTGAATTTGTAGATATTTAAACACGTGAAGAAGATGGAATCGGTGACAGAGGAAGGATTTCAGAGAGTTCTAACAACAGAAAATGGAAAAGTTGGCTGGTTTGTGGAACAATCACAATTATAACAACTTGAACAACAACAACAGCTATGTTATGAAATTAGATAAATACATGAATAAATAAATATTTATATTTATGCGTATGTATATATAAACATGCTGGTAAAAGACCATAATCAATGCAGTAATTTATGAAATCTACAAAATTTCCACCAACGCTGGTATAATGCTAGAAATTCGGTAGATATCATGTTACTGTATTAGTTATGGTCTTTTACCAACATTCACTAAAAAATTATATCTACGACCAACCGAAGAAACCTAACAAGCGAACAAGAACGTGAGCAACGAATGCTCCACCTTTCTCGTGAGTTAATAGCGAAGCACTAACGATAGAAATTCGATAGATTTCACAAATTACTGCATATATATATATATATATATATATATATATATATATACATATATATATATATATACATAGAGATGTACGATACAAATATATTATATAAAATAGCATATGTACATTTAAATAACTATAATGAAACAATGTTAAAAGTCAGCGTGAACCAAAACTGCTACTGTGCAAGCATCATTCGAAAAAGAGTTAATGAAGGGTCAGACTGGATGAAAGTTCATCCTTGCGATTAAAAGCTGGTTAAAAAAGTTTGAATATTAATTTAAAAGTGTTTTTTAATGAATCAGTTCTATCTACTTAGGTTTGTAACTTCATATAAAATTTATAAACAAAGTTCAAAACATATTTTATTGTTAGCCATCGTACGATGGCAATGTTTGGTCATTTCACGTTCTCAGCATGTAAAAATTAATAAAATCTATGAAAAGATAATTTAATGTTAATGTATATATTTTTTCTATTCATTCCGTCATTCAGACAATGAAACAAAACCATTTAGAAGGAGCTGAAAGTTAATAATGTATGCCACTTGTCTGGCATTCAAGCTAAGCAGCATATAAATCTATTTAGCGAATGTAACAAGTGTCAACAAACATAAATTGAATAAACTGAAAAATATGAACAAATTAGTTTCTAATTAATTTATTAAATTTCATTTTTGTGCGAGTAAGAATAAAAAATTATGAACAAACAAAAAAAAAAACGAAACAAACAGTTAATCACATCATTTATACTTCTGTACTATTTCGGTTTAATTATTATAAGCATCATCATCACCATCAAGCCAGCAAGGAGATATCATGATATCCAATCCTACCGAGAAGATCATTCTGCCAGGAAAGTTTGGAGCCGAAGGACAAGTCGTTGTAGTAGCTGGTGGCGTCGGTGCTGTAGTAATCTGAGTAGACGCTCTGATTATTAAGGTTGCAATCGACCGATCTATGCAGGGATGCCTTGATGTTGTTTGTGGCGTTGTTGTAGCACCAGGCGCCACTTCTTGATTTGTCATCGAACAATGAATATTTATTCTCCTTGTACTTCAGAGCATGCAGGTCAAGGAAATTGAGAGAGTCGTCAGCGTTGTTGTCGTCGATGCAGTTGCTGCACTGGAAAGTGTTGCTGATGTTCATCATTGACGATGCTTTCCTCTCGTTGCACCTCATTGCCAGCATCATGGTCGTCATCGTTACGGGCGACGTTGACGACAACTTGAATGCAGACGACACGGAAGATGACGAGAGAGATGAGAGAAGATGCTGCTGCTGCTGATGAGGATAAGATGAATTCTCTTCCAACACTGAGAATAATTTTTTTGAGTTCCTTCGACTCCTGCTGTTGCTGTTGGTACTGCTCAGACCGGATAACTTATCATCGAAATCATAATCGTAACTGTCGCATTCGTCATCGTTATCATCACTGCAGGCAATGTTGAGTTTGATGAGAGCAGCTTTCAACATGTTGATCTGAGGAAGGTCTCTGGAACTTCGAGCACTTCTGCTCCTCTGAAACTCTGCGTACTCGTCACAATCGATCTCGCTCACGTTCTCGCTCAGGTTGTCGTTGGCATCATTTTCAGACTGCGGCTGTTTTCTTTCGTGATTGTTACCGCTGCTAGAGTGTGTTCCTTGCTGTTGTTGATGATGATGGTGGTGCTGGTGATATCGATCCATCAAGTTTCTACTCCTTCCGTGAAAACTTCCAGGACCATCGGTGTCACTCGAGTGCTCGCTGCTGTCTTTCCTACTGAAATCTGCACCTTTGCAACTGTTCTGTTGCAATCTGTTGATTTGTCGCTTGTGTTGTTGTTGTTGCAAGCTATCTTTCTGTTGTTGTTGTTGCTTCCTATCAAAATGTCTGCCCGGTTGTTGTTGTTGCTTGGACTCTTCAGAGTCACTGACATCCTCTGAACTGCTGACGTTGAATGCATTTCGAATGTTGTTGTTCCTGCCGATGGCTGCTCGTTTCTTCTCAGCAAATCGTTTCTTCCTCGCGTTTTCTAATTTGTTGTTCTCAGCCACGCAGACGCTTTCCGCGTTGCCGGCAGGAGCAAAAGCTGCTGTCATTGTTGATGACAAACTTTTTCCGCAGGTGTATGATGGGGATTGTTTCATTTGATGTCGTTGAATCAAGTTAGTAGCACTCTTGTTATCATCGTCGTCATCCGATTCTCCTTCCTCTTCACAGATCTCATTTAAAAGTTGTGGAGAGCTCTGAACACTGAACAGTGGTCTCATGGCGGAGGGCGGTGGAGGAGGAGGGAGAAAACTTTTCGTGCTTAGCTGGGAGAACCCACTCAACAACGTTGGTGAAGCAGATGTCAAATTTGTGAAATTAAGCGGAAAGAACAATTTATCTTTGGATCTGTTAAGGCTGCCTACGTCATCGTCCTCCTCGTCGTCATCGTCTCCTTGATGTCCGGAGGATAGGCGATTGAGATAGTTAGTCGAGTTTGCCGGTGAGACGTGCGAACTGGGTGGAGAGACGAGACAATCGAATGGTGTCCTCGACTTTTCCAGGTTGATGCTGACACCACCTGCAGATGAAGGGGTCGTGGAACGGGGTGTTCTGTTTAAATTGCACGACGGATTTGAAGACCTGTGTGAATAAAAAATTATCGATGGAATGACGCGGGTTTTAACAATTATAAAAATCATTAAACTACGTAACCTACATTAAACTGAAACATACCTTCACTTGTAATTAACATGCCAACAAGCAGATAGCAAATGTTAGTCAATTTTTCATCAATCAAAAATATGTACCTAGGTGAGAGGGCGAGTGGAGAGAGGAGAGGTTTAGATGCATCAGCAACGTTTGTGGTTGTTGCAGCAGGAGCTACTTCAGCAGCTTCTGGCATCGCGAGTGACAGGCTACCTCTGCGCTTCCTAAGAAGTCTCTCGGCTAACAAGTAATAAGTTGCTGTTATGTGGTCGTACTTGTGTTTGCTTAAAGATCTGTCAAACAATTATTATGGTCACAATATTCAATGAATGAATTTCTAAATATATAAAAAGAAAAATGAGGTTCATATTCACGCATATTGATACATACTCAGAAATGTCGTGCACAGTAGCAAAGTTGCCATTGATCATCTTCTCGACAATGCAGTTGTGGTCCTCAATGGACAACTCCTTCTGACAGACCAGGGGTACTTCGACTTCCTGAGGGATAACTGCCCCACTGGCATTCAACCAGGGATGTGCCATGATGTCCTCAAGTTTGGCTCGGTCACACGGCTCTCGTACTAACATTTTCTTTATCAAACTGCCATAGAAAAATAAATAAGGAATTATTTTTACATTACTTTACTATTATTATTTTTTTTATTAAAGCAATCACTAGTATAAGCCTTGAAAATAGTTTTGCATCTTTTTTTATTGCAGCTCTGTCAAACGCAAAGCTAATGAGATGTAGATTATATGTACTTACACATAATTAGATCATCGGGCCGTACCGTCTCTAGCATATTACGCAAATACGCGTTACGTATGCACGCGCAAGCACCGCATCACACGGGTACGATGGTCTTTGAGTTTTGCACAGACAGTATTCAAACTATGCCTTCGCGTAATAGCAGTGCGAGACATGGCACTCCTACCGACTGAGCTAACTCGGTGGCCAAAATATTCAATATTTCAATACTGTATTGAGAATCCACCCATCAAATGACAAACAACACAGAATATATATATATATATATATATATATATATATATATATATATATATATATATATATAAATATATATAATATATATATATATTCTGTGTATGTCATGTTTGTTGTTCGTATGATGTGCGACAATTTGGCTGGTTGAAGAGGCAAACTTCAACCAATCAATTAATTAATCAATCACTCAATCAATCACTCATTCAATAACTCAATCAATCACTCAATCAACCACTCACTCACTCACTCAATCAATCAATCAATCAATCAATCAATCAATCAATCAATCAATCAATCAATCAATCAATCAATCAATCAATCAATCAATCAATCAATCAATCAATCAATCAATCAATCAATCAATCAATCAATCAATCAATCAATCCAACCATCTATCCATCCTCGTTTTAGCTTGAAGTCTTCAAGTTTTCATTTGGTCCGATTTTTGGATTTTAAAGTAAAACAGTGCTTTTTCGGTTTAAACAATGACTTTTACTGACTTTTATTACAAATACTGCTCACAATGGGAAAAAACTGGTCCCCCGGCTACCTCCCTCTAGATCCGACACTGCTCCCAAAGACACATACAGACGCACACACACACACATACGCCTTACAAATAATTGTTAAATAACCAACTGTTCAGTTTGATAAAGAACAATTATTACCTTCGTTAGAAGTAGTAAATTATATAAGGCTTACTTATCTGCAAATAAGGTTAATAAAATTAAGAAGTTAATAAATAAATTGCATTGCTAATAAAAGAAAAAAAGAATTAGACAAGGAATAAATGGAGGAAAAAACGACGAAAGAGAGAGAGAGAAGAATAAAGAGGAAAAACTGATAAACCTAACTTAAATTTTATTTATTTATATATTTCATAAATAACGGAGAAAAACATATTAACATTTATAATATATATAGTGACGTATAATGCCACCATATACATATAAATATGTATAATGCATGTATCATATAGATACGGGGAGTTATTTTGAGTTCTGGAGCAGAAGCACAATGCATCTATAAAAGGAAACATTTATATTTATTAGATAGTACAATCTCTACCAAGATATCAGTGGCGACTTGTAATCAACAGGTAGACAGGGACGTGAAATAAATCTTGCCAGTGAATGAAAACTAACCTCATCATCATCTCCTTCTTCTTCATTATCATTTATTTCCATTCTGGTACCATTGTTCAAAGATAGATAAGTAAGAAAGAGATAGGACATTAATTTACCCACAAAGCAAGTTTTTATCAATGTTAATTTTCTATATTAAAATGCAAAGTTGCTAAAGTATGTGTGTGTGTAAATGTGTGTGTTATTGAGTGGAGAGCTTTTTCATTCCATCTAAATCCTGGACGAGGAAAATTATTTTTGTTTGGAAATCAGTGGTAATGTGGTTTAGTGCGGGGTAAACCTCTTGAAACAAAAATAAGCAGTGCATTGGTGAATTCAAATGAATGCATGAAAGGGTAAGCATACAAAAGGGGGATGAATGATGTTGACTGGAACAACGTTGAAAGAAAATAGAAACCAAATAATAATTAATGTAAGATCAGATGGCTGCCTGTATGCTGGGCATTATTTATGTATTTACAATTCACTCATGATTGCATGTATACGTGTTTGTGTGCACGTGCATGTATTTGTACATGTGTACGTGTTTGTACACGTGTAAAGTGTATGAACAGGAAGGTACACTACTACAGGTGTTTGTACATAAACAAACATCCCCAACAAGCTAACCTCATTACATCAAGTCATTTAGAAACATAATTGCCGATTGCAATTTGTTAATTATGTTGACTGGGATGTTGTGGTCCTCAAAATGGTCCACTCATTTAATATCACCACACAGGCATATAAACATGCATACACATTACACACGCACGCGCATACACGTAAATATACATACACACATACAAACGTAAGCACACATACACACACACACACACAAATATATAAAATATTTATTTTATACATAATTTATGCATATAAAATAAACATAACTTTAAACAATTATATTCTATTTCTGATGCATGCATAAGGAGTGAGGCATCCTACAGTTTAACTTCTGATGGGCAGTGGCATATTGTGCCCTCGAACAAGGTCATGGCAATGTAACGCAAAATTATCTGAAATAGACTCTGTTTAAAACTCCGTTTAGAACATGTGTCATGATGGCGTGCGTCTTATCAAGGTCTACATTGCTCTTCAAATCTGGTCTTTTAAAACATACTATGCTATGTTATTGCTATGCATGATATCAACAAATATTAGCTGAAACAACCAATGGGTAGGACTTTTAGGACAGTAAATACCGTAGTGAACCTATCTATAATAATAAGCGCTATGAATAGAGAAGGCCTGGCAAGGTTGTAACTTTCTTAATTAACATAACCCTATAAACACTCGCGAGTTACGTAATATTGTTATAATAAATAAATAAATTAATTAATTAACTAATTAACTAATTAACATAACCCTATAAACACTCGCGAGTTATGTAATAATGTTATAATAAATAAATTAATTAATAAATTAATAAATTAATAAATTAATAAATTAATAAATTAATTAATTAATTAATTAATTAATTAATTAACTAATTAACTATGAAAATGTTATAACAAAATTGAAATCAGCACTATGATTAAAATTGTTAAGAGTTAAGTCGTTGTCATGACTTGCTGTTTGAAGGTGTCAGTCACATGGAGTTCTATATTTCATATTCAACATCTAAACTCGCTGACAACAAATTAGTAAGAGTGATTAATAATACTTGTGGCTACTATTAATTGATTATAAAATTCCTCCCAATGAACAGACGAATAATCTGAAATATTAGATAGTTACAATTATAACATGAACAATATCAATGATGTGAATAATATAAAAAATGTAACAACATCAACATATAAGGCTGGACTTCTGAACTATTAACATTATCATCACTAATTATTATTATTATTATTATTATTATTATTATTATTATTATTATTATTATATGTATATGATAAATCATTATTTTTATTAGCTATAATCCTCTATTTGTACTCAATTTTGTCCAGTGATGAGCAAATTAGACTAACAGCTTATTAATTTAAATACTTTATTATATTAAACATTATTTTATATCTATCTCTATATTCATTTTGTGTTATTTGATAAAATAAAAGCAGTGTTCCCATTATTATTATTATTATTATTATTATTGTTGTTGTTGTTGTTAATTAAAATATAATAACAAGGCTATATAGACAGCTTTCAATCCAATTAATAATGACAGGATTTATATAATGAATTCCAGGATGATATCTGATTCGTGTGTATCATTTTAATTGAAGGGACTGACAGAAATATTCAAGAGTTTTCAACATTACTGCCTTCAAAAGAAAAGATTAGAAGAATGGATTGATGTGTGTATGATCAATGATCATAAAATCAACGATCAATAATCATAATAATTATAATAAATAATAACAATTATAATTTATTTAGATAAGCCTACTAAAATATTTAAACTTTAGAAATCCAATAAGTATAACTACTTAAAGAAATATTTAAAATTCCAACAAGCAAAGATTATAACAAACATCTAACAATTTGATGGTACATTCAATGACAGAGCTATGATTCCATAACAATGATTCTGGCTAAGGATAATTTGAATGCACTTACGATGACACTATATATCTACATCTTCTTTTACTGCTAATAAAAAAAATGGTTGCATACATATACTTGAACAAGTAGCATCACAACACATACAAACAATATTCAACTTATAGCTGACAGAGTTGTATGTAAGCTAATTATCATTAGTGTGTCAATTTATATTCATGCTTTTAAATTATAAATGATTCCCATATCTATATCCTCTTCAATTATTTTCACGTTCTTGCCAATCTTTGTCATGTTTTTGTTTTTATATTCTTTCTGGAATCAATCCATAAATTGATTGATTGATTGATTGATTGATTGATTGATTGATTGATTGATTGATTGATTGATCCATCCATTCATCTATCTACTCATCCATCCATCAATCTATCTATACCATTATCTCATTACATTAAAATCTCTCACATCAATATACCGCACAAATTTGACAATGCAATCAATAATTCAATCAATCAATAAATTAAATTAATTAATTTATAGTATCGATCAACCAACTAATCAATAAACCAACCAATCAATAAACAAACCAACCAACCAATCAACCAATCAAACAAATATAATAGCAGATAGTACAGTATCAGTTTCACCAGCATGTGAAACATGGAAAACTTGGAAATCATAATCACGTGACTGCTACAACCAACTTCTTGGTATATTTCCAGAATATTTATTGATAACTTAGTTACGTGTGGTTGTCAGCGGATCAATGTCAGTTGAAATCATCATCCTCATAAAATGAAGTCACTGAATGAATTCGTGACGTCACGTGAAATATTTCTAAGTACCATAACAATGTTTAACAAACCAGCTAAGTTTATGCCTGCATATTTTAAAAATCATTCATCTTCTTTCTACCAGTAGTTTATATATATTTGGTCCAATATTTTTATATACTTAATTTCACATTTTTCATCATAACTTGATTTACTTTAATTTAAATTAACTAATTAATTCATTTATTTATTAATCATTTTGAGATACTTATTTATGTTTTTATTTTAATTTTCAATTTTCCAATTCTCATAGTTATCCAAAGCAATTTACTCACCTAGGCATGTCCAACAGCAATTTTGAAAAATTAAAAAAAGTTAAACTTTTAACATAAAAAAGTACTTGAAAGTAATTTGGCAACTAAAAAACAACAAAACAACACACGTTTAGACGGCATTTTCCCCGAGATCGGGGGTTGCCGTCTAAACATTTTTTTTTGGCAACTAAAAAAAAAAACAAATACATAACTTATTTTTAATAAGTTTAAATTTTAAAATAGCCTACCAGGTGATGAACAATCACAAACAGCTGAAATGATTACCAACCTGCAGACTAGAAAAGATAAATAACAACAAAGTAACAGAATGTATCACAAAATGGAACATAACTCATATGCAGATGTGCATGTGTGTTAGTATCTGTGTGTGTGTGTGTGTGTGTGTGTGTGTGTGTGTGTGTGTGTGTGGTGTGTATGTGTGTGTATATGAAGAGTATGTATATGAATATGTACGTGTGTATTTCTGTGTGGTGTGGAGTGTGTTAAAAAGTCTTTAAATATATTATAAGTATGGCATGATGATTAGCCATAATTATTATAGATCTAATTAATTAGTCACTAGATATTTCATCCAAATCTAATAAATGGCATGATCACGAAATGATCACATGAAATGACCAGTACGACCAAGATGAAAACAAACAACCTGTTAGAGTGAATGATGACATTGTATATTTTCCACCAACTACCACATAAAATAACACCACAAATCAGTCTCTCTCAACATCTTCAATTTAAAAATTAAGAATAAAAATTCGTGAAAGTCGTTTAATGATGTCCGTTAACGATAAAAGTTGAAGCGATTGTAGGAATTGAACCAGGCACCTCCAACAAAGCTTACAAAAGTCAAACTAACATGGCTGCGTTTGTATAGTATATGCAGGTAACTGACTAGTGATGAGAAAGTCATTTATGGAGGTTTAGTTGCTTGATAGTAATGTAATGGAGATGTTTTGATAATGTATAATAGGAGCTTAAAACATATTATAAAGGCTGGAATACATTTTGATGTCGAGATGAAGGCAACTTTCATGATTTCAAGATAAAAATTAATCTTTAATGATGAGATGAAAAATTGAAAAAACTCTTTTTGTATACATACACCCACGCAGGCACGCACCACGCACGCAAAACAACACACACACACACACCACACACACACACACACACACACACACACACACACACACACACACACACACACACACACACACATATATATATATATATATATATATATATATATATATAAGTTGAATAAATGAAAAAGATGAATGAATAAAGTAGAAGCTATATAATTTATCTGCAATCAGTTCCTCTCCAACTCATATCATTTCATCACATCACACCAGCATTATGATAAATAAATGAAAGCATATCAAACATGTCTATATAATGTTTATGTAAAGTAGGTATGTACACTTGTTTGTGTACATGCAATGCGTGATGTGTGTATGATGACGAAGATACGATGGTATCTAATTGAAAATCAAACGAATGTTTATGCTAATAAGATGTTGATATCTCAAGGGCAGAGGAGTTAAAAATGAACATCAGCCATTTAGAATGATGAATAAGCCACGTGAGGTTAGACTCAAAGGAGATATAACTGCATTGTAACAACAGCAACATAAAAAAACTACTAACAAATAGAAACTAACAATATCTGCAGATGGCAAGTCGTTAAATTATTAGTACTAGAAACATTCTTTTGTAGGGATAACACACTGGAAGAAATGGAAAGATATTAGAAAGAGACAGTGAACAAAAAAGGGAGTGAAAAGAAATAAACTGAAGATAGAAAGTAAGAGAAAGAGAAAGAGAGAGGGAGAGAGAAAAAGAAATAAAATTTTAGGCAAAAAAATGTGTATGATAAAATAAATACAAACTCCTTGCAGGACTCCGAGATGTTGCCAGGGATGTTGTACTTGCAGTCCATGATCATGGTCAGAGTTTCGCTATCATTGGCCTCTTGGAATGGTGCCTGCCCACAGACCAGCATGTACAATATCACCCCCATGCTCCAGATGTCTGCAGGGTGATGTTTGTCATCATTAACACCATGTATTCATGCTTTAAAATATGCATGTGCAAAAATGTAAACTGATACATGTTTATGTGTGTCTGCAGTATTTTTTTTAAATCAAAGTACAAATATAAAAAGGTATGAATGTTGATTACAAATGCAAATATATATGGTTGAAAATTTATCTAATTAACTTACATAAAGGAAGCATTAACTTTTTGCCAAATTAATTTTTTGACCCTTTATTATGCAAGCCAATTAAAGCAGAGTGGTTTCATGAATAAATATGAATGAGAAAAAAAACCATCCAGTGTTGTCTGTATATATTCCATAACTTAGATGATTTTTGAATAATTTTTTAACGTTTATAACTAATAAAACAATAATAAAAATTAATTTCTGGAAAAAAGCTTTAATGTATATTCTAAATAAAATTGGTGAAATAATGATTATAGGTAACCTCATTCCAACTGACAGCTCAAAAACAATGCTTCATTTGCATGCATACTATACATGCTGCCTCAAGAATTTTAAACTCCCCACATCAAAGAAAAAAATGTCAACTACAAACAGCATAAAACAATCACAACGAACAATTCAACAACATGCTTCCGATCTTTTTAATTATCATCATCATCATTTTATCACCTATGGGGGCCACAAAAAATTCATCAAAACTTTAATTCAGGGCTTTTGTCAGTAAATATTAGAAAAAGCGGAAATAACGATGACATTTTAATATAGTAAGCAAATCAAACAAAAAAATTCATTGTTCAGTCTTCTAACAAACAAGTAAAATTTCCATCTAATTTTTTTCGGTTCATGTATAGCATTAAGTTTGTGGACCACAAGTGCTTATTTTCAATTGCCAATTAGTAATTGATAAGAAAGAGCAAGCAATGCAGGCCAACCAATCAACAATGTAAGTTATCTTGACTGATGTGTTATCATTGAAGGCAGGCCAACAACAAGACGTTTGACATTAGGTGTTTATAAAATAAATATGTAACATATTGATGTCATCAAACTTGACACGAAATCAGTAGCCGTTCATGCTCCATTCCATTCATGGTGACAATGCATGAATGGACACGTATAGACAAATGTGCATCTGCCAACTTGCTGGCATGTATAAATTTGCGTATACAATATATAAAAATTGCATTTAAAAATTTTCAGAATAGAAGCAATTAATTCTAACGCATTAATATTTGAATGGAGAAAATAACGAAACACACAAAACGACAACAACACACGTTTAGACGACATTTTCCCCGAGATCGGGGGTTGCCGTTTGGCTACCTATGATGAAACCGAAATACCCCTCGACGCCATTCCATCATAAGTAATTTATTTGGCTAATTTTTACGCAGAACGCCCTTCCTTACGCAACCACAGTTATAAGCGGTGGGCCTAGCCTTTGATGATCCAACATCACTCACAAGGCAGTGAGGGTCAGTTTAATGTCATAACCAGTACACACAAAAACAAATGATAAATTGTAAAAATGTAAAAAAAACTTAATACAACAGCTACAAATTAAAAATTCCAAATATGATTCTGCACTGAAAATTTGAAATTGAAAGAAAGAGAGAGAGAGAGAGAGAGAGAGAGAGAGAGAGAAGAGAGAGAGGAGGAGGGAGAGAAAGGAGATAGTGATTTACATGCGATAACAAAATGAAACTTACAGCCAGCCACCAGCCAACCAGCCATTTTTCCATGCTCTCATTAATCAGGAACAAATTGCAAGAGTTCATCATTCATACTGTAATGAAGGTCTTAATCATTTGTCATCATATTTTCTTATTTTCAAGGCATTGTATGCTTGTTGTATGCTTGTTGTTGTTGTTCGTGAAATATTTAAAATTATTTAAAGTGTTGAAACAATTTGAAAAATTTGTGATCAATGGGTGCTATTATATTTTCAATAAACCAACATGCCACTACTAGGTCACACAGTGTTGATGCAAACAGATTATATATTTTATATTATATATATATATATTATATATATATTATATATATATATAAATATATATATAATATATAAAAAATTGTGGCTTTTTACCAGCATATATATATATATAAATATATATATATATATATATATATTTATATATATATATTGGTAGAAGATCAAATTCTTGACACACACACACACACACACACACACACACACACACACACACACACACACACACATATATATATATATATATATATATATATATAATGAAATTCCCAGCATATCCCGCTTAGTTAGCTTCATGTTTAATTTTTCGATTTATCTAACGATAGATTAATCTAATGATAAGTTTCTTGAGTTCAAAACCAAAACTTTTATTTATTGTAAGCATTATAGAACATTCAAGCATGATAGAACAAAAAAGATACATAACAAATGTTCAACAATGTGCAATTGGAATCCTTCCAACTAATAAATTTATTAAAGAAGAATCATGATAATGATGACACGTAAAAGTGTCATATTGCACAAAGTGTAATAAATAATTAGATGACCGTTAAGTATTCACTTTAAACAAACAAAGAATCAACATTGTAGATGCACAATATATATATTATATATATTTGAGCATTTGGCCACATATACAATGTATCAATTACAACACCGAAGATGGTACAGGAATACCGAAAAAAGCTTATTTGTTCTATCACGCTTAAATGTTCTATCACGCTTGATAAAAATAAAAATTTTGGTTTTGAACACAAGAAACTTGACAATGATTTACGATCTACCGTTTGAAAAATCGAAAGATTAGACGGGAAGCTAACTAACGCGCAGAACATGACGTGATCTTCATCAATAATTGCAATATATATATATATATATATATATATATATATATATATATATATATATATATATATATATAATTGTATGAATTCTACCGAATTGTTGGCATTAATCAATTTAAAGTTTGCCTTTTCAACTTTCCTTACTAGAATTTTCTGGAAATTATTCAATTTATTGAAAATAGGTCATCTTGAGAGCAAAACGTTTAGAGACAATTCGGAATTAGAACCAAAGATTTATGCCAGATATGTTGAAATATGAAGATATCTCCGTCGCATACAATGATTCGGAACAAGTCAATCAGCTACTAGCAACCGTGAACCGATCAAAATTGAATTTCACTATCAAGCCACAAAGTAAAAACTCATTGCCATTTCATGACGAAAAAAGATTCACAACTTTCGTATACGTCAAAGCAACAAATAAAAGTATTTATTTAAATGGGCTAAGCAAATGCGCAAAACAATACAAAATAAGTACAATAAAATCCTTTGCGAGCATTCACATATTCATCCTCAACTGGGGATCACAATACGGAATTGAAAAGAATTACTAATCTACTAGTAAGCAATGATTATAAAACATCATTTATTGAGAGCACCATTCAACAAAGACTACAACAAGATAACAATATATTTAAAAACAACAATGACAACGACATAATCCTATATTACAGAAATCATATGTCAAAAGCACATGAAATAGACGAAGTCGTCCTCAAACAAATCATAAAAAGAAAGGTTACGCCAATCAATGATACTAATAAAATAAAACTCAAGATATACTACAATAATTGTAAGACATCACAATTGGTCTTAAAGAACAACTGTACTCCAAAGACGATTCTACTTTGAAGCGTAATCATGTAGTAATACATAAATTTAAATGCCCTATTGAAGACTGTGCGCGTCAACAACGTTCGTATATTGGTGTTATTACTACTTCACTATCAAGACGACTCACAATGCATACACAAAGAGGAGCCATCAAATCTCACTGGCAATCAACACATGCATATCCAATAACCCCCCAAATTCTTGACAACAACACAAATATAATTTATCAAAATACCAACACAATACATCAAAAAATTGCAGAAGCCATCCTAATAGATATCAATAAACCCCAAATAAACATCCAACAAAGAATGATAACATCATTACCAACTCGACAACTTAATAATATCTTCAATAACAATGAAGAACAAAAGTATGATAACAACAAAGATAAAGAATACATACCAACTAAGTAACTTTGCTGAAGAACAGACTTTGCTTTGTTTAAAGAAACTATATAAACCAAACCTGCACTGAAGATGATTTGTGAAAAATATCGAAATAAGACCTTATCTGCATGATGAACTTGGATAATAGTTTTATTTTCAATAAATTGAACAATTTCCAGAAAATTCTAGTAAGGAAATCAATCAATCTTCGTTTAGCGTCCAGAGACCTGGTTCCCCAAGGTAATAAGGAAAATTAAAAACACAAACTTTAAATTGATTAATACCAACAATTCGGTAAAATTTGCTGAAGAACAGACTTCCAAACCTGCACTGAAGATGATTTGTAAAAAATATCGAAATAAGACCTTATCTGCATGATGAACTTGGATAATAGTTTTATTTTCGTTGTTGGTTAAGCGCCGGGTTGGAACGAAAACAAAGAAGTAATAAAAACTAGCATCATAAATAGTGACAAAGAAGAAAAGGAGACCAAAGAAGATGACCAGCCAATTAAGAAACCTGACACCTAATTCGCATCAAAGTTCAATTTTACAACACCAAAGTTAATTTTTACAATGTCAAAGTTCATCTTGACAAAGTCAATATTTCCCTATATATACAGCAAGGAGCACTGATGATGATTCATTCCGAATCGAATTATGGCCTTATTTGCAGCATGAATTCGAAAAATAAGTTTATTTTGAATTTTAATAAACTAAACGTTCACCAAAAAACTTTAGTGAGAAAAATCGAAAAAACGAACTACAAACATATTAACGCCAAACATTCGGTAGAATTTATAGAATATTGTAAAAATTATGGCCTATTACCAACATATATGTATATGTATGTATATATATATATATATATATATATATATATATATATATATAGGTATGTATGAATATATTGAATTATTTAAAGATGAGGGAGAAATAAGAAACCAAAAAAGATGACGTCACTCAATCCAACATTAATAACTGGAAAATAACCTCATGGAAAATTATTGCATTAATTACATTAAGTCATGCACATTTTAATGTTTATATCTATTTATGTGAAACACTATTTTTGCTTAAACAAATATATGTGTGGATATAAAATAGTGATAACCTTCTGTGTCCGATTACATGGATAAATATGCGATCCAGGAGGATGAATAAGTGCATTAATTAGTGAAACTAACATTTTCATGTATGTTTGTTATTTCAAAATTTCCAGAAACAATTTTGCTTCCCTATCATTAACACTTGAATTATAAATTACTAGAGTGTACAAAATCATTTCAACTACCTCCGCTTCTAATTTTTTTCAATAACCTCCACACTGATATTTGAAAACTTAATATGTACCTAATATAACCTTTCCATGTCACCTCAATTTCTCAACAAACACATTTCATTCCATGCAAGCCACATTTAGAATTCCTCTAAGATGAATGTTGCATTAAAATTAACTTCAATTTGCAACAATGCCATTCAATTATTCCAACAAGATTTAATTCAACTTTACAACATCTCATCAACTTCAACACATATTGTTACTGTATGTTTTCTCAATGATATATTGAATTAAACCAAATTCAATTTAATTAATAATGATTCTTTTTACACCATATTTCAATTTCAAATCAAATTATATTGATCCTGTATTGCAAATGATTCAAATGATTTTGAAATTGATACTTTAACATTGTTTGGCAAACTTTTACATCAATTGTTGATGAAATATTTTTATAATAATCAAACAATACACTTGAATTCAGCTATGTCACGAGAAGCAACAGAGCAAAATTGTTAGAAGCTCTTGAAATAGTTTCAAACATTGAGCTGCTCAATTGAATGTTTTGCATGCAATTATAAATTCTGAAATTTTAACCAAGTCATTACACTTTCTTGCCTGTTTCATTGAATGAAACACTTTGAAAAGCCTAAAATTTACTGACACAAGTTACCAAAAGCAAAATGGTAATTATGCTTACAACTCAGAACAATAAAATTAAAATAGATTGTTAATAAGATTAAAGTTGAAATCATATTATTCATGTTATAAAAACAAAATAAACACTAAAATAAAAAATCCTTGATGCTGAACTTTGGAAATAGCATACAATATGAAAAGAAAAAAAAATTTTGTAGAGAACTGATAAAAATTCAGCTAATAAAATCATGTGACAAAAAAAATGTCAACATAATAATGCATGTTTTCATTAATTTGAAATCTAGCATCTAGATATAAATAAGGTGTGTTAGTAATTTTTATAAATTCTTATACTATGCATTTAAGTATGAATAAAAATGTCTGAATTCCAAGGTGAAGCTACAGTGAAACAATAACAATATGCCACAAAAATGTTAAACAGATGCTATAATAATAAAAAATCTGTATGAAAATGTTGAAAAATGCAAAAACAGACAGATAAAAAATACAAAATTGATACAATGATACAGATACGATAAAAAGATGCAATACAAAAGTACAAACCAACAGCAGGAGCATCATATGAGTCTCCTAATAAAATTTCAGGAGCAGAATAGGCAAGGGACCCACATGAAGTGTCCAATTTGTTGCCAGGTACAAATTTGTTGCTGAAGCCAAAGTCTGTTAATTTGACTGTATCAGTTTTTTTAAAGAAGACAACATTTTCCGGTTTCAAATCTCTATGGACAACATGCAGTTTGTGACAAAAGTCTATAGCATTAACAATTTGCAAGAAATAATGCCTTGCCAGTTCTTCTGACAAACCTTTTTCATGTTTCATAATGTAATCATACATGTCCCCACCATCACCAAGCTCCAAAATTAGGTAGAGCTTTGACTGAGTATCAATAACTTGGTAAAGTTTGACAACATTTGCATGCTGTACCAACTTCATGCACCTCACTTCCTGAAACAAGTGGGACTTTGAAATTTCATCCAAACGAGATTTGTCAATCACTTTCACAGCCACTTTTTCGCCAGTGAAGACATGGCGGGCCAGCTTAACGACGGCATAATGTCCCTTGCCAATGGTTTCTCCCAGGTCGTACAAACCAGCTATTGTTCCTTCGTGTTTGAAATCATCACGTGTGGTTCGACCTGGTCTGTCAGTGTTTGATGAGGCAATCATTTTGTTCGATTGCGTTGCTTTGTTGCGCAAAGTAGCTTTCATGGTAGATAGAGATGAAGAAACTAGTTTTATTAATTTTATTCAAAGCTGCATAGCATTAGTAGCATATCCATAGCATAGCATATAAAATTATAAAATAATATATATTCGTCAAAATCTATTTTTTATCTTTGTAAAACTAATAGTAAATTTATTAATTAACTAAACATAAATTTATTTAAATTTATTAATAAATAAAATGAATAATTTGATTTAACAAACAAAACAGAACACAAAACCAACTCTTTCAAAATGGAAAAACAATAAAAATTTACACAATGGTAAATAACTCGCGGAAAAAACGAAATAACTTTTTTGAATTTATTTCAAAACAGAATTTATTTAAATTTACCGAAAATGTAAATGAATCAGGAAAAAGGTTGCAGAAAGCGACCGACATCATTTGAAGAACGATTATGAACTTAGCTATCATAACGACTGACCTTTATATTATGAGAAAGAAAGAGAGAAAAAGAAAGGGAAATAAAGAGAAACCGTGAAAAAGAGAGATCAAACTGTTATATTTACCAATATTGCATGAAGTATGACCAAAAGGTTCAAGGAAACGCGTGGACTTTATGCAGATTTCCCATTGCTGAACCCCGAAAACTGCGAATTGTTAAATAAAGAAGGCCTTCCAATAACAGCCCTAAATGAACTAAGTAAGCATTTCATGATTTTTGATGATCAAGCTACAGCGGGAAATTTACGAATTAACTCAAAAGAAGCTTAACTACTGTTAGGCTTTTGAGTTAACTACTTAACTGGGAGAAAATAAAAGACCCGAAAAACAGAGAAGATAAATGTCAAACATCGTGTTTCGTGTAAAAATTGTAGAAATTGTTGCTATCTTATCATATTGCAAATTGCAATACAATTTAATGAGCAAAGCCTATTCTAAAATTGGAATAGCGTAAAAGTATATTCTATCTTTATCTTTCGCACAAGTAGCTTGTGAAAGAAGTTTATTTTATTTTAAAATTTATTAAAAATCGTGTAAGAAACAGCTTGTCACAAGACAGTTTGGAATCATTTATGCTGATGAACACAGAAAAATCTACATTAATGAATTTAGACAACGAAAAAATTATCAAGTGATGCTTTAAAAAAATTGTTGATTGCTTAACATTTTGTTTTTTAATTAAAGATATTATTAACAAGGAAAAAAAATAGAAGAAGACAACGAAATAAAACTGTTTAGTTTTAATGAACTTTTCTTAAGGTATTGTTTTATCATTTTTTAGAGATCAAATACAATTTTATTGTAATATTAAAAACAGATTTTTATGGAGTTCAAAAAATTTTTGTTTATAAAATCTATAAATGAACTTAGCTTATTTTATATTGTCTGGTTCATATCCTGTGAAAAATATTTTCTCGGAAAGAGTGGTCAAGATCTTAAGATACTATTTATAACTATGTCTCTGGAAAGCTGATTTATTTTAAAAGTTTAAGGCCGATTGATTTCAAAAGTCCCGGGCCGATTTTTTGTCCCAATCCGCCTCTGTTAAACGGTTTAAAAGAGTTTATTGAGGTTAGAACTGTACGTCCAAATAAAACATTAATTAAATCAAAAATATTAATAAATGTTTACCCAAGATATTTTATACTTGTATTTTTCCATTGAATTCTTTTCACAATATTTCTTTAAGGATGATTAGTAATGACCAATTATATCATACTTTCATTAAAATTTGTGCAGTGTGAAAAGTTTAGGTTCGGTTAAGTAGCAAACACTAAAATATGTAATTTAATGAAGCAAACCTTCTAGGCTAACGCTCAAATTAGAAGCGTTTGAAATTGAGTACTAACCATAAAATTTTTAACTTTAATTGCCCTCCTATTGAATCTTTTCCATATTTATACTGGAAGCAGGAAAAGCAGTGAAGTGACATATTTTTTTTATAGTTGAGGCTGCGGGATGTCAGTAGGTGATTGTTAATAATGTTAAAATGCAACGTAATGAACAGTTAAAATTAAATTACAATCTACTAAAGAATATTTTTGTGCTCCATGAACAATTGATGTACTGTTTGATTTCTGTTAAACGACGTTTCAAAATGTTACGCCACTGCTACAAATTTTTTGATTTATAAAATATTTTAATATAGTAGGCCTATCCAATTGAACCTACCAAACATAATTAATATTAATCATGCAACCACGGTTGAAAAAATTTCCGAAGAGTACTCCCAAATGGGGAGCCCATTGCTACACCGGGCTACACTTATTCAACTTTGTCTTAAGTTTAGCAGTTGGATCACTGCTAATCTTAATAAATTTGTCACTGTCATCGAGAATGCCATTCAGTTTATCATTATAATCTTCTTTATCCATAATTACATAGATTGGGGTTTTGTAAGTTTTTCGGAACATAATGTTATTGTTAATTTTAAAGTTGCTGCAGCATCGATCAATTCCTTTGTGAGAAGAGAATCTTTTAAAATTACCTTTCAACTGTTTGCTTTCAGCTTTTAGGTTGTTAACAATGTTATGGTGTTGAGTGTTAGTGTTATAAGTTTTTGATTTTCTAATTTGATTAAATCGTCCATTAATTTTTCAATTTTAATTTCTTTTTGAAGATTTTTAGTTTTCCTCATGTAATGACAATTGAGTCCAAATACATACACTATAAAATACAACATAAAATACAACATAAAAATATATACAATAAAATATAATAACTTATCGATAGGTATCCAAAGATCATTAGACTTTGAAAAATAAATTTGATGTTAAGTTCACTTTTCGATAAAATTTTCTGAAATAAGCAAACACATTCATCCAAAAGCCTGGAAACGAACAAAATAATTGATTAACAAATGTTTTATTTGCGAATATAATTACTAATATGGCTGAAAAGGTTTTGTACTAAAAATCTAGTTCCTTGTCGTAAAAGTTAGCGACTTGTCAAATTGAAACTTACATTTAATTTAAATTATTGAATTATAATTATAAATAAGGTTTCCCCCACTGAATGTGATTTCGTTTTTTTGTGTTGAAAATGAAAGATGATCTTCGTATAATATAATGTATAAATATTTAATTAAATTATATATACATTGGCCACCATTCTGATCCAACACCTTTTGCCATCTTTCTGGGTAGCACCATGATTCCACACTCATAAAATTTTTGGTCTCAGGTGATTTTTTGTGTGTTCATTTGAGATAAAGGTTTTACCGTCCAAAATATTTTGCAGTGACCGGAACAAATAATCCGAAGAGGCCAGGTCTGGAGAATTTGGTGGGTGTGGCAGTACATCCCATCTAAGCTGTAAAAGCTTTTGGCTAGTGACCAAACTTGTTTGAGTTCTCGCATTATCTTGGTGGGACACTACATCTTTTCTGTTGAAGTGCATCAACTCCATACACATCAGTTAATTTCTTTATGGCTTGAACAGCATTCTTACCTTTTCTAAAATAAAAAAGTAAAATATAACGAAAATGCTGTTGATTGCTCACCATATTTCAAAGGGCACCAACTAAACACTACTGCGTAAAATCTATTGAACTTATTTGCACACAAGCGTTACTTTATCAGCCGTCAATTAAATCATCTGTGGTGAGAAAACAAAATTACTTTCAAGACAATATAATAAATTTTAATTTTTCAATATTTATATTATAAGATAAAAATAAACATAAAATTAATATTAATCATTTTAAAGGTCTTTTGTTCTATTTTTTCAGTTTTCTAGTTAATGTTATAGTAGTTCATTTTAGCTGCTTACTCGCACACTAATTCTAATTATAGATTCTCGAAATAAAATGAATAAAATACAAACCAACATAAAGGCAAAACAGTGGGTCAATCTGCCAATCTCCATTAAATTAATGAATTAATTAAAAACAAATTATTCCGTAGCAATGGATTATTAGTGAATTTATTTATTGTATGATTAATATGAGTGTTGGAATGTGAAGGATTGATCATTATAAATTAATGCATCATCTTGACCATGATATATATATTTGAAATAGATGATTTAACTTTTTAATCTCTCATTCATAATTCATTCAGTGTGTAATTAATAAATAATCAAATATCTAATTATAGGGTTGTTCGGTATTTCTATGTTCCATTTTCATTAAAATAATAAAAAAACTGATTTTTGAATTTGTTTTAAAAAATTGATAAAAAATTATCAAAATTATAAATTATGAAAATTCTTCCCTTCTTAGAATTTTAAAAAGGATGATATTTATTCATTTGAATATTGTATAAGCATGTATAGGTATCTAAGTGTAATGTACATTTATTTAACAATTTATTTTTTTAATAAAACAAACAAATGAAAAAACCATGTGATGGATGATAGTGTAATTTAGTAATTGTAATGATTAAGGAATAGGAGTTAGACAATATGCGCTGCGCATGAATCCAACGCATCATTCCGTGTCTATCTCCTCTTTAAGTTTGTAATCTTTTCTTGATTAATTAAAGAAACATGAGTCAATTGGGGGGTTAGAAACTTTCAAAATGTCAGATACACTTTGAAAGCACATTTTTTTAATCAAATGTTGCTGGCTGTGTATAAAAAAATTCAATTTATAAATTTCTATGCTGCAGATTACTGCCATTTATTCTATATTAATTTTTTTTTATCATGGTCAATTTTTTTTAATTCTTACTTTTTCTTATTAAATATTGTAACATAAAATATTTAGATCCTGTCCTTTTAATTATTATTAATGTTTAAAATTTATTTACATAAAGAGACCTAATTACCTGACATATGATTTAAATTTGAATATTAATTAAATTTGGAATTAGTTTTGATGTATGCGCATAAATTTCAGATGTCTGGCCTAATTGACGAGCAGACTTTGAACTTTCAATCTGACTCAGCTACCCTATCTATAAAATGCATTTTGGACACTCAAGCAGCCATTCCCCATTTGTCTTTCTTCGATGAAGATTCACAATTTGGTTTTTTATTTTTTTAATTTAATAATATAAATAACTTTTTTTAATTCTGTAAGTTTTTGTTTATTTTGTAGTTTGTTTTTATTGAAATTTATTGTTTTGTGAGTATTTGTTTATTTGGTGATTGTTGTTTATTTGCTGATAATTTATTGTTTTTTATTATCTAATTTTCAATTGTAGCTTATTTTATAAACTCATTATCCAAAAGATCGAATGGGTCAGCGAACGACAAAGTTAGCCATTGCAGATGACCATTACTCTGCACCAGATGTCTGTTCCATTTTTAAATATTTTCAAGTTTTTATTTTAACGTTTAAATTTTAAAATGACCTAAATATCACAATTTAGACATTGTTGATGTTAACCGGCACAACTTATGATGCATTTCTATGAACTGCTAGCAACAGATTTTGTAGGGCTAGCAAAACATTTCCCATGTTATCAGGTCTGTCAGTTGAGTGATCTTTTTCAAAATGTTTTTTCCAGGTATCCTTACCTGGCAGCATATCGGAGCTTGAGAGGATAATAAACAATTACAAGGAGCAAGCGAAAAGGACCCCCGCCCACACGGACGAGAGGCGGGAACTCATCAGGAAAATCATCAAACTCAGGCTCGACTTGCTGGAGCTTAAGGTTCTTTTCTGCTAGTCTCATTATTTATTGATTTCATAATTTGCTAAACAGTGCCACATAAATTGATAAACTTTAGGTGGACAAAATTTTCATTTTTGTTTTAAATGATAAGTTAGTTGTCAACCAGCTAGCATGTTAGTTTATTATTTGTTGTTATGTTGACATTACTTCTTGCGTATATAAATTACACTAAATGAATTTTGACTTGAATGTTTAGTGCTTCATACTTGATAATTCACTTTATGTCCAGTCCTGGGCCACAAAACTTTCAATTTGAAATAAGTGTGCAACAAACGATATATTTCTGACTACTGAGCAGTTTTGATCTTGTCAAAAAAGATTCACAAGGAGCCAAAAATGTTTATAATAGTATTTCGTGATTGGTTATATATGACTGGTAATTATTGTTTCTTTTAACTATGATCGAAAGTTGAAGAAATGATTTTTACTGGGTTTCAATGCTTAAATGCGTTATATATATAAGATTCTCGTCTTTGTTCTAGTTACATCTTTCATCAAATCTGGAGAATTTGTTGCTTTTCCTCAGGCTAACTTTGAATAGTTTTCCAACTCTTCCACTTACAAATCTTCGCTCACTTAGTTACAATTACTTTCTACTCATTTTATTCTAGGCCCAAGCAGTGTATTGTTATTGCATGAATAAGACGTTTAAGATAGTCTTTGAGTTTCGCACAGACAGCATTTGAACCAGGCCGACGAGCAACAAACAGTAAAAAGGTAAAAAAATTTAATGAATATTCGACGAGCGATGGGGGAGCACGTTGAGCATTTTGGTTCTAAAATGAAATAGTTCGTGTACTGTACATGAATCATTGCGAAAATTGGACGTAAAAATATTGAAAAAATTTTAAAAATAAATTAAATTAGCTGTTCAAACGGTCTGTTGAGATGATGATTATGCTGTCATTTGACCCAACCGTGCCGATTATTTATGTATAATCATTTCCTTTGAAGCCAATTTGTATCATTATATTATAATCATATTTTAAATATATAATTATGACAACAGTGCTTCAAACAAATTGTTTCAAAATAATCACAATTAGTTATATAGCAACATTTAAACTCTTCATCGATATAATACAAAAGCCCTTGAGCCTTTATAATATGCACGATAAAAATATTTATAATACTCATACTATTGCATTATAATACATCTGCATTATAGGCACAGGCGGCATTGTCTACATCAATTACTTACGTTTACATCAACTGAACTGTTTTTGTTGTCAGATGACTTCAATTACTCTTCATCATCCTCATCTTCATCATCCTCATCTTCTTCATCCTCATCTTCATCATCCTCCCACTGCGTATAACTGTAATTTAACTCTTCGCATTCTATTCGCACGATGCAGTGTAAAGTTTATTCGTTTACACGTTTCTCAGTTTTTAAACGTCAGCCAACCTGCTGAATCTCACATACAGGCAACTAATTTAACGTCTATTTTCAAATAACATTATATTTACATTAATTAAAAATAGCATTTTGTGTGTGTAAGTAATGCAAATTATGTTTTCTGTTGGGTTATGACGAATGGAAGATAATTAGGGAATGAAGTAAAATATATAAAGGCAAAAGCCGTTTTCAAGTTAATGACTTTTGAATGAAAAATAACTTTTTTTGAATCTTATAAAAAATTGGAATAATAACAAATATTGACTCTTCGAATTGCTTGCAAATATAATTTGGAATCTGGATAGCTGCATCGTAAACTTTGAAATTGAAGAGAAGTTTCAAAATGTTTTGCTCGCACGAAGTCTTCTTCTCAATGAATGTTGTTGGTAATTTGTTTCGTTCATATTTCGTTCACTTGTAGCATTCAGTTCAACTCTTTTATCGTCAATTGTTCACAAATTGGAGTTTGATTTTCAAAAAATATTAATTAATTAATAATTGATTAATTAACAAATTATTGTTGAACCTAAGTAAATAATGAGACTTGGTCATCTGGTGATAACTAAGAGATGGACCATTCTTCAGCAAATATTTGCTCTGCTGCTTGATCACATGACATTTATTTTGCTGCTGCTAATGAATATTTATGAGCGAGGGCATTGCATAGGTTTGGTGAAACGCGTGTGCGCGTTATGTAGTATGTGTATAATTATATATATATATATATATAGTATGTGTATATTATATATATATATATATATATATATATATATACATAATATTTAATGAAGTTTGAATCGCTGAAAACATCGTTCCAAAATATATATATATATATATATATATATATATATATATATATATACAGGCACATTTATACACATTATATATATATGTATATATATATTATTATTATATATATATATATATATATATATATATATATATATATATATATATATATATTCGGTATAAACAGATTTATGAACACATGCAAATACACACGTCGCTGAATATGTTAATGAGTAATTGGTTGTTGGTGAACAGGTTCAGAAAACAAAGCATTCAGTTCGCTTTGTATACTTTGTTTACCTCTACAAATACACAGGCACATTTATACACATTATATACATATATATATATATATATATATATATATATATATATATATATATCGTGTGTATGTTTTTGTAAGCAAGTGGCACGGATAGAAATTATAAAATGGAACATTGAGGCTGACGAGCACTCGCCATTCAATCGCAGTTTCTCGCGAACGTTCAGCAGCATCCATCCATCTGTCCACAACATGTTTCTCGTGCTGAACATGAAGAAGTGGTGGAGTGCGTTGTTCGGGAAGGTATTTTTATTTAACTTATGTTGTTTTGTTCATGGGATATCATACTTGCAAACATTTGATTTTTCAAAAGCGTACATACATATATATATATAATCTGTTGGCATTTTTCTTTGTTGTTTTGTTAAAAACATACGTCCTACCTCGGGGAACCGGGTCTCTGGACACAAAACGAAGATTGATTGATTGATAGTATTGCAAAAAACATAATCATCATTGAAATTAATCAATCAATCTTTGTTTAGCGTCCAGAGACCCAGTTCCTCTACAGTGATATCTGGAATCGGACCTTCGATGGGTGGAGCGTCAAAGTTGACATTGATGGGATTTGTTTCATTTAACAGACGGTTGAAGCATTCTCTCCACTGTAGCTTGATCTCATCTTGTTCAAGAACCATCTCATTTTTGTCGTTTTTTGATACATGAGGCACTAACTATGTCATTTTTCGTACGCTTTGCTTGTTTTGCTATACGATACAGAGATTTCATTTGTTCACCTTTGCTTTTAGTGAGCCACTCTCTGCACTGATCTGTCCGAGCCAGTGTGACTTGACGTCTTGCATAGTTGTTTTTCTCACGGAAAATTTTATTGTTATCAACAGACTTTGATTTTTGCTATTGCTTGTATGCAGCTTTTTTTTCAGCCATTGTATTTTGTACACTGTCATTCCACCACCAAGTGTCCCGTTCATGCTGACGTTTTGTACCAGTTTTCCCACAAACCGTAGTTGCAGCGTTTATCAAAACGGTTTTGTATGTACTCCAATCTGTACTGGCTTGCGATTGGTGGTCTAACTGTGTGGCGACAATCTGTTGAAATTTTTCTCGATGAATATTGCTTTTCAGCATCCACGTTTTGATTCTTCGAGGCATTTGTTTAGACTTATGTTGTGACAGTTCGACAACCAGGTCTGCCACAAGGAGTCTATGTTGGGCGACACATGATTCGCCAGGTATAACTTTGACGTTTTTGAATACCTTCAGTGTTGTTGCTTGACAGCGAAGAAATCAATTTGCGTGGCTGATGGTCCACTTTTGTATGTTATGAGATGTTCCAACCTCTTTCTAAAATATGTGTTCAGTAAACAAAACCCGTGACTTTCCGCAAACTCAAGGATGCGGTTGCCATCTTCAATCCGTTCTCCATAGCCAAAACCGCCATGTACGTTGTCAAAACCATCTGTTTTCTCTCCAACGTGGCTATTGAAATCGCCTCCAATCAGGATTGTTTCAGACTTTGGTGTCATCGAAATTAAACTAATTGAAAATGTCGGCATACAAAAGTTTTTTATTTGATGTTTTGTTAGAATCACAACCATCACTAAAATCATAATGAATGTAAAAAATATGGCTTTATTGATATAATTGTGTTAGAAACTTCAAAGAAATTGTCGCTTTGTATGTTTTCGTTTCGGGACAAACACGCGACTTTGAGAGAAAAATTGGGGTCTGTCCCGCCCAATTCTGGACGGTTGGCAGCTATGGAGTATTCATATTGTACTCCTTGATATGGTATTTGCTCTGTATTAACTAGTAACGACCATTGGGAAATGTTGCAGCTGTTGCTATAGGATGTCTGTGCGAAACGACCATCTTTGTCCATCGTTCAGAAATGGAGTTCTGAATCATTGGTAGTAGGGAATTTATATAGGGAATTTGTATAACCCAGGACTTTGTTCCTGTGATTTGCATTTATTGTTATTATTGACTTTGTTAATTAAACTATCTTCTTTATTAATTGATATGATTTCTTTGTTCGGGCTAATTACTTTGGTACTATGTTTTTGTTTGCTTCGGTGTTGTAGTTTTGTCTTTGGTCTATGTTGCTTTCTTCAGTGTCTTCGTCGGTACCATTATTGTTGTTATTATATTTTATTATTTTACTTCTTGTTGGGTGTATTGTTGAAATCATTTGTTGTTTGTTTATCAGGGGTTGTTTTATGTTGATGAGAATAGCTTCTGCTAATTTCAGATGAGAATGGCTGGAATTACAGTATATTATTTTGGTGCTGTTGTCCAGGATTTCTCTTGTAATTTCAATATTGTGTGTGTGTTCTAAAAGTGTTTTTATAGAACCTTCCCTTTTGTGCATGGTCAGACGTATAGTTAGCGATGTTGTAGTTACTCTGATGTATGAAACATTCTGACGTGCACAGCCGTCAAGGGGACATGTAAATTCATATATCATATGGCTACGTTTTAATGCCGAACCATACTGAGTAGCGCAGTTGTTGTTCATGATAAGGTTTGATGTCTTTGTATTCTTATAATAAATTCGTAGTTTTACTTTGTCAGAAAGGTTAGTTGGTTTGATATTTTTATAAATGATTTGTTTTAAGACGGATTCGTCTGTTTTGTAGTTGGTGCTCATATGATTCCTATAATTAAAAAAATTACGTCAGTGGGCTGCTGATTTGTTGTAATTTATTTTTAATTATATTCTCGATATATAAAACTATCCAACGCTAGAAATTCTGTTTATTTCATAAATTACTGCATTAATTATGGTCTTTTACCATCATATATAACTATATATATATAACTATATATATATATATATATAACTATATATATATATGTATATATATATATATAACTGTCAAACGTGTTATTTTGATTTCACTTTTAAAATATCTGGCGGACTTGCACGACTTAATGTCTTTGGTGAACCAATCAAATGGTTACCTGATGTCGGCACCAGCATTAGGGTGGAGCGAATTTATACATAAAAAAATTTTTTTCTTCTTTTTACTTTTCCTGGGGTTGGGAAATATGTCTTTTATCGAGTTATTTCAATGTGTAAATTTTGAATTTTATTGAACATTGTTTTGAGGTTCCTCTCGGCTGGAGACTGTTTATGAATTGCATTTCAAAAGTAAACAAAACAATATCATCAAATTAAACATGTTATTAACTCAAATAAATCATTTAAATCTTGAAAAACAAAACATTAGTGTTTACTAGTTCACATCAAAGACTTAAATAATGAAGTGTTTTTTAGTTTCAAATTTTGGTATATCATTTTGAGATGCAAGTTTAGTACGAATAAAGCCATCTCTTGCTTTTTCTCCACAAACTGAAAGTGACGCTTCTGTAACTAATTTTATCATTCTTTCTACTGCCTGAGTATGGCAAGGCAACTTCAAAAATTCAATGTTATTAGGAATATCCATTATCATCTGTTCTAAAGCTTCAGTTGTGATATCTTTTGTAAGGGGTGGCTCTGTGATCTCGGTTGCATGCCAATCGATCATGTCGTAATAGTTGATCGCATCAAAGTTTAGCTTTGGAACTTTGAAGACTCGAACAGTATTTAGAGTGGCATCATTAGCTCTGCATTTTAATATCCGCCTTAAAGCTAATTCCCTTATGTGCTTTTGTTCATCAGCCAACATCGATAACAGAATATTTTCCGGGTGAGCAAAATAAGCATTTCTTTGTAAAACCGGATTTAATAAATTTTTTAACTCTTCAGGTAAATAACGACA